>NC_080085.1:43570012-43904357 GCF_949987535.1 Balaenoptera acutorostrata
CCCCAGTGCCCCGCCTTTCTGCAGAGGTCACTTCCACAGCATCATGGGCCATTTCAGAAGTGATCTTGCTCACAGCACTACAAGGGCTGTTTTTCCCTTTGTCCCCACTGGGTGGATAGATTGAATGATGAAGACATTTGCTTCCACCTTCCAACTTCTCCTTGATTTTCTTATGGGCCATCTGGATCACCAGAGGAGATAGTCGGTTGACACAGAAGGAAGGGTCATCCGTAGAACATTCTCCATCAGGGGAGATAACTGCCCTCTGATTGCTAGGAGATTTGGCTGGTGAGGTGGAAGGACTCTGGTTATTGCTGGTGTTTTTGGACGCTGTCATTTCCAGATGTTGGCCTTGAGGTCCTTTGGCCACGTAATCCATTTTCAGTTGATCGGCATAGAATCTGTAGCAGTTCCCAGAGGGCAGTTTGTGACATTTGCCCTCTGTGTCTCCTAGTTTATGTCTACAGCTGGAGGATGAGGGGCTAAGTGCATGTTGGAAACACAAGGTGTACTTCTGAAGATCACTGAGTAGACGATTGAGGACACTTCCAGGATTAGAAGGAGCTCGTTTGAAAAGGCACACTATCTCCATCTAAAAAAAGAAGACCTATCCATAAGACTTTAGGTAGGCTACTTCTTTCCCCTATTGTATTTAGAAGATATATCTTCTAAGTTGCACAGATTAGGGATTTGGCCTTTAGTATTTGCATGGGCGCGTAACACACAATTATATCCATTAATACATGTTCAAGCACAAGTGGCAGCAACAAAAGCTCAGAGTAGATACATTTGTACACTTAACTATATACAAGTGTTATCAATATGTTTGCCAACTTCATCTGAGTATGTGTGCTTATTTCAATACATGTCAAAAATATGTCAGTGTCTCTGTCGTGTGTGTATATGCACATCAATATATCAATTCATGAGTGTGAACATGTGTCAGTCTGTACTGTTAGTGTGTGAAAATGTGCCTGTGTGTATGTGTGTGCATATATGTATGTCAATGCACATGTGTGATGTCACCGTGTGTAAGCATGTGTCATAATGTGCTGACATCATACCCATTGTATATGTCAACTGTATAGGCCAGCATGTGCATGTTAGTATGTATATTTTGTACATGTGTGTGAATGTAAAAATATGAGTGTGTATATCAGTGTGTCTCTGAATATGAAAATAAGCAAGTGTCGAGTTGAGAGAGCTGCATATGTGTTTGTGATATAAATCCAGTAGCATGTATCATGCAGTTATAAACGTATTTATGTTGAAGCATACATTCAGGTATTAGCATACATACTCATCAATATATTAATATATAATTAATGTATAATATATTAATAAATATGTATGTTAAAAATGAATATGTATAAATAGGTGATTGTATAATGACTGTGTATATCGATATGTTAGGTATCAGTTTATGTTATATTTATATACTATGTCAATGATTGATGTATGTCAGTGTTGCATACACACTGGCATTTGAGTGTGTCTGTGAGTACATGAGTGGGGATGTCACTGCATTTGTGTCAATATGTGTATCAGTGTACACAAACATGTGCATTAGTTAATGTGTCACTTTGTTTAAGTTTGTATGTGTGTGTATCAACATGAGGTATATTTATAAGTGAGTATGCCTGTACCTGAGTCTGCATGGTCTGTTTTGATCAAGGCTTGTGTGTATCAATGTGAGTGTGTGTTTATGCATAGTGTGCTTGGAGGTATATATAAATGTTTATGTGTATCACATGTGGGCACATTAGTGTGTCTGACTCTGTATAACTGTATATCTTTGCATATGTGTGTAAGTCATTGTTATGACTAGATGACTATACATAAGTTTGTTATTTCAATGCTTGTGTGTGTTTGTCAGTGTCACATGTAGCCAGGCATGTGTGTGGCCTGGCTACAAATTATTATAAATTATTTTATAAATTATTTTTTGTTAATGTATATACATGTATATATCTATGTGTGTGTCACTTTGTGTAAACGTATATGTGTATATCTATACTTGTGACTGTGTATGCCCACGTTTGGATATGTGTATACATATTGTGTACACATCCACACAGCACTAAGTACCATTGCCCTCTTTGCTCCATTCATTGCTTCATCACCATGAATTCCTGGAAACGTGAGGTCATAATAAGGTCCACTTTTTGCAAATGGGCTTAAGTTACAATCAAGGAGACCTGCATTGTGTGTAGTAAATATGGGCTCCTCTTTTAAAAACAAACACCAGAGACTGGTACAAGATGGCAGAGTAGAAGGACGTGCTCTCAATCTCTCTTGCGAGAACACCAGAATCACAACTAACTGCTGAACAATCATCGACAGGAAGACACTGGAACTCACCAAAAAGATACCCCACATCCAAAGACAAAGGAGAAGCCACAATGAGATGGTAGGAGGGGCACAATCACAATAAAATCAAATCCCATAACTGCTGGGTGGGTGACTCACAAACTGGAGAACACTTATACCACAGAAGTCCACCCACTGGAGTGAAGGTTCTGAGCCCCATGTCAGCCTCCCGAACCTGCAGGTCCGCAATGGGAGGAGGAATTCCTAGAGAATCAGACTTTGAAGGCTAGTGGGATTTGATTGCAGGACTTCGACAGGACTGGGGGAAACAGAGACGCCACTCTTGGAGGGCACACACAAAGTAGTGTGCGCATAGGGAACAAGGAAGGAGCAGTGACCCCATGGGAGACTGAACCAGACCTACCTGCTAGTGTTGGAGGGTTTCCTGCAGAGGCGGGGGGTGGCTCTGTCTCACCATGAGGACAAGAACACTGGCAGCAAAAGTTCTGGGAAGTACTCCTTGGCGTGAGCCCTCCCAGAGTCCGCCATTAGCCCCAACAAAGAGCCCGGGTAGGCTCCAGTGTTGGGTCGCCTCAGGCCAAACAACCAACAGGGAGGGAACCCAGCCCCACCCATCAGCATTCAAGCAGATTAGAGTTTTACTGAGCTCTGCCCACCAGAGCAACAGCCAGGTCTACCCACCACCAGTCCCTCCCATCAGGAAACTTACACAAGCCTCTTAGATAGCCTCATCCACCAGAGGGCAGACAGCAGAAGCAAGAAGAACTACAATCCTGCAGCCTGTGGAACAAAAACCACATTCACAGAAAGAGAGACAAGATGAAAAGGCAGAGGGCTATGTACCAGATGAAGGAACAAGATAAAACCCCAGAAAAACAACTAAATGAAGTGGAGATAGGCAACCTTCCAGAAAAAAGAATTCAGAATAATGATAGTGAAGATGATCCAGGACCTTGGAAAAAGAATGCAGGCAAAGATCGAGAAGATGCAAGAAATGTTTAACAAAGACTGAGAAGGATTAAAGAACAAACAAACAGAGATGAACAATACAATAACTGAAACGAAAACTACACTACAAGGAATCAATAACAGAATAACTGAGGCAGAAGAACGGATAAGTGACCTGGAAGACAGAATGGTGGAATTCACTGCTGCAGAACAGAATAAAGAAAAAAGAATGAAAATAAATGAAGACAGCCTAAGAGACCGCTGGGACAACATTAAGCGCAACAACATTCGCATTATAGGGGTCCCAGAAGGAGAAGAGAGAGAGAAAGGACCCGAGAAAATATGTGAAGGGATTATAGTCGAAAACTTCCCTAACACGGGAAAGGAAAGAGCCACCCAAGTCCAGCAAGCACAGAGAGTCCCATAAGGATAACCCAAGGAGAAACATGCTGAGACACATAGTAATCAAACTAGCAAAAATTCCATATCTGACAGTGGTGTGCAAGCGTAATTGCTTTGAACTTTATGCTACCCAACAGCCTGGGTAATCTCTTAGACAACAGGGTAGGGCAACTACAGTTTTTGGTTGTTGTGGATTCGCTCTTCTTCATATCCTCTTTCTTCATTGTTGGACACTGGGCAATGTGGGGCACACAAGTCCATTACAAGCCAGCAAAGAACATTGCAAAGGATCTTGCTTATAAGCCCATATCTTTGTTAAGATAAGCATAGCAAGATTTTTTGCAGTAGGTACCTGAAATTAGGAGAGGGCATTCTGAGCCTCTGTGATAGTGTCATTGTGAGCTCCCTGAGCATTGAACTTACTGTGACTGTGAGCTTAGGTCTGTGTTCTCTAGAATATCATAATATTTAAATTTTGGGTCTGTTTGACAATAGTTCTCTTACTGTCTCTGAACCAGAGTCCTCAGATTCAGCATTGGGCTCTGGGAATGAGAAAGGGTAGACTCAGAGACTAAGTCTATACCTTAGGTGAGTCTTGCTTCTCAGTATCCTTGATCACAATAATTTCTTCTTCTTCCAGACTCCCCAGGTTTAAGTCACCTCTTGAATTGGAACCAGCAGCATCCTATGGAATTAAAGGGCAAGATTCTTGTGAGAAGTTGCTTTTTGAGACTTCTCCAAGCTGACCTGCTAGGCTACTACTTCAAAGCATGAATGTCATGTCTCCTATTATCCCCTTTCTTTCTGAAGGAAAAGTAGGCTTGTAAGGCTAGCTAGTCTTTGAAGAATGAGATAAAGCTCCCTCTACAAATTACTACTCCCTCCCACCCCACTGAAGGTATTCACAAAGCCATCAGTCTCAGGAACCATATTCCATTAAACATCAACCTTTTGGAAAGGGTTCCCCCCCCCAAATTTTCTGACATGCTGTCTTCCATGCTTTCACTCTTTTAGCCCTACCAGCAACCTAAGTGGCTTATAAAATGAGATTTGGTATCAAGAATGACAGTAAATTCGGAACCAGGGATCATGGGCTCATGAGAATGATGGCTTCCCACCTGAGTCCCCGTCACCTTTCCACCCTCTACCACAACCTTTCCCTTTCCTCATGCTGAAACTGATAACCCTTCTCAGCATCTTCCCACCCATTCCAACTCTGAGGGAAGCAGAGAGTACCCACCTTAGAATCTTTATCTTCCATGTTGAGGGTGGACACATCAACAAAGCATATCTGCATCAAATTAAGATGGTGAATTTAGAAAAATTCTAGAGAAAAGGCCTTAATTTCTCTGTGAGATGACAGTAGCACCTACCTTATCGGGTTCTTGTGAGGATTGATTGAGATAGTGCATGTAAAGGTTTAGTACAGTGCCTAGACATAGTTAAGTACTCAATAAACCATAGACAAATGATTTTTATTAGGCAGACAGAACCTTTTTTAATTTTTGAATTTTATTTTATTTATTTATTTTATACAGCAGGTTCTTATTAGTCATCAATTTTATACACATCACTGTATACATGTCAATCTCAATCGCCCAATTCAGCACACCACCATCCCCACCCCCCCACGGCTTTCCCCCCTTGGTGTCCATACGTTTGTTCTCTACATCTGTGTCTCAACTTCTAGGCAGACAGAATCTTAATGTTACTATGCTTCCTAAATGAGAACACCTACCTGTGAGAGAGAAAGAGGCCCAAAATACAATATCCACATTTATTGAGAAAACTGAGAAGAGAGATGGCTTGCCCAACTGACACAGACTCAAAAGTGGAACTTGTATTAGAACTCAATTCCCCTGGCTCCCAGTTTGGAGCACTTTCTACTACATTAATGTTGCCAAAATGTGGTGTTTTTACTATTGATGACATAGAAGATTTTAAGTGGTACATGGATAAACATTTCTGTGTTTAATAGGTGCTTTATATTGTTATTCATTAGGAAAAATACATAGTTTGCCCTCCTGAAGGAGTCCAGCTTTAGGGTAGCTTACTGGTAGCTAGGCGACATTATTATGACTTCAGAGGTGTGAGATAATAGAGTCTGGTAACTAGGCAACCACCACCCCTGGCTCCCCTCAGTCTCCCCCACCAGCCTCCCCTCCTCAGCTCCTTCACATCACTCCTCATCTTGCCCCTCCCTTGAATTGCCCCTGTGTGATGTATGAGCATATTGGTCCCCCACAGACCTTACTGAGCTTGATTCCTTAGAGAAATCACAGTATCACTATCCATTAGTCTATCCTGGGCTCCAGGATATCTATACCCAAATGCCAAGCCTTTCTTGGTAGGAGTCATTTTGTATATTACCACTTTCTGGTCCTGATCGTGCTGTCCTATTGGGCTGTAGAGGTCTACCTTGCACATGCTCTTGTGGCTATGTAACCAGTCAATATTATTATCAGACATCTGGAAAGAGAAAGAAAATAAATCTGAAAGTCTTATATATGACTTTTAGAAACTGAATCAGTTTGAATAAGAATCCCTGAAGGGGTTTCTGAAACCCATCTCTGTTTCATATAGGTTTAGGCTAGGAACTGGTCAGGTAAGCCATGGGGGAAGGACACTCTGAAATGTTTGAACCTGATGATCAAGATCATTATCTTTTAGCTCAATCCATAGTCGTCTTTAATTTAGATTCCCCACACCAGGTATTTGGAACCATGGGAGTATCATATTGACTTGGGAACATGCCAGTCAGGAAAAATGACAGGCTGGGAAGTAAATTTAAAAGGAGGTCTAGAGACTGTGGGGTTAAATTTAGTGATTTACTTCTCCCCAACCCCATTAACTAAATCTCACCTGTATCCTCTTTTCTTTATCCACTCTTGGGTACCTTCAAAGAGTCAAGCTCACCTCATCCCCTTTAACTGAATTTTAGCTGCACCTAGTCTAATCCGAGTCTTTCTCATTACATTAAAGAAAGTGAAATTACTTACCACATAGGGCCACTAGAAAAGACTAAGGTCAATACCAGTAAAGTGAATAATTCTTTTTATTAAAACAACATATAGAACGAGTTTCTGAATACTGGGAACACTCAGTCTAATAGCCATAAGTATAACTAAGAGACAAATGTCTGCGGGAAGACCAGACCCTGATTCCATAGGACAAAGTTTATTTGAAAGAGAGAATAATCTCTGCCAACTTCCTTCAACCCCCCTGCCACCTCCCACCCCAGCCTGGAACTAAAAGTAAAAAGGAAATGGCAGAAGCCACTGACAGATTTTTCCCTATGTAAGACACATTTGGGAAGATACAGTTAAGAGCTCAGTAGAATTGTTTTGGTATCTGGGGTTGAATTTGATTTATCTTTAAAATTTAACAAGAGAAACCTTTTGGGCCAAGTATTAGAGGGCAGTTGAATTCCTTTCCCTTCACTTCCTTCAAAATTTAGACCCCTTTAACCTCTAGCTCCCTCCCTCCCTCCCCCTTCTTTCTGCCTTCTCTCCCCTTCTCTCCCTCAGCCCTTCCTTCCCTCTCTCTTCCTCCCTCCCTCCCTCCCTTCTCCCTCCCTCCCTCCCTTCCTCCCTCCCTTCCTCCCTCCCTCCCTCCCTCCCTCCATTCTCCCTCCTTCCCCCTCTCTCCCTCCCTTCCTCTCTCCCTCCCTCCTGCTGCCTCTCTCTTCCTCTCTCACTCTCAACATTTTAATAACAACTATCCTCTGATGGCTAGCCTTTCACAGGATACTACTACATTTAGACACTTTACTATTCCCCCTACCCCTCTCCATCTCATTCCCCCAGATCTTCTTGGACTCTCCCTTCAAAAATCTCTAGAAATCCCTGAAAAAAGTTTTAGGAAGAGGTTTTCCACATCCTCAGAAGAGGGAGTTTCTTTTTTTCAAGAGCTAGAGATCACTAGCCTAGAGAAAAAGAGGGGGAGGCATAGAGGTCCCTCATGTGATTTGGATATAGCCTCAGTCGAAATCCTAAAAAAAACTGTAAAAAATAAAATTTATGAACTTATTACCTTGATAATGAAGTTATTTTAGACTTTGGCTGAAAATGTGCCACCTAGAAGGGAGATGTGCCCCTTGAGATGGAAGTGGGCAATACCAAGTTCTTGGGCACCTGCTGCTGACTGCCACTCCCTCAGCTGTTGGATGAGACTGAGGGAGCCAGGCTCTCCTCACTGCTTCTGACCCTGGCACATGACAACAGGGTTTGTTGGGTCATAATGCCTGAAACCATAGCAACCTCAGCAAAGGGGGGGCAGGCTGGCAAACTCAGTAGCTCTTCTCATCAAAAGCACATCAGGCTGTCTGCTGTACATTTTTTCTGTTCTGTCTAGAAGGGTACACATATTTTGTTTACATTTTGTCCAGCTCACAACTCCTTAAGACCTCCCTTCTCATTACTCTTCAGGCTAGACTTCCAGAATAATCTAGTCATATTAGTTACCAGTGGCGGTCTGTATTTTTCATATACAGAATGACCACCAGCCTCTGTGAATAAAACAGTATTAATTTTCACATCTTAGGGTTTCCCTCTAGATATTTAGAGTTATGTGGCAAGAGATCTTTGGATTTATGTAGAAACAGAGAAATGTTAAAGTCCTTTCTGGGTATCCTGAATAAAAATATGAAAGTAGAAAGTTTGAGGCTGCCTTAGCAGCTTCTGTAGTTTCACCTCATCATCAAGACACCCCCTTGGCTAGTCAAAAAGAAGTCAGAAGATGCCCCTACCTTTGTAGTATCAGAGTAGGCTATTACGTAGGAACTTGGAATGATTTTTTCTTGTAAATTTGGATGCTGTGATGACCCTTCCAGTCTGACTCAAGATGTTGCTGCTTTCCTCAACCCTCCAAACTATCCTAAAGACTTGACTGCCAGTTGGTACCAGAACTTCTACTTCATGACATCATTCTTTCTATAGAGAACAGTGACAGCACAAAGACAGGGGTTCTATCCTTAGGATTCTGGATGTCTAAGTGGTCCAGCAAGCTTTGACCTTTATCATGAGACATAATTAGCCCCCCCAAAAGCCAATCCACTTAGGTCAGGGTCAGCCTTTCACAGACTCCTCAAGCCATGAAAAGACCTGAGCCCCACTTATTCTTTTGCGTTATGGTCAGTGCTAGATGGCTGGTTACAGTATTCCTTAAAGCATTATCCATTACACTTTGAGATGCCTTCAGTTTAGCCCCAGTTTGGAAACATTAGCCCATAACCAAATGCTCTCATTGTGCCCAAGTCTCATCTTGTTTTCTCCTTGTCCTTTCTTCACCTGCCTTCATGTTAACCTCGTGTGAATAACTGTATCTGAATTAAAAATCAGTTGAGATGACCACCTAAATCATAGAGTTTCATATCCTTGGTTCTACTTCCATTTCGTCTTTTATCTGTTACCCTAAAATTACATGTCTTAACCCTCCTGTACAATTTTGACCTTGTCAATTCATGGCATCAGAGACAAACAGAGCTGGACCTTTGTTAAAGGTGGCAAGACCTATTTTATTCAGGCTACTGAAGTAAGGGAGAGACTTCAGATGAACAGAGCTGAACTCCACTGAAACAAAAGGCTTTGTAAATGCTGGGGAGTGCTAAAGGAAAAGTGCTGAGGGAAGTTTTTGGGGTGGGAGGTTGATCAATGTGATCAGGGCATCTGTGTTTGCTAACTGGTACTTAACAAAGTTAGGTTCCTACCCTTTCATAGAGACTGAGAGATAGGGGCCCTATCTTTCTTGATGATTACATTTCAAAGGGATGACTCCCAGGTCTCTGAGAAAGCTTTTCCTGGGTTGTAGAAGAAACAGCTCAAAAGGACAGAGAAAGGATTTACAATCACAAGTTTTCTAAAGTAAATGTTCTGAGAAAAGGGAGGTCAGGGGGCTATAGTCAGGTTTTGGCTGGAATAAACAGTAAATTCTTTTGGCACTTTTGAACTTTCTCAGGCAGGCATTTTAAAGAGGCTGGGGTCATCATCCTAGGGACATGGCTTTGAGGTGACAGAAACTATGCTGGTGTTTGTTCAAGTCTCTTAATGTAGGGAGTGGATGGAATTGTGCTGAAAGTTGTAGTTCTTATAAGGCCAAGGTTGAGGTCTAGTTGAGAAGGCAGCTCAGAGGAGCCTGACTATATCAAATCATCATGTTGTACACCTTAAATATATACAATTTTTATTTAAAAATAAGTTTGGGTCAAGGAGGGAGGCTTTGTCAATGGTGATGAGTTAGAATACATAATATAGGACCAGCTTTTCCTATACAACCCATTTGTCAAGGGGAACTTTTGATGATTAAAGAAAAAGTTGGAGCTCCTGTGTCTGGCTCATGTCTGTGGAATAAGAAGCAAAGAAAGAAAATGTTTATTTATTCTTCAATCACAAGAATGTATACCCCTAAGATAAAAACAAATAGACAACAGCCACCAAAAAACCAAAAAACCTCTGTCTCTCAGCCCAGAAGGGAACAACTGTGATCCTGGCCTGGAAGATGTCTTACCATATCCCCGAACTGACAAAGGGGGAACTATTATGGATGATTAGAGGCCTGTCCCTTGGCACCCCAATCCTGTCCTCTTGGAGGCTAACCAGGAGCAAACAAGAGCAGCATTTGAATTGGATGGCAAACCAATAATGAAATGTAAGGAAGCTTAGTCATAGGTTACGGTGTATCCACTGCCTCTTCTTTCTCGCTGCTGAAGCTCTCAGACTGGCCTGTACTGACTAGAGATGGGGATAGATGGGGGAGAAGGGATATCCAAAGAGTTAAAAGAGGGAATATGGGGGCTTCCCTGGTGGCGCAGTGGTCAAAAATCCACCTGCCAATGCCGGGGACATGGGTTCGAGCCCTGGTCTGGGAAGATCCCACATGCCACGGAGCAAGTAAGCCCGTGCGCCACAACTACTGAGTCTGCGCTCTAGAGCCTGTGAGCCACAACTACTGAGCCCACATGCCACGACTACTGAAGCCCGTGCGCCTGGAGCCCGTGCTCCGCAACAAGATAAGCCACCGTAATGAGAAGCCCGTGCACCACAATGAAGAGTAGCCCCTGCTTGCTGCAACCAGAGAAAGCCCGTGTGCTGCAACGAAGACCCAACGCAGCCAAAAACAAACAAACAAACAGATAAACAAATAAATAAAAAGAAGGAATATGCTATGTTAGTGTGCGAGTATGTGTGAAGTAGTATGCACTTAGGTTAACCTTTAAGAGCCAAACACAGAGATGTTAAACACAGAAGCTTTGGTTATCATTTTTTCCCCTAATCATCATCCATTTCCTAACCTTGTTTATTCTACCCAAACATCTCTTCCACACAAACTTGTGAATAATTATACAAGTCAAGACTTTAAATATGCTTTCAGTTTGCATTTGGTTTGGAAGAGCTATTAAGATAATAAAAATGGGACCTGTATCTGTAATGTAATTATTATGAATAATGGCAAAATGAAATTTAAATGAGTTGAATGATCAGCCTACATGAAATCACTTTCTGCCTGTTAGTCCCACTAAGGATCTTCCAGACTCAGATTTAGCCTACCTAATTTAGTTCATGTGATGACACAGTGACCATTTGGAAAATGGGCCGTGATGCTAATGATTATCAGACATGATTTATTGTGGACCAATGCAAATGGGAACTCCACTTCTTTTTCTCCTGAATTGTTTTCCAGCCATGAGAATACACAATGTCATTTAGAGTAGCTTCGTGCAACCACACTAAAGTGAAAAATTAAATAGCTATTCTGAACATCTCGGCAATGGTGCTGCATAATTACTTCTGTCAAGTATTTATGTTATGTCTGTACTGTGCATATCTGTCTGTCCTTTCCTATGAGTGATTGAAGCAGTGGAGGGAGAAAATAAAAGACTCTTTAAAAGCTATAAACATTCTCATTTTTTGAATTTCAGAGGGCAGTTGTTAAAGGAAAGCAGACTCAGATATGTTGGGATTTCCTTTTAGGTAGGGACTAAATTAGGCAGCTAAGATCTGTTCTATTGCCTTGTAGAAAATGACTTACAGCTATTTTTGAAGGATGGGCTTGGCTTGGCAGTGGCCATTTCTAGTCAGGCCCCTCCCTCTTATAATTGTGAAATGTCCCTCCTGTGATTTCCTAGAACATTTGTTTATCATCTGTATAATTCATCTAATATCGGCTAGATCTGGCCTCCTAGAGTTAATTAACTTTCCCTATCCCTGGATCACCTACATTGAAAGGCTGGAGGGCAGGTTTTCTGTCTCTTTCATTGTGTCTGCCACACTACTGGGCACACAGCTGGGCTCAAGAAACAAATGATGGCTTTGGAATTTCAGGCAGGAAACAAGTCAGAAGCCACATAATCATGGAATCTGTAATAATGACAAAAAACTTGGTTAGCTATTTGAGGGGGCAGCCTTCTTCTTCGAGCAATAATTCTTACACTTCAGCGTGCATCAGAATCACCTGAAGGGCTTGTTAAAACATTTGCGGAGCTCCCAGGATCAAGAGGGTAACGTACCGGAAAGGGGCATGAAAGTTCTGCGTACACCTATCCCCACCCCATACTTTGCCCTGTGCATCCCTTCTTTTTGGTTGTTCCGGAGTTACAAACCAGTAAATGTTAAGTAAAGTGTTAAAAAAAACAAAAACTAAAAGCAGATAGTTGGGCCCCAACCCACAGTTTCTAATTCTGCAGGTCTGGAATGGGGCCTGAAAATTTGTTTGGTACTGTGTTTTGTATGCAATTATCTCATTTAATTCTCACACAATCTTCTGAAATAGGTACTATTTCGATTCCGATTTTATGAATGGGTAGCTGGAGCAGAGAGGCCATTTGGTTGGTGGTCTGGCACTGGCCACTACCATCATCTTGGAGGGGGTGTCTGTGTGTGTGTGTGAGCAGAGATTAGTAGGCCTTTTCTTTCTTCTCGGGTCCAAAGATGCAGAAGAGAAATTCCCTGAGAAGAAGAGTATCGAGGGTACCTACTCTGATCTTTTGGCCCCATCTGGTGGCTTCAGGTCTGACTGAACCAAGTGCTGCTCCGTTATCTCCCCCTGCTGGTGAGAATGGTGGGGTCCAACCAGCGGCCTCGGAGATCGCTTTTCCTGAGGCGTTTTTTTCTGAAGGCGGTTATACTGAGGAGATTATTCTGAGGCGGTTAGTACCTCCCCCACCCAACCCCCAGCCCCTCTTCCGTGTGTGCTTGTTTTCTTTGTTTTGTTTTTTTTCCGTTTCTGATCGGTGGGGAGCTCCTATCCAATGTATAGCATTTATTCCAATCCCTCTGTGGCTTGTTAAAGGTACAACATATTTTTCTAGGTATTAAAAGAGCCTTTTGCCTTATATATATAAACATATAAATATATAATTATATCCCGTGTCAGAGCCGGAGATGTTGCTGAGGGAACTCGGCTGTTAATCGGATTTTTTTTTTTCCTGTCAAACCCACAAACTTGTCTCGAACATCTGACAAAAAGATACTTAAATACTTAAATATTTAAATACTTAAATTATTAACTGGTGACAGAGTTTTTACCCTTCCCTCCAGATTGTATCATTATCAGCGAGTGAATGTTTTAAACAAAGACCGTGGAGGAGAGGAAGGGGATCTGGGAGCACGAAGCCTCTCAGGTTCCCTCACAGCCCTTGTAGCGGGTCCCCACCTCCCCCAACAAGCACACTTAAGGATCATTAAAATAGGATGAAGACTACCCTAAAATAGGATAAAGACTGCCCTAGTCTTCAGCTTTGCGGTGTAGTGTGGCCCCGTGGGGCTATCAGGGTTAGACCTTCTGTGCCTGTCGCTTTCAAATCAAGATGGCAATGGGGGTAATGAGTTCCTGTGGCCACTAGGAGGTCGCAGCTGCTTGGGAAACGTGTTTGCACACAGTACAAAGATCACCCCCCCCCCCGTACACGAGCCCACGTTGCCAAGGCGTTCCTCAAATTCAAAGGGAAATTGGTGAGTCCTTCCTGCTAGAATCACTCCCCATCCTAAAAACTGCATGTTTGTGTATATTATATTTATTGATGTATTTCCTTAATGGCCCTATCATAAAGATGTGTATAGGTTCAAGGAAAGCAGTGACTGTCCAACTCTGTAGAGAACCTAACAGGGCCTCATGTACTTAGCCACTCAGTAATCAGTAATCACTTTTGGTGATGTCGGAGTGATTATGACAATAGTGACGGTGTTACAATAATCACTCAGCATGTGTCCTCTGAAGTTCTTCTTAGTTTTATATTCACCTTGCTTTGGGGCTTATCACACTCTGCCTTGTGTTATAGTTATTTCATTAGGAGCTTTATCTTTCCAAATACAGAAATGCTTGAGGAGAATGACTGTTTTACTCATTTTCATTTACCCTGCAAGAAATAGTACTAGGTTGGTCTATATTAGTGAGTGCTTAAGGATATTTACATAACTGAAAATTAGTGTGTACACCTGAAACTAATATAATGTTATATGTCAATTCTATCTCAGTAAGAAAAGAAAGACAATCATTGGTAATGGTTGTTCAAGAATTGCTATGCCCAGAACCATACAGAAGTGCCTGGCCACGGCCAAGAATACTGGATCATGTTGGTCCAAACTGCCTGGCTTATTTCAATACCTTCCTAACTGGTTCCACTGAGTTTTTCCCTTGCCACTCTTCAACAGAATATTTTTAGAAGAACAATATATTTTATTAACTACTGTTATTTTTTATAACAGCTTTATTGAAATGTATTTCAAATACCATGTAATTCACCTAACGTGTACAATGCAATGATTTTTAGTATACTCACAGAGTTGTGCAACCATCATCATCATAAATTTTAGAACATTTTCATCACCAAAAAAAAGAAACCTCATACCCTTTAGCTATCACACCTCAGCTCCCCCAACCGTATACCTCCTCAGCCTTAGGCAGCCACTATTCTACTTTCTGTCTCTATAGATTTGCCTATTTTGAACATTTAATATGTGGAACCATACAATATGTGGTCTTTTGTAACTGATTTCCTTCACTTAGCATAACTTTTCCCAGTCAAGAGTTGTGACAACATGTGTGAAATGCTGTTTTGTGAAGGAAGCTCATTAGAGACTCAGTCATGCAGAAACCCTCTGCTATAGCACATACCAATAAGTCCAGAGTCCCAGGAGGAAAGCTGGTGTTCATCAGAAACCATGTTGTTTGCACAAACAGTTAAGTACAGTGAGCTATTCTTATCAGTTAGGGTGGTGGGAACCCTCCCCAAATTCAAGTTGCCAGATCCTAGCCAAGGGCCAAACTTGCCAGCAGGATTTTCAATTGATAGCATTCTCAGGCCTGCTATGTTAACTCTTTTCTATACAGATTTTGATAGGGATTGCATTGATTCTGTAGATCAATTTGAGGAGAATTGCCATCTTAATATTAAGTATTTCAACCAATGAACATGGGATGTCTTTTCATTTATTTAGATCTTTAATTTCTCTCAGTGATGTTTTGTAGTTTTCAGTGTGCAAGTCTTCTTTTTTTTAACATCTTTATTGGAGTATACTTGCTTTACAATGGTGTGTTAGTTTCTGCTTTATAACAAAGTGAATCAGTTATACATATACATATCTTCCCATATCTCTTCCCTCTTGTGTCTCCCTCCCTCCCACTCTCCCTATCCCAACCCTCTGGATGGTCACAAAGCACCGAGCTGATCTCCCTGTGCTATGCGGCTGCTTCCCACTAGCTATCTATTTTACCTTTGATAGTGTATATATGTCCATGCTACTCTCTCACTTCGTCCCAGCTTACCCTTCCCCCTCCCCATGTCCTCAGGTCCATTTTCTAGTAGGTCTGCGTCTTTATTCCTGTCCTGCCCCTAGGTTCTTTATAACCTTTTTTTCCCCTTAGATTCCATATATATGTGTTAGCATACAGTATTTGTTTTTCTCTTTCTGACTTACTTCACTCTGTATGACAGACACCAGGTCCATCCACCTCACTGCAAATAACTCAATTTCGCTTCCTTTTATGGCTCAGTAATATTCCATTGTATACGTGGGCCACATCTTCTTTATCCATTCATCTGTCGATGGACACTTAGGTTGCTTCCATGTCCTGGCTATTGTAAATAGAGCTGCAGTGAACATTGTGGTACATGACTCTTTTGGAATTATGGTTTTCTCAGAGTATATGCCCAGTAGTGGGATTGCTGGGTCGTATGGTAGTTCTATTTTTAGTTTTTTAAGGAACCTCCATACTGTTCTCCATAGTGGCTGTATCAATTTACATTCCCACCAACAGTGCAAGAGGGTTCCCTTTGCTCCACACCCTCTCCAGCATTTATTGTTTGTAGATTTTTTTGATGATGGCCACTCTGACCGGTGTGAGGTGATACCTCGTTGGAGTTTTGATTTGCATTTCTCTAATGATTAGTGATGTTGAGCATTCTTTCATGTGTTTGTTGGCAATCTGTATATCTTCCTTGGAGAAATGTCTATTTAGGACATCTGCCCATTTTTGGATTGGGTTGTTTGTTTATTTGATATGGAGCTGCATGAGCTGCTTGTCAATTTTGGAGATTAATCCTTTGTCAGTTGCTTCATTTGCAAATATTTGCTCCCATTCTGAGGGTTGTCTTTTCCTCTTGTCTATGGTTTCTTTTGCTACGCAAAAGCTTTTAAGTTTCATTAGGTCCCATTTGTTTATTTTTGTTTTTATTTTTATTACTCTGGGAGGTGGGTCAAAAAGGATCTTGCTGTGATTTATGTCATAGCGTGTTCTGCCTATGTTTTCCTCTAAGAGTTTTATAGTGTCTGGCCTTACATTTAGGTCTTTCATCCATTTGGAGTTTATTTTTGTGTATGGTGTTAGGAAGTGTTCTAATTTCATTCTTTTACATGTAGTTGTCCAGTTTTCCCAGCACCACTTATTGAAGAGGCTGTCTTTTCTCCATTGTATATCCTTGCCTCCTTTATCAAAGATAAGGTGACCATATGTGCGTGGGTTTATCTCTGGGCTTTCTATCCTGTTCCATTGATCTGTATTTCTGTTTTTGTGCCAGTATCATACTGTCTTGATTACTGTAGCTTTGTAGTAGAGTCTGAAGTCAGGGAGCCTGATTCCTCCAGCTCCATTTTTCTTTCTCAAGATTGCTTTGGCTATTCAGGGTCTTTTGTGTTTCCATACAAATTGTGTACCTTTTTGTTCTAGTTCTGTGAAAAATGCCATTGGTAGTTTGATAGGGATTGCATTGAATCTGTAGATTGCTTTGGGTGGTATAGTCATTTTCACAATGTTGATACTTCCAATCCAAGAACATGGTATATCTCTCCATCTGTTTGTATCATCTTTAATTTCTTTCATCAGTGTCTTATAGTTTTCTGCATACAGGTCTTTTGTCTCCTTAGGTAGGTTTATTCCTATGTATTTTATTCTTTTTGCTCCAATGGTAAATGGGAGTGTTTCCTTAATTTCTCTTTCAGATTTTTCATCATTAGTGTATAGGAATACAAGAGATTTCTGTACATTAATTTTATATCCTGCTACTTTACCAAATTCATTGATTAGCTCTAGTAGTTTTTTGGTGGCATCTTTAGGATTCTCTCTGTATAGTGTCATGTCATCTGCAAACAGTGACAGCTTTACTTCTTCTTTTCCAATTCAGATTTGCATGTATCTTTTTGAGTTACTGTTGTTGTTGTTTTTTTAATAGATATATACCCAGGAGTGGAATTGCTGGGTCATATGTTAGTTCTATTTTTAGTTTTTCGAGAAACCTTTATATTGTTTTCCACAGTGGCTGCACCAATTTACATTCCCACTAACAGTGTACTAGGGTTCCCTTTTCTCAACATCCTCACAAACACTTGTTATGTGTTGTCTTTTTGATGATAGCCATTCTGACAGGCGTGAGGTGGTATCTCACTGTAGTTTTGATTTATTATGCATTTCCCTGATGATTAGCAGTGTTGAGCATCTTTTCATGTACCTCTTGGCCATCTGCATTTCCCCTTTGGAAAAATGTCCATTCAGGTCTTCTGTCCCTTTTTTAATCAGAGTGTTTGTGTTTTTGATGTTGAGTTGTATATAGCTTTTTTAGTGCATGTTCTAGGTATTACATTATATATACACAACATATCACAATCTACTGGAGTTGACATTATCAGTTTTAGGAAGTCTAGAAACTTTTCCTCCCTTTACTCTCCTACATCTATATTATTGTTTTAAACATTTCCTCTACATACATTGAGAACCATATCAGACAGTTATACATTTTGCTATAACTGTCAGACATAATTGAGAAAGCAGCGTCAGAAGGAGTCTATTGTATCTACCTGTATTTTTACTCTTTCCACTGTTCTTTCTCCCTGATGTTACAAGATTCCTTCTATTACTATTTTTCCTACTTTGTAAACTTTCTATTCTTTTTTTAAAATTTTTTTTTATTTTTTTAATTTTTTTAAAATTTTTTAAAAAAATTTATTTATTTATTTATGGCTGTGTTGGGTCTTCGTTTCTGTGCGAGGGCTTTCTCTAGTTGTGGCAAGCGGGGGCCACTCTTCATCGCGGTGTGCAGGCCTCTCACTATCACGGCCTCTCTTGTTGCGGAGCACAGGCTCCAGACGCGCAGGCTCAGTAATTGTGGCTCACGGGCCCAGTTGCTCCGTGGCATGTGGGATCTTCCCAGACCAGGGCTCGAACCCGTGTCCCCTGCATTGGCAAGCAGATTCTCAACCACTGCGCCACCAGGGAAGCCCTAAACTTTCTATTCTTTTAAGGGGGGCATCCGAGAATGACTTGATTTCCCCTTCACTCCTGAAGGATATTTTACTTGGATATAGAATTCTGAGCTGACAGCTCTTTTTTTTTTAGTACTGGGAAAATATTGTCACCTTCTTCTGGCCTGCATGGTTTCTGATAAGAAATCTATTGTCATTCAACAAAATTTTGCTCTGTTAGAAAGGTGTCATTTCTCTCTTGCTGCTTTCAAGGTTTTTGTTTTGTTTTTTCTTTAGTTTTCAGAAGTTTGATTATGATGTGTCTTTGTTTGAATTTCTTTGGGTTTACCCTGTTTGGGGTTCACTTAGCTTCTTGAATCTGTAGGTTTATGTCTCTCTCAAATTTGGAAAACTTGCCTAAGTATTTTTGTAGGAAAGATTACCAGAAGTAGAATCTCTGGGTAAAAGCATTCAAACTTTAAAAATTCACTAGAGGGCTTCCCTGGTGGTGCAGTGGTTAAGAATCTGCCTGCCAATGCAGAGGACACGGGTTCGAGCCCTGGTCCGGGAAGATCCCACATGCCGCGGAGCAACTAAGCCCGTGTGCCACAACTACTGAGCCTGCGCTCTAGAGCCCGTGCGCCTAGAGCCCGTGCTCCACAACAAGAGAAGCCACTGCAATGAGAAGCCTGCACACTGCAATGAAGAGTAGCCCCCGCTCACCGCAACTAGAGAAAGCCCACATGCAGCAATGAAGACCCAATGCAGCCAAAAAAAGAAAAAAAAATTCACTAGATATTTTCAAATAACCCTCCCAAAGTTAGTGGAAGTTTTTATTTCTGCTGGCAATGAATAAAAATGCCTGTTTATGCACCCCTTTACCAACAGAAATTATGATTAATCTATTAAACCTTTGCCAATGTCCTAAACAAAACAATGCATTGCTGTTTTAATCTACATTTATTTTTAGTGAAATTGAGCATATTTTTATGTTTGTTGACCATTTGTATTTCTTCTCTAATTGTTCATTTTGTTGTCAAATTTTTTGATGGGTGGTTCATCTTTTTCTTGCTGATCATGCAATTCTCTTTGTACATTTTGGAAATTATTCCTTTGTCATTCGTGTTGACAATGTTTTTGGCCAGTTTGTTGTTAAGTTTTTTAACCCTGTTTTTGTTTTTGTTTACTTGTTTTGCCAAACAAAAATTAAAAATTTTTAGCTACTAATATTTATTGAGCCTGTTGCTATCTCTAGATTTTTGTCCTGTTTAGAAAGGTTTTTCTTTCTGCAAGGTTGTAAAAATTTTTAAAATATTTTGTCTAGTATTTCCATGGTTTCATTTTTCACAATTAAATCTTGGATCCATGTGAAATATATTTTCATGTAAAAGTGAGGTAGATAAGAGCAGATCTTTCCTATCAGGTTTTAATACAGGGATGTAGTGGGGAGGGGAAAGGAGAGTTCATGAAAGAGTTGTATGCCTGGGTGGAGGGAAATATTGGAAAATGGTAGAGTCAAAGGGCTGTCTCCTCTTTTCTTAGTGTTCCCTCTGAGTGCTACTCAAAGGAAAGGTTAAGTCCACTGGAGGTTTGAAAGTTGTGAGAAAAATTTTTTTTAATATTTGGAAAATTATAATGTTTACTCAGTAACTTTTTTGCTTTTGTGAAGAAGTGGAAAGAAACAGGAAAAATAAAATTGCTTGTTTTGTGATTTTTGTGTTGCTGTTGTTTTGGTGGATGGACCTTTTCCTCTTTTGACTAAAGAAGACTTGTTGTGACTTGTGTTAATACTATATTTCCTTTATAGTGCATCCCACTGGGACACTTGTCCACAGCGATGCCCCTTAAAGGAAGATACTCCTTTACTTGGTTAACAAATGTTAATATTTTTCAGCCATCTTTCAAGGAGGCAGGTATGGGGTAGTGCTTATGTATTTGGTCTCTGGAATCAGACTGCTTGGGTTTGAATCCCAATCCAATAGCTTACTTAGCTGTGCGATCTTGGGCAAGTTACTGAACTTCTCTGTACTTCAAGTTCCTCTTCTGCAAAACAGGGACATTAGCAACTCATTGTATTGTTGTGAGTGTCAGAACAGTGTCAAACATATTGTAAGCAATTGATAAATGTGAACTCTTCTTAATGCTAATCACTGGAGATAGAGCACAATAGGGGCAGTCCTTGCAGTTGTGGACCTTCCATTCTTGAGTGAGGAGGTAGGTTAAAAAATTACAAATAGCAATAATTACTCTAAAAGAAATGTAAGGACCTAAGTGGGAAGGAAATCTAAAAAAGAGTGGATATATGTATACATATGACTGATTCACTTTGCTGTACAGCAAGAAACTAACACAACATTGTAAAGCAACTATACTCCAATAAAAATTAAAAGAAAAAAGAAATGCAAGGGGCTGAGGTAAAATATTAGGGAGTGGGAGAAGAATCCTACTCTATATAACATGGTCAAGGAAGGCCTCTCTGAAGAGTGGATATTTAAGGTGAGACTTAAAGCATGATAAAAAAAAAAGTAATTTAAAGAAGAGAGGGAAGAATGTTTCTGACAGTGGGAACGTCATGTGCAAAGTTCCCGAGAAGAGGGATTTTCTGTATATTCAAAGTTTGGGAAGAAGATCATTATGGCTGGAATGGAGTAAATGAGAAAGAGAGTGGTATGAGACAAGGTTAGTGAGATAGGTGGGACTTGTAGGCCAGGGTAAGGAGTCTGGATTTTATTTTAAGTTCTGTGGGAAACCACAAAAGCAGGAGAGGGACATGATACATATTTTTTTTAAAAGACTGATCATATTGTATTGTATTTGCATTAGAGAAGAGCCAGATTGGAAAGGGGGAGAGCAGCTTGGAGGCTTTTGACTGTGGTCCAATCGAGAGACTATGGTTGTAGTGGAGATGGAGGGAAGTGGATGGATATAAAATATATTTTTGAGGTAGAATCAACAGGATTTGCTGAAGGATTGGATTTGGTAGGGTAAGGTGGTGGAAAAGAGTTTGAATCAAGGATGATACCCAGGTTTCTGGCTTGATTAACAGGCTTGATGTGGTACCAGTTTCTGAAATGGGGGACATTGGAGGAAGGATCAGGTTTGGTGAAGGTTGTGAATACGTTAAGTTTGAGGTGTCTATTAGACATCCAAGTGGAGATGTGGAGTAGTCATTTGGATTTATGAGTCTGGAGTTCAGGGCCAGCTTTTAGATGCTACTTAAAGTCATGGATCTGGATGTGATAACCTAGGGATATTAAAAAGAGAAGAGGGCCTGGGATCATGTGACTATTTTCCATTTAATGTAGAAGCTATGAGATACTAAAAGGAGAATGGACTAATAATAAGTGTAAAGATGTAGTTTAGTGGTAGAGTATCTGTTGTATATGCAGGACTTCCTAGGTTTTATTCCTGGCATCTCCATTCTCTCTTTCCCTCCTCAGAAGACAGGGCAGGGCTATACACTCTTCAAGTCTTTTGTCAGTTACTCATATATATATATTTTAGCTTCTGGAACAAGGCAGGTGCTCAATAATTATTTGTTGAATGAATGAATTAATGTAGGAATGAAATGAATGAGCATATCGGTTGTATTACTTGCTTTGCCACAATGTAGCACTGTGACTTTGGGCAGTTAGCAAGCTACAGTTTTGTTGTCTGTAAAACGGCAATAATAAAAGTACCTACCTTTTTGGACAGTGTTGAAAACAATTAAACAATTTGTAGCAATTAGCACAGAGCTAGCACTCAATTAATGTTAGCTACTATTAGCTCTCTGAACTTTGGGGGCTATCCATAAAATAAGGGCAATAATTTCTGCTCTGCTTCCCTCACAAAGGCCCGTTTTGGCCGCGCCGCGCGGGCTTGTGGGTCTTAGTTGCCTGACCAGGGATTGAACCTGGGCCAGGGCAGTGAAAGCGGCGAGTCCTAACCACTGGACCGCCAGGGAATTCCCAAAAGCTTATTAATATTAATGTTTTAATTCACTACATAATGCAGCGGCTCTCGCCATCCTCCAGCAGGATTATTTAAATGAAAACGAGTCTTTAAAGAGACCCAGTACTCCCGCTTGTCAGCCCAGCCCAGTGCAACCAGGGGTACAGGAAACCACGCCCCGTTGTGAAGTCAATTAGCTGCAGAGTTCAGTTTAAAAATACCCAGCCCCGCCCCTCCTTGCTAGGCGAGCTCAAGTCTCAACTGCACGCTGATTTGCCCCTGCTGGCCAATCACCACTGCTCTGCCTCCTGGGCTGTAATTTTCAAAATTCTCTGCTGGGCTGATTGGAGAGAGCACGGGGTAAGTTGAGACGGACGCCGGTTGCTGCGACGCGGAGCTCCGGTCATTTCCCGGGCCTCTCCTGGGCTAGGACTGCGTCCGTGGTCTTTCCTCTTCTGCCCTCAATCTCGATATGAGGTAGGCACCTTTGAACTTGTACTGCCCGCTTGAATGTCCGGTTGTGTCGCAAGCGGGTGGGTCCTTGAGCCTCACTGCAGTCCCTTGTAACTCACTGTCTTCTTTTGCCGGGATGCATGGGATCCCTGACACGAAACCTTTGCTTTTTCCTGTCAGTCAGCAGTCTGCGGAGAGAGCCCTGTACGAGGTTGGGGAGGGAGTGTGTATTAGTGGGTGAGATGGCAAAGCAAAAAAACAAACCAAAAAAACCAAACAAAAACAACAAAAAACCAAAACTGGGTCTCAGCTTTTAAATGGAGCTACCAGTACACATGCCTGAATCAGAGTACATTTACATAACGTCTTTTCACAAGCGAAACTGTGCAGGATCAATTTCATCCACAAGACATATTTAAGCTAGAGAATGCTACTTGAGGGATGTCTTTTGAACTACAGGTTGAAGGATATGAAGGAAGATGGAAACACGTGTCCTTCCTCCCTTGTTGTCTCCACTGGCTCTCTTCTATCACCACCACCTCAAACCTCTCCAACTCTGGCTTTCCACTGCTCTCTGCTATGGTCCTCTTGGAATCCTAGAATGTCAGAAGTTGAAGAGATCCTAGAACAGTGCTTCTTAAACTTTAAAGTGCCTACAGATCACCTGGGGTTATTAACTTGCACTTCCTGATTTGGTAAGGCCTACCTCCGGGCCTGAGATTTTAAATTGCTAACAAGCTCCCAGGTGATGCTAATATTGCTGGTCCATTGACCATGGTCTAAATGTCGAGGAGACTCTGGTCCCACTATCTCATTTTATTAGGTGGGGGAAGGAGGCCTGGAGAGGGAAAAGGGACCTGTCCAGTGTCACTCAGCCAGCTAGGGCAGGATTAGAACTAGACCCTAGGCATCCTTCCCAGCTCAGTGCTGCTTTCATTGACACCATGCTGCTTTCTCTCCCCAGTGTCTTGCTGTCTGTAACCTGCCTTTATATATGAAAAGAAGTCGCTACTGTTTCCTGAGATTGTCTTGATCTACAGTTTTGGACTCTGAGCAATTGGGCTTCTAAACAAGCCAACTTGCCCCTGTGTGGGTTTCAGCACCAGCCCTGGGATGCCCAATAGAGTCTTCAACACTCATCAGTGTGTATGTAGGGGAGATGGAAAGTCTGGAAAGTAGAAAGGATTTTAATTTTTTTGTCCAAGTAAGGCTAAGGGTTCTGTAGGTAGTAGAAGTTGAGAGTGTTCTGCAGAGTGTCCTTTTATGAAAGCATGTTTCTGGTGGTGTCAATCCCCTCCCCCCACCTAGTGGTGGGGAAATTAGTTACTTAAGTCGGTGTCTGTGTCCCCCAAAGCAAGTGATTATTGTTCAGGATAATGAAGGTGATACATGACCATCATCTGAAAAACCTTATTTTCTCTGAGGTTTAGTCAACCTGTGATGTCATCAGCTGAAAGTTTTCTGGCCTGTTGACTCCAGTTTGATTTTTTCTTTCCGCTTGAAAGATAAAGATTTCAGAACATGAGTCTTTGGTCATCCATAAAAAATTGTATGAGATGTGAATAATAATAGTGGAGTGAGTGGTTTTCATACAGTGCAGTTAAGGGTGGGTTCACTCAATTTAGCTTTATTGCTGCTTGGCTGAGTTTTGAGGGATGAGATGGAAAATAGGTTTGAATTTGGAGGAAGAGAAGGAGAATAAGACGCACCATTTATTCTGAGTACTTACCAGGTTAAGCTTTGCACATACAAATTTACATTTGAGCCACACAATACCTCTGCAAGTAAGAGGTGGTATAGCTCTTTTGCAAATGAGGAAACTGAGGCTCTAAGATGCTAAGTTGGCTGATTTAGGAGCCCAGTTGCTTCTTAAAAAAAAGTCTGTGTTCATTCTAACTCCTCATTACTCCTCATACTACCACACTATGGCCTTTCACTTTGGGCTGTGGGCTATTTTGGAATCTTTTTTGCATACAATCAGAGAGACTTCATGGTATTTTAGAAAAGAGCCCTGGAAAGAGCTGGGTATTCTATGCTGCTTAATAATTTGTCCTGTGTAGTAAGTCACTTAACTCATCTGGGACTATAAAATGGAAAGAATTGTACTTGCCCTGCTTACCCTCACAGTTTTGTTGGGAGGATTAACTGACATAGTAAATGTGAAGGCACATACTTGTACTGACTTTTCCTTGCCAACAAAATGTTTAATATTCTCCATCCAAAGCAAAGCCCAAGTTAGCCTTTCTTCTTTCTTAAACCTTCCCCTCAAACTGCAGTCTTCTCTGCAGTCTTACCAGCGTGGCCCCAGCCTAGCTTGCAGCCTCTTTCTAACTCCTCCCCGACGCATTCTTTATACTCCACACTCCAGGCAAGTTTGGATGTTCCCAGACTTGCTGTGCTCTGCATGTTCAAGCCTCCGCCTAGGCTCAGGCTTTCTTTGCCTGGAAAGCTCCCCTGTCTACTTGGGAACCTTTTTGTCGTTTAAGTCCAGATGGAATCTCCCACAAGATTACTGACTTTCCATTATGTTTCTAAAGTACTTTTTATCTACCATTTTTAAATCATTTGTCATATTTTTATGTTACTGTTAGAGCTGTGCCTGTGAATACTTCTAGGGTAAGATACATGATTTATTTGTGTTTGTATCTCCATTGCCTGAAGTATCTGGTGCATTGCCTTTAGGGTCTCTCTTATGGAAGCCTGTTCTTTGTCAAATGCAGTTGAACTTGGACACTGAATATGGGTGGGGTTAGAAGGGCAGTTGTATTTGAGTGGGAAGGGTCTCTTGGATATCCAAGAGCTGATTCCTCCTAATTATGTATTTGCTTGTAAGATACATAAGTATATCATACTATTGGGAACTCACAAACTAAAAGAAATTTAAGGAATGTAGAATGGGATCCCACACTGAGATGGGGTGAAGGTAGGACTCTCCCAACATCTGTAATGACTGTTAAATTTTTATGTCAAGTGATTTTCAACAAGTTAGTTCCTTCTGTTGTTATCTTTTGATTTTATTTTATTTTTTTCTTACTGGGTGTCTGGAACTGGATTACAGTTTCTTGATTGAATGCAGCCTTTGAATACCCTCTGGCCTATTGTGCATACGTGTGTGTGTGTGTGTGTGTGTGTGTGTGTGTGTGCAGTGTATTCTTTTGCCTTCTCTGTAGCATCATTATAATTGCTGTGGCCAGGACCCCATGCCTTTTAAAGAACATTAACCCTACCAGCGAGCCTCCATACTATATGATCTGTCATGTTCTTGATTATTTTCAATGCAAAACTGTTAATTTGTCCCCAGTGTTCCTAGGCTAAACTAGGGGCTAGGCCACAGTCCCAGTGCCCACAGGGGGTGGCAGGCACTGTACTGAGCTTTTTACATAGAGTATCTCATTTAATTTGAACAGTGCCCTGCAGAGGTACGTATACTTATCTCCATTTTACAGATGAGATAACTGAAGCCTAGGGAGTTTAAGTCACTTGCCCATGGTTAAGTGTGGTAGAACCAAGATTTGAGCCCAGATCTGCTTAAATTAAAGTATGTTTTCTCCTAGGGATGCTATAGAGAGACTGGGTTTTCTCGAGGATCTCCAGAGAATTCTGATATTTCTGGTGAATGGTGTTTTAAAGAGTCCTTTTCTGATTGCAGCCCTGCCTTGGATAGATGCTGCTGAATCCATAAGAAATGCCACTGCCACTACCACCCCAGCGCTCCAGACGTGAGACTAAGAAATCTCAGTCCAGCAAAATTGTGCCCAGTGATCATGGCCCATCTGAAAAGGTTAGAGCAAGCTGTCCCTCCCAACAGTGTTTCAAATAAGCTCTTCCTGCGTTTGTTCAGTCCCTATCCTCATCCCTACATCTTTTGAAATATGTGTGGTTTAATCTGAGAAAGTGGGAAAGGGTGACAGACCTTGTAGTTGGAGAAGACCAGCAAATTAGGATTTAGGGAGAAAGTGTCAACTCTTCTTTCCCGTAAATGCATGGCTAAGATGAAGGCCGTTCTCCATAACCTTCGAAAGCAAACAATACTCAGTTCTCATTAGTGATCACATCTATACTCTTACTTTCTCTGAGATGCTCAAAGCACCTTGCCAGGTGGCTGCTTGGTACATCCTGGGGAGAGTATGAAGATTAGGTCAACAAACGTATTATAATGCTTTTTACACCTATTAAATTTGAAGAATGGGCCCATTTTGAGCCTGCTGTTTTGACCTTGTGGATAGTTTGTCATTCCGACCCTGCGATGTTCTATGTTCCTCATCATTCATATTTTAATCAGAATTTTACTAACCTGATGAATTGTCATTAAGAGAGTATTTCCTGGAGCAAACATCATTAGGCCAATTTATTTTCCTTGATTGGTTTTCTCTCAGCACAGATAAACACTTTCTAATCATTTTCATTTTTGTCTCACTGAAATGATTTTCTTAGAGGGGCCAAATGTGTTTTTCCTATGTAAATTTGGCAAGAAAGATTTGATACATTGATCAGATTTTTGTCCATATCAAATTTTCTGATTAGAGTTCTGCCACTGTAAGTTTTCTTTTGTGGCCGTTATTTTTCCAAATCCAACTCTCTCAGGGCACATTTTGCAAATATAAATTTTATTGAGTTCAGTTTTACCCATTGATTTTATTTGGGGCTGGTTATTTCTACCAGTAATATTAAGTAGGAATTGGATAACAGGCCAACAGTTAATTTCTTAGCCAATTTGAGAGAAAATACTAATTTATTTTTGCTAATTATTTCCACTAGGATTATTTATCATGAACTAGATAAGAGACTAATAGTTTACTTATTTCTTAGCTTAATCAATTAAAAAACAGAAGTAATTCTTCTCAGCTCTTTCAGGATTGCTCCACTGTGCTAGATTGTTCTATTGTAATATGAATCCAGTTCTCTAAATTTCTAATCACTTACTGTGTCATGTACTAACTGTCCATGATGTAAATAGAGAACAGGGAAAATAAATGGTCGGACCTCAATGTTCTGCTTCATATTATTAACAACTCTCTGACATAGGTAGGGCAGGGTTCTCAATTCATAAAGGAAATCTGATACTTAGGAGACTTTCACCAAATAAAAACTGTTAGGGAACAGAAAAGCCCTACAGCGTGATTTACCTTAACCTCTAACCCCACAGAGATAGTCTTGCTCATTTGGGAGTGGGGTAAGGCATGTGTAGATAAACACTACCTAGAAAGGAAACTCCCTTTGATCCAAAATATTCACCCTTCCTCCTTTCCCCCATCTCTCCCTTGTATACACTAAAAGGGATTAATATAAATTACCAAACTCCTTTCTTAAAGTACAGAATTTTCCCTATGAGGTTTAAAAACATATTGGACTATATACTTTTAAAATACTATTTCTGCCCGTTTACAGTTTATATAGATTTTTAAAAAACATGTTTTCTCTTATTTGATCCTCAAATGAGGTAGGTCATTATCCCAATTTTACTGATGAGGAAATTGAGTCTCAGAAACTAAGTGACTTGTGCGAGGTCAATAGCTAATAAAGAGCTGATCCTGGATCAGTATCTAGGTACGTGTGTTATTGTCCTTATTGAGAATGTCTTAAATCAACTACTTAACATAAGAAACACTTAAGTTTTGTTAAATTATTGAACTAATTTACCTGGGAACGTCCATATTAAAGGAATGAGTGGGAGTTGCAGGGTGGTAGGGGTGGTGATGGCTAATCTTGGCTAGTATAGCCATAAATATGAGAGGAGTAAGAGAGAAAATTAGCTTCACCAAGCTAGGTTGCTCATTCTGAGAGTTACACTGACAGTCATCTTTTCTCCTCCCAGCCTTGTCCCTATCATCAATGATTACCTCCTTCAGGGACTCTCTAAGCAGTGGGTGCCAAAATTTCCTTTTGTTGTAGTTTATTGGGGTTTATTATAGGCGTCTGCAGTTGCTTGGAGATTCAGCCATTCCCCGCCTGAGCCCCAAAGATGACCTGAAGTCCCTGAAAAGACTGCTCACAATTGGATATACGCATTTACCTCTTTTACTTTTTTAGAGAGAGGAGAATTACCAAGCAAAGATATCTCCATCTTCACCTCAGGGACCACTGAAAAAGAGGTCAGCTTTTGAAGATCTCACCAACGTGAGTATGCCAGTCCAATCCTCTGCCATGGTGTCGCATAAGGTTTAGACAACCTCTTCCTTGAGGGACCTTTCCAGTTTACCAAACTCTGACCCTCTCTAGAATGTTGAGAGCCAATTTTATTTGGAATCAATGACCCAATTTCAGAAACTGCAGTGGCTCTTTTGCTGGCACATACCATCTGGATTAATTGATGGAGCTCTCTGGAAGCAGCAGAGTGATTATGAGATACGAAATTGTAGACAAATATGAGAACTTTGGGATCTTGCATTTAGATAAAGTCCAGAGGTGGCTCAGCTGGTTGCGTAGGCCTTGGAGGCAAGTACTCTGGTAGATTCATTGTAGTCTAGGGCAGTGTTCATCAATTCAAGCACTGTGGGCATTTTGAACAGGAAAGTTTTTCTATTGTGTACGACTGACTTCAGCCAGCATTCCTGGTCCCTAGCATTAAGTTCCAGCAGCACCCCAGTCATAGTGACAATCAAAAATGTCCTCTGATGTACAGAACCGTTGATGACCACAGTTCCATGATCTGGTTTTCAACTATGGAGATCTAGAAACTCAATTTTGGCTAGAATTCTTGAGTTCACTTCCGAGTTACCTCCCTTCTGGTGTTATTAAGGCGCCAGCAAAGAAAATCAAATTTACTAGTTAGAAAGTTACTAACTGAATATAGAATTGAGTCAGAGGTAATCTTTGGTCTTAGAAAATAATAGTAACTGATGTCTCCTGGGTGTTTACCACGTGTCAGGCACTATTCTAAGCATTTTTCCCTGTATCCACTCACTTAATCCTCATAAAATCCTTTGAGGCAGATACTATAATTATCTCCACTTCACAGATAAAGACTTGCCCAGTGTTGGTTTTGAAGTCTGTTTCTTTTTTTTTTTTTTTTTTTTTTTTTAAATTTTTTTTTTATTTATTTATGGCTGTGTTGGGTCTTCGTTTCTGTGCGAGGGCTTTCTCTAGTTGTGGCAAGCGGGGGCCACTCTTCATCGCGGTGCGCAGGCCTCTCACTATTGTGGCCTCTCTTGTTGTGGAGCACAGGTTCCAGATGCGCAGGCTCAGTAATTGTGGCTCACGGGCCCAGCCGCTCTGCGGCATGTGGGATCTTCCCAGACCAGGGCTCGAACCCGTGTCCTCTGCATTGGCAGGCGGATTCTCAACCACTGCGCCACCAGGGAAGCCCTGAAGTCTGTTTCATCTAGGATACAGAGAACCCTAGTGAACCCTATCCTGCCCTCTATAATAGTGTCCTTCTGTGGCTACCAGAATTCTTACATCTGCTAGATAATATTTTACCTCCTTGGGCAGGATTGGATAAGCATTGGCAAAGTTCTCCCCTTTGTATCTCTGCTCTTTAGATGCTATGTGACCACCTTTGTGCTAAAACAGTCTTTTCCCCATGCAGATTACAACATGTATGATTGTGTTACAGCTTCCTGCATAATCAGATTTACTCTAGATTGGTTGAAAGAGCTACCTCCCACACAGACCTGTAAGGTTAGATTCATTTCCTGACTTATTTAACCATGGCTCTAGAAACTTGGTTGAAATAAGGTAGCCACACAAATCAGGAGCAGATGCAGCCCATCTTAATGTAGCTTCCCTTGGCCTCCAGAGTCCCTGATGGGAGTCCAGTGACACTGTGCAAAGCAAAGTCTAACCACATATGAAAAACTTTCTTGCCATGTCTCAGTCCTTTTTTTGTCATGAAGTTTATATCATCATTCATAGAGAACAAACACAAATAAATTAATAGGAAACACATGCTAGGACCCTCCTGATTCTCCAACTGAATTCAACATCTGTTAGGCCACATACCTGTCCAGGGTTGGGGAAGCAAGGCATGCCTGAGCAGTATCTCTGCCTCTAGCTTTTCAGAAGCTCAGAAAGCCCGTATCCCTTTTGCGTTCAAGTTCTGGTCACCTTGAATGGTCTTTGGTGCTTTCCAGACAAAGTTCCATCATTACAGTGTACCTAAGCCATTCCAGGGTTGGGCATTTCTGCAGACGTCTGAGCTCATTTCTTTGAGGGTTGAGGACTCCTTTCTCTCTGAACTTTGGGGATTCCCTTTATGACAATTTGCTTCTTCCTGTCAGTTATTACTTCATTTACATGTCCCCATATCTGTCTTCTCCTCAACATTCACCACAGTGAGGTCCTGGCTTGCCAAAAGAGCTGATCTGTTTTAATTAGTTAGTCTGCTGTGAGTGTTCTTTTTCCCCCTCTCCTTTATCCTTTCAGCATGGGAAGGACTTTTGATTTGTTAGAGCTGGTCCAAAGCCAGTGGATGAGGAGATAAAGTCTATTTCCTAAATTATTTTTTGTCAGTAGGATTGTCATCTCTGTTTTCCTATTTTTTGGTGAAAGAATTATGGGGAGATACTGGTAAAGGTCCCCTTGAGCTTAGATCTGAAAATATTAGTGCTTTGAACCTTCACACATGGCAAGTTGAAAGTTTCACCCTGGGGATTAGGGTCTCCACCTCTCTCCTGCCAAGAACGCACATCTTTTCCAATTCTGGATCTCAGCTGGACACACAAGGAGTCTGTAAAACTTTAGGTGAAATTAAAATGCAAACTGTGTCAAGCTCTTTGAAGAGCAGAAGTGGACAACAACTTGAGGGCCTAAGAAAGAATTCCCTGTTGGATTGTAGTTGCTTATTATGATACGATGATACAAAGGCATAATTCTTTTATACTTCATTTGGAAATAATTTCAAATTTATAAAAAGTTGCAAAAATAAAAAACAGTACAAAGAACACACATATGCTGTTTACCTAGATTCACGTATTACTAACATTTTATCCTATCTGCTTACATACATCATGATCCTTTACCATGAAATACTTAGGGTATTTCAGTGTATATAGAGAAAGAGTCTCTATATACTATTTCTCCTCAGAGAAATAGTCTTATATAAACACAGTGCAGTCAACAACTTTATAAATTTACACTGATATAGTGTTTTTATGTAATCTGTTGTCCATATTCCAATTTTTTTCCATTGACTTTGTAAAGTCAATGTTATAAGCATTTATCCCCCTTCAGTAAAGGATCCAGTCTAGGGTCGTTTACTTGTCATGTCTCTAGCTTCTTTTAATCTGGAACACTTCCATAGCCTTTCTTTGTTTTTTATGATATTTTTGAAGAATACAGTCCGACCAAACCCCCCATTTTAAAAATAGAACATTCCTCATTTTGTGTTTGTCTGATGTTTCCATGTGATTAGATTGATGTTATATACGCTTGGCTGGAGTATTGTGTAGGTGATGTTCTGTCCTTAGAGTATCACATCTGGAGGCACACGACATCCATCTGTCCCTCATTGGTGAGGTTAATTTTGATCACCCAGTCAAGATGTTGTCTGGCTTCTCCGCTGTATAATTACTGTTTATTTTTTTTCCTCTTGCAACTAATAATCTGTGGGACACACTCTTAAGAGCCTCCAAATAGCCACTCTTCATCAAAATGTCCCCTAGATTTAGCATTCATTGATGATTTTTGCCTAACACAATCTTTATGATGATTTTTCCAACTCTAGCACTTGTTCCCCATTTACCAGTCTACAAGCAGAGGCCTCCCTTCTTCCCTGTTTATTTATTATTGGTATAGACTTATGAATTCCTATTTTTTCAGTGGTTTGTTGTTCAGTATTGTATTTTATTATTTTGGTGCTCAAATTGTCCCAGATTTGGTCACTAGGGTCCCCTTTAATCTGACTACTGTGTCTTTGTGACATACTATCATCATTTTTTTGAGCATTTTCTTTCCAGCATAACAGGATGTTCCAGGATGTTCTTGTACCTGTTTTATTGCCATGGAGTCAACCATTTCTGTGAAGAATTCCTGTTCCTTTTAGTGGGGAATGGTATTAGAGACCAAGATCTCAGTGCTAGGTGTGCTACTGGGGTGTCTGCCTTTTCTGCCCTTTCTGCAGACAGAGTTAGGAAATGTCTGCATGTATATATACATATAGATACACACATATCTGTACTTAAACATATATATATATACACATATATCTATATATACAAATACATACACTCCTGTATACTCAGATGTATATACACATATACCTATTTAAGAAATCATGAGTCCACACAGCTCCCATTCCAAAACGTACAGGGTTCTTTCTTGTATTCCTTAATCCGTGTTTATATGCTCCTTCTCTACAATGAGAACCATGATTCCCAAGATCATCAACACATTTACTCAATACTATAATACATCTAAAAGAGTTTCAGAATTACTTCTTTCACACCACCATAATAAACACACCTACTAAAAAGAGTTCCAGATTTATTTGCAATATTCTCCACCATCCCACAAACGCATCCTGACTGAGGATGTATATGGTGAGGGTGTATAGTCTGTGTTTACTTGGATTAGTTGTTTATTATCTTGTATTTCCTTCTGTTTTCTTTCTTTTGTCCTTCAGTGTGGTTATGGTATTTATTTGGAATATAATTAGATTCAGTTTGTTTCATTTTAAAGGCATAACCTTTAAGATTATTTTTATTGACATTATTCACAGTCCCATGATCTCTTCTACTGTTTAAATAGAATTAGTCATGATTAGAGTTTCTGGTGGAGCTCCCCAGAGCCCCATGTTAAATAAATATCCCCTCAGTGAGATGGGATAGATGTATCACAGGTAGTGTTGTATTAGAGGTCTATCCTGAAAAGCTAGTTGATCTTGGTATACTCAGGCAGCAAAGCCAGTTATATTGCCTTTTCCCCCCTCTAAATATCTTATGGAGTCAAAATGGAATGTGATGTTTACAAAACATCTTTTTGAGAATTTGCCAGCCAGTATACCTGACATTGGAGATCAGAACTACATCATATGTATCTTGAAATCACTTAGGGCTGCTATTTAGCTAATATGCACCAGGACTACTGTACTGCCAGCTTCCATCATGACTAGTTGGCACCAGTACCATACTGGTTGTAAGATGTTTTGATCAATGTTCCTGGGAACACCCAAACAAGGTATCCAGGGTGTGGATGTGTGTCAGGACCTTCCTATGAGAACCACCTATTGGGTAATTTGAGGTTCTCTCTCTCTCTCCATTTCCTTGCTTCCTCCTCCAGACCAGCCCCCCCCACCTTTTTTTTTTCTTGCAGGCTTCTCAAAGTCAACCTGCCAAGCCCAAGAAGGAAGCCAGTAATGAGTTTGTTAAAGATGTTTCCAAGAAGAAAAACAGGAACACACCTGCTCGTGGGTGAGTACGAGGGGACTCAGATGTCATTGTTTTATATGGTAAAGGAGAGGGTGTGACATCCTTTTGACTGCCTTTTGTCCCCATTGAGAACATTTTTAGTGAGCTACAGTGGTGAGTACTACATTAACTCTGGGTGCTTAGATGGACTAAATTGCTGAAGAATTACAGGCCTCATCTCACCACCACCCCCAATCTTTCTCTCTCCCTCTCTCTGCCCCCCTCCCTCCCTCTCCCTCTCCCTCTTTCCCTCTGTCACCCACCTACATGGTGTGTGCATATTGAAAGAGCTGTTGTCATTGAGGAATTTGCCAAAAGGTCTTGTGCTCATCTTTTCTCTATTTTAGTACTTCAGTCCTTGACTGAGCTACTCTGTGGTTGAGAGTGTGGAGGCAACTTAACTTTTCAGGGGATTCTCAGCAGCTGGCTGATAGCTTGCCAGTCTGCTTATCCCATTAGAACCCTTAGGGGGAGGTTTGTTCCTTGTTACTGTAGAGAAATTACTATCTCCTTAGGCCAAAAATGTGTGTTTTCCAGCTGTTATAGGGAACTGATCACAGGTTCTGCAAGTAGATAGGAGTATTCTCATCTAGGATCGGGAAAAGGATTTACTCCTAGGAAAATTTCTATTAGAAGAAGAGTTAGAAAGTGGAGTGAGACCTTTTTATATCCTCTCCTCATTCCAGTGGGAATTACTTCTTTCTGGAAGAATAGAATAGATCAGCTAGATAGCTATAACCCGGCTAAGCATGGGTTCCAAATGGTAAGGGGAAAAGTTTGGGGAACTCCAAAAAATTAACATGCCAGGTCCACAGGACACTTTGCTAATTACCCAGCAGAAAGAAATCATACAAGAAGATTAGCATTTAGCCCTACTCAGTTTCTTGCTGAAATGAAATTCCTGGGATTTGCGTGTGTATTTTGACCTTAATTCCCTGTGTTATTTTCTTTTGAATTTCTTTCACCATTCTGACTTTAGCAGGGAAATCCTCACAAAATGCCATAAACATTCTTGTCCTCATTCAGAGTTCAGTGAAATGGACCCTAATAATAGTGCTAGAGCTAATAGCTAACATCTATTGAGAGTTTACTGTACTCACACATTATTCTAAGTGGGTTTTTTTTTTGGTAACAGCTTTATTAGGATATAATTCACATACACAATTCACCCTCTTAAAATGTACAATTCAGTGGTTTTTAGTATATTCACAGAGTTATGCAGCCATCACCACAGTGAATTTTAGGATATTTTCATCAACCCCAAAAGGAACTCTACCTTTAGCTGCCACCTTTCAGTCCTCCCTACCTGTAGGCAAACACTGGTCTACTTTCTGTCTCTATAGATTTATCCATACTGGACGTTTCCCAGAAATGGAATTGTACAATGTATCGTCTTTTGTATCTGGCTTCTTTCACTCAGCATAATGTTTAAGGGTTCATCCATGTTGTAGCAGGTATCAGTACTTCATCCTCTTTTATTGCCAAGTAATATTCCATTGTATGGATGTACCATATTTTGTCTATCCATTCATCAGTTGATGAATGTTTGAATTGTTTCCACCTTTTGGTTATTGTGAATAGTGCTGCTATGAACACCTGTGTACAAGTTTTTGTTTGAACACCTGTTTTTAATTCTTTTGCATATGTAACTAGAAATGTAATTGCTGGGTCATATGGTAATTCTATGTTGAACTCATTGAGGAACTGCCAAACTGTATTCCATAGTGGTTACACTATCTTACATTCCTACCAGCAGTGGATGAGGGTTTTGAATTTTCCACATCCTTGCCATTTTCTGGGTTTTGTTTGTTTGTTTGTTTGTTTGTTTTTTGTTTTTTTAACGGCCATTCTAGTGAGTGTGGGATGGTATCCCATTGTGGTTTAGATTTGCAGTTCTCTGATGACTAATGATTTGGGAATCTTTCATGTGCTTATTGGCCACTTGCATATCTTCTTTGGAGGAATGTCTACTCAGATCCTTTGCCTATTTAAAATATTTGGTTATTGATCTTTTTATTATTGAGTTGTAAGAATTCTTTATATAATTTAGATACAAGTCCCTGATCAGATTTATGATTAGCAAGTATTTTTCCTCCATTCTGTAGGTCTTTTCATTTTCTTCTTGGTGTTCCTTGAGGCATAAATGTTTTTAATTGTAATGAAATCCAATTTATTTTTTCTTTTGTTGCTTATGCTTTTGGTATCATAATCTAAGAAACCATTGCCAAATCCAAGGTTATGAACATTTACTTTTAAGATTTTTTTCTTTTTTTTTTTCACACACACACACTGTATTTTATTTTTACAAGAGATAAATAGACTGACACCAAGCATTGTACATGGATGACCACAACAAAAGCAACAATGATTGCAATTACCAAACATGAAACACACTCATACTATGTCATAATATTGACATTCAGTCCAGTAATCCTCCACTGTAACAGCTCCTTTACTTTGCAGTGAAAATTGATTTGTATATTCTTTGCCTCTGAGTCCTTGTGGGATTTTTTTTTTAATTCAGACAGAAAGTCACAAAAATTATATTCATCCTCATCAGTTCACTCAGTCCCATGTAATTAATTTTTTTTTTCATCTTGATCTTTTGTTAGCACTTTTATGAGTTCATCAGTTTTTCATTAGAGTTCTGAAAATGCTTATTCATTCAGTTCAGCAGTACAGTCAGTTACCAGAAACCTGTACTTGTCAGAGTCTTTTCCATGAATTTCTTGAAGATGAAACCCTTTTATAGGAACATATTTGCAAAATCATCAGAGTACACCCAGAACTGTCTGTAAATGACAAAAGACTTAAAAATGACCATGGTTAAAGATTTGATGAAAGTTCATAATAATGCAGTTGACAAGAAAATTAGTTATTTCTGAGATATACATTTTAAAGTAATAACTAGGATTATTACTTATAACATTATACCAGAACATATAAGATTTTTAGAAATTTCATGTAATGTCTGAAACATTTATATTAACATATTTGCATACAAATACAAATATAAGATTTTTAGAAATTTCATGTAATGTCTGAAACATTTATATTAAGATATTTCCATACATATTTGCATACAAATACAAATATAAGATTTTTAGAAATTTCATGTAATGTCTGAAACATTTATATTAAGATATTTCCATACATATTTCCATACAAATACAAATATAAGATTTTTAGAAATTTCATGTAATGTCTGAAACATTTATATTAACATATTTCCATACAAATAACCCAATGAAAGTTTAGTATTAGTTGCTTTGTTTGTTTTTTTATACTGCAGGTTCTTATTAGGCATCAATTTTATACACATCAGTGTATACATGTCAATCCCAATCACCCAATTCAGCACACCACCATCCCCACCTCACCGCAGTTTTCCCCCCTTGGTGTCCATATGTCCATTCTCTACATCTGTGTCTCAACTTCTGCCCTGCAAACTGGCTCATCTATACCATTTTTCTAGGTTCCACATACATGCATTAATATACGATATTTGTTTTTCTCTTTCTGACTTACTTCACTCTGTATGACAGTCTCTAGATCCATCCACTTCTCAACAAATGACTCAATTTCGTTCCTTTTTATGGCTGAGTAATATTCCATTGTATATATGTACCACAACTTCTTTATCCATTCGTCTGTTGATGGGCATTTAGGTTGCTTCCATGACCTGGCTATTGTAAATAGTGCTGCAATGAACATTCGGGTGCATGTGTCTTTTTGAATTACGGTTTTCTCTGGGTATATGCCCAGTAGTGGGATTGCTGGGTCATATGGTAATTCTATTTTTAGTTTTTTAAGGAACCTCCATATTGTTCTCCATAGTGGCTGTATCAATTTACATTCCCACCAACAGTGCAAGAGGTTTCCCTTTTCTCCACACCCTCTCCAGCATTTGTTGTTTGTAGATTTTCTGATGATGCCCATTCTAACAGGAGTGAGGTGATACCTCATTGTAGTTTTGATTTGCATTTCTCTAATGATTAGTGATGTTGAGCATCTTTTCATGTGCTTCGTGGCCGTCTGTATGTCTTCTTTGGAGAAATGTCTATTTAGGTCTTCTGCCCATTTTTGGATTGGGGTGTTTGTTTCTTTGATATTGAGCTGAATGAGCTGTTTATATATTTTGGAGATTAATCCTTTGTCCGTTGATTCATTTGCAAATATTTTCTCCCAATCTGAGGGTTGTCTTTTGGTCTTGTTTATGGTTTCCTTTGCTGTGCAAAAGCTTTGAAGTTTCATTAGGTCCCACTTGTTTATTTTTGTTTTTATTTCCATTACTCTAGGAGGTGGATCAAAAAAGATCTTGCTGTGATTTATGTCAAAGAGTGTTCTTCCTATGTTTTCCTCTAAGAGTTTTATAGTGTCCAGTCTTATATTTAGGTCTCTAATCCATTTTGAGTTTATTTTTGTGTATGGTGTTAGGGAGTATTCTAATTTCATTCTTTTACATGTAGCTGTCCAGTTTTCACATCACCACTTATTGAAGAGACTGTCTTTTCTCCATTGTATATCTTTGCCTCCTTTGTCATAGATTGGTTGACCATAGGTGCGTGGGTTAATCTCTGGGCTTTCTATCTTGTTCCATTGATCTATGTTTCTGGTTTTGTGCCAGTACCATATTGTCTTGATTACTGTAGCTTTGTAGTAGAATCTGAAGTCAGGGAGTCTGATTCCTCCAGCTCCATTTTTTTCCCTCAAGACTGCTTTTGCTATTAGGGGTCTTTTGTGTCTCCATACAAATTTTAAGATGATTTGTTCTAGCTCTGTAAAAAATGCCATTGGTAATTTGATAGGGATTGCATTGAATCTGTAGATTGCTTTGGGTAGTATACTCATTTTCACAATGTTGATTCTTCCAATCCAAGAACATGGTATATCTCTCCATCTGTTGGTATCATCTTTGATTTCTTTCATCAGTGTCTTATAGTTTTCTGCATACAGGTCTTTTGTCTCCCTAGGTAGGTTTATTCCTAGGTATTTTATTCTTTTTGTTGCAATGGTAAATGGGAGTGTTTCCATAATTTCTCTTTCAGATTTTTCATCATTAGTGTATAGGAATGCAAGAGATTTCTGTGCATTAATTTTGTATCCTGCAACTTTACCATATTCATTAATTAGCTCTAGCAGTTTTCTGGTGGCAGTTTTAGGATTCTCTATGTATAGTATCATGTCATCCGCAAACAGTGACAGTTTTACTTCTTCTTTTCCAATTTGTATTCCTTTTATTTCTTTTTCTTCTCTGATTGCCGCGGCTAGGACTTCCAGAACTATGTTGAATAATAGTGGTGAGAGTGGACATCCTTGTCTCGTTCCTGATCTTAGAGGAAATGCTTTCAGTTTTTCACCATTGAGAATGATGTTTGCTGTGGGTTTGTCATATATGGCCTTTATTATGTTGAGGTAGGTTCCCTCTATGCCCACTTTCTGGAGAGTTTTTATCAGAAATGGGTGTTGAATTTTGTCAAAAGCTTTTTCTGCATCTATTGAGATGATCATATGGTTTTTATTCTTCAATTTGTTAATATGGTGTATCACATTGATTGATTTGCGTATATTGAAGAATCCTTGCATCCCTGGGATAAATCCCACTTGATCGTGGTGTATGATCCTTTTAATGTGTTGTTGGATTCTGTTTGCTACTATTTTGTTGAGGATTTTTGCATCTATATTCATCAGTGATATTGGTCTGTAATTTTCTTTTTTTGTAGTGTCTTTGTCTGGTTTTGGTATCAGGGTGATGGTGGCCTCATAGAATGAGTTTGGGAGTGTTCCTTCCTCTGCAATTTTTTGGAAGAGTTTGAGAAGGATGGGTGTTAGCTCTTCTCTAAATGTTTGATAGAATTCACCTGTGAAGCCATCTGGTCCTAGACTTTTGTTTGTTGGAAGATTTTTAATCACAGCTTCAATTTCATTACTTGTGATTGGTCTGTTCATATTTTCTGTTTCTTCCTGATTCAGTCTTGGAAGGTTATACCTTTCTAAGAATTTGTCCATTTCTTCCAGGTTGTTCATTTTATTGGCATAAAGTTGCTTGTAGTAGTCTCTTAGGATGCTTTGTATTTCTGCAGTGTCTGTTGTAACTTCTCCTTTTTCATTTCTGATTTTATTGAGTTGAGTCCTCTCCCTCTTTTTCTTGATGAGTCTGGCTAATGGCTTATCAATTTTGTTTATCTTCTCAAAGAACCAACTTTTAGTTTTATTGATCTTTGCTATTGTTTTCTTTGTTTGTATTTCATTTATTTCTGCTCTGATCTTTATGATTTCTTTCCTTCTGCTAACTTTGGGTTTTGTTTGTTCTTCTTTCTCTAGTTTCTTTAGGTGTAAGGTTAGATTGTTTACTTGAGATTTTTCTTGTTTCTTGAGGTAGGCTTGTATAGCTATAAACTTCCCTCTTAGAACTGCTTTTGCTGCATCCCATAGGTTTTGGGTCGTCGTGTTTTCATTGTCATTTGTCTCTAGGTATTTTTTTATTTCCTCTTTGATTTCTTCAGTGATCTCTTGGTTATTTAGTAACGTATTGTTTAGCCTCCATGTGTTTGTCTTTTTTACATTTTTTTCCCTGTAATTCATTTCTAATCTCATAGCGTTGTGGTCAGAAAAGATGCTTGATATGATTTCAATTTTCTTAAATTTACTGAGGCTTGATTTGTGACCCAAGATGTGATCTATCCTGGAGAATGTTCCGTGCGCACTTGAGAAGAACGTGTAATCTGCTGTTTTTGGATGGAATGTCCTATATATATCAATTAAATCTATCTGGTCTATTGTGTCATTTAAAGCTTCTGTTTCCTTCTTTATTTTCATTTTGGATGATCTGTCCATTGGTGTAAGTGAGGTGTTAAAGTCCCCCACTATTATTGTGTTACTGTCGATTTCCTCTTTTATAGCTGTTAGCAGTTGCCTTATGTATTGAGGTGCTCCTATGTTGGGTGCATATATATTTATAATTGTTATATCTTCTTCTTGGATTGATCCCTTGATCATTATGTAGTGTCCTTCCTTGTCTCTTGTAACATTCTTTATTTTAAAGTCTATTTTATCTGATATGAGTATAGCTACTCCAGCTTTCTTTTGATTTCCATTTGCATGGAATATCTTTTTCCATCCCCTCACTTTCAGTCTGTATGTGTCCCTAGGTCTAAAGTGGGTCTCTTGTAGACAGCATATATATGGGTCTTGTTTTTGTGTCCATTCAGCCAGTCTATGTCTTTTGGTTGGGGCATTTAATCCATTCACGTTTAAGGTAATTATCGATATGTATGTTCCTATGACCATTTTCTTAATTGTTTTGGGTTTGTTTTTGTAGGTCCTTTTCTTCTCTCGTGTTTCCCACTTAGAGAAGTTCCTTTAGCATTTGTTGTAGAACTGATTTGGTGGTGCTGAATTCTCTTAGCTTTTGCTTGTCTGTAAAGCTTTTGATTTCTCCATCAAATCTAAATGAGATCCTTGCCGGGTAGAGTAATCTTGGTTGTAGGTTCTTCCCTTTCATCACTTTAAGTATATCATGCCACTCCCTTCTGGTTTGCAGAGTTTCTGCTGAGAAATCAGCTGTTAACCTTATGGGCGTTCCCTTGTATGTTATTTGTCGTTTTTCCCTTGCTGCTTTCAATAATTTTTATTTGTCTTTAATTTTTGCCACTTTGATTACTATGTGTCTCGGCGTGTTTCTCCTTGGGTTTATTCTGTATGGGACTCTCTGCGCTTCCTGGACTTGGGTGGCTATTTCCTTTCCCATGTTAGGGAAGTTTTCGACTATAATCTCTTCAAATATTTTCTCTGGTCCTTTCTCTCTCTCTTCTCCTTCTGGGACCCCTATAATGCGAATGTTGTTGCGTTTAATGTTGTCCCAGAGGTCTCTTAGGCTGTCTTCATTTCTTTTCATTCTTTTTTCTTTAGTCTGTTCCGCAGCAGTGAATTCCACCATTCTGTCTTCCAGGTCACTTATCCGTTCTTCTGCCTCAGTTATTCTGCTATTGATTCCTTCTAGTGTAGTTTTCATTTCAGTTATTGTATTGTTCATCTCTGTTTGTTTGTTCTTTAATTCTTCTAGGTCTTTGTTAATCATTTCTTGCATCTTCTCAATCTTTGCCTCCATTCTTATTCCAAGGTCCTGGATCATCTTCACTATCATTATTCTGAATTCTTTTTCTGGAAGGTTGCCTATCTCCACTTCATTTAGTTGTTTTTCTGGGGTTTTTTCTTGTTCCTTCATCTGGTACATAGCCCTCTGCCTTTTCATCTTCTCTATCTTTCTGTAACTGTGGTTTTTGGTCCACAGGCTGCAGGATTGTAGTTTTTCTTGCTTCTGTTGTCTGCCCTCTCAAGATTTTTTTCTTTCTAGAGTTTTAAAGTTTTAACTCTTAATTTAGATTGTTGATCCATTTTGAGTTAATTTTTATTGTTGGTGTATGTTAGGGGTCTAACTTCATTGTTTTGCATGTATTGATAGATATCCAGTTGCCTCGGCACCATTTATTGAAAAGACTAATCTTTCTCCACTTAATTGTATTGGCACCCTTGTTGAAAATCAGCTGACTGTAAATGTGTTTATTTCTGAACTCTCAATTTTATTCCATTGACCTACATGTCTTTCATTATGCCAGTACTGTGCTATCTTGATTATTGTTGTTCTGTAGTGTGTTTTGAAATTGGGAAGTGTGATTCCTCCAACTTTGTTCCTCTTTTTCAAGATTGTTTTGGCTCTTCTGGGTTCCCTGCAATTCCATATAAATTTTCGAATCAGCTTGTCAATTTCTACTAATAAGCCAGCTGGGATTCTTATAGAAGTTGCCTTGAACCTGTAAATCAATTTGGGGAGTATTACCATCTTAATACTAAGTCTTCCAATCCAGGAACATGGGATGTCTTTTCATTTATTTAGATCTTTAATTTCTTTTAACATTTTTTTGTAGTTTTCAGAGTATAAATTTCTCACCTCTTTTGTTAAATTTATTTCTAAGCATTTTATTCTTCTTGATTCTATTGTAAATGGAATTGTTTTCATAATTTCATTTTCATGTTGTTCATTGCAAGGATATAGAAATACATGTGATTTCTGTATATTGATCTTGTATCATAGAACTTTGCTGAACTTGTATGTTAGTTCTAATAGTATTTGTGTGTGGGTTCCTTAAGATTTTCTATGTATAAGGCTATGTCATCTGCTAATATAAGTAGTTTTACTTTTTCCTTTCCAATCTGGATCCCTTTTATTTTATTTTCTTGCCTAATTGCCCTGGCTAGAACCTTTAGTACTGTGTTGAATAGAAGTGTTCAGAGTTGAACATCCTTACCATCCAAGAGTTGAATGACCAAGTTATTCTGGTTTTCCTAGGACTTTCCCAGTTTTAACATTGAAAGTCTTGCATCCCAGGAATCCTCTCAGTCCTAGACAAACAAGGACAGTTGGTCACTCTATTGAGGAAGCCTACTCTGATCACCCCAGGCTTTAGATATCATAGACACTAAATACCTACTTCCTATACTAGTGATTTTTAAGAGGTGGATTTGGAGAGGCAGGCAGGAGCAAGATCACCAGGGCCTTATGGACCATGGCAAAGAGTTTGTACTTTATTCAAAGAACAGAGGGGTTCAGTTCTAAAGCGTCAGCAATGCTATATTAGTTATTCACTACTACATGACAAATCCTCCACCCCCCAAAAAGAGAGTTGGACATCCTTGTGTTCTCCTTGATCTTAGGGGGAAAGCATCAGTCTTTTACAATTAGCTATGACATTAGCTTTGGGTTTTTCATAGATGTTCTTTCACAGTTAAGGAATCTCCTTTCTAGTCCTAGTTTGTTGAGTGCTTTTATCATGAAAAGGTATTGAATTTTGTCAAATGATTTTTCTAGATCTATTGAGATATCTGGTCATGTAGCTTTCCTTTTTATTCCATTAATATGGTGTGATAACATGAATTGATTTTCAGATGTTAAACTAATTTTGCATTCCTGGGATAAATCCTAGTTGGTCACAGTGTATAATCCTTTTATATACTGCTGGATTTGGTTTGCAAGTATTTTGTGAAGGATTTTTGCATCTGTGTTCATAAGATATATCAGACTTCAGTTTTCTTCTGATGTCTTTGTTTTTGGTATCAGAATAATATTGGCCTCATAGAATGACTTGGGAACTATTCTTACCTCTTCCTGAGTTCATGAAATGTTGGTATTAGTTCTTCTTTAAATGTTTGGTAGAATTCATCAGTGAAGGCATCTGGGCTTAGATTTTTCTTTGTGGGTAGTTTTTGATTATTAATTCAGTGTCTTTACTTGTTATAGCTCTGTTCAGATTTTCTGTTTTTGAGTCTGTTTTGGTAGTTTGTATCTCCCTAAGAATTTGTCCATTTTGTCTAAATTATCTGATTTATTGGCATGTAATTGTTCTAACAATGATTTAAGTGTTTATATGCATATCAATTGCTCAAATCTTTACAATAATTCTATAGAGGAGGTAATATTATGACCCTCATTTTACAGGTGAAAAAAGTGAAGCATAGAGCATTAACTTGCCCAAGGTCACCCAGCCAGTAAATGGAGGAGCCAGGGTTTGGATCCAGGCAGTCTAGACTCAGAATGCATGCTCTATCATAACTAGACTATCTGAAGACTACTTCTAAAAGTTCTCATCAGGAGGCACCTGGAACCTATCTGGTCAGATGGAACCTTTTGAGGCACTTTCTTTTCTTTTTTTTAACAATTCAGTAATTAAAAAAAAAATTATATTTATAGAGTTGTATAGCCATCACCACCATCTAATTTTAGAACTTTTTCAGCACCCCCCTGCCAAGAAACTCATACCCATAGTCCCTTCTCTTTCCCAGTCCCTTTCTACCCTCCTCCCTACCCCTTCCCAGCTTCAGGCAACCACCAACCTATTTTCTGTTATGGATATACCTCTATGGATATGTCTCCTCTGGATGTTTCATATAAAAGGAATCATATAATATCTAGTCTTTTGAAGGTACTTACTCTTGTTCAGACTGATCGTATTTACCTTTAATTCTCTCCCTTTTCTTATTCTGATTTCTAGTCATCCAGCGATTTGGTCACACCAGGTTAGTCACTCTGATTGGATATGCAGTCCTATTCAAAACAAAGCTTTGCATCTGACACATGTGAACAAATGTTTATTTTGGTCTTTTTTATTATCTCCACTAGGAAAACATCTTGTAAATAGCCTAGAGTGAAAGGAATATAGTTAGATACCATGAACGTTAAGTACCAGCCCAACTCTCTCTTATAAGCCTTTTATAAGCCTCTCTCTTATAATCCTCTCTCATAAGCCTTAAAACAATATTAATTTCAACCTGAATTTTATCAGATGCCTGGTGCTGATAGACAAAGACAAATAAATGTAGCTAGTGAGGGAGACATATATAAGCCAATCACTCATACAATGTGGTAAGTATTATAATAAAAGCCTTTGTATATAAATAAAGTTAATAAATCATATATGAGAAAGCATAAATAACATGATTTCAGGGAAATTTTTTAGAAAAGTATGGGGACCTAGGTCATAGAAACTATACTGTGTGCTACTTAGTTGATTTACTATGGTACCCATTGATTTTTACCCTCTAGTCTGTCTCTTGGGGTTGAAGCCCTTTCCACTTCCATACATTTAGTAAGTATAGTGACAAAACGAGATGGTAGGTGAGGATTCTAGGAACTACATGCTTCTTACCCAGACATTGTTTCCTTTACAGGTATAAGCTGGAACTCTCACCAGTAGTAGTTTCAACCACCATGGTACCAAATATTATAGATAAACCGCTCATTCTGGAGATACCTACCAGCTCCAAGACACCCACTATTGAGGAGACATCTCTTTTCAAAAAGCCTTTCATTTTAAAAGAGGAACCCACTACTGAGGATACAATCCTCATCAAGAGGTCATTAAAGAAGAGCACAAATCAGGGGGAGGTGTCCCTCTTGGAGAAGCCACTATCCTTGCAGGAGGAGACTGACAATGATGTTGTAGAGCCAATGACTTTTGGAAAGAAGCATAAAACTGAGAAGGCAGCCATCAACAAGGGTACATTATCTTTAAAGAATATGTGCACACATCAGGGGAAGCAGTCCTGCACGAGGGAGGAGTTGGCCTTGCAGGACATCAATGTTGAAGAGGATTCTTTCTTTATGGAGCCCACGAACTTTAGGAAGAAGCCTAAAACTGAGGAGGCAACCCCCACCAAGAAGCTGTTATCTTTAAAGAAAAAGTGTACCACTCAGGGGAAGGTGTCCTGTATGAAGAAGCCACTAGTATTGCAGAAGATCACCTCTGAAGAGAAGTCACTCGCTAAGGAGCTGTTGTCTTTTAAGAGAAAGCCTACCACTGAGAAGGAGTGCCTTTTCCAGGAACTATCTGCATTGCCAAAGAAGCACACCACTGAACAAGAGGTGTCCATCTTGAAGAAATCATTGGCCTTGCAGGAGAAGATCGACACTGAAGAGGATTCCGTCTTTAAGGAACCATTGGCTTTTAAGAAACAACCTACCACAATGGAGACAACCCTCACCACAAGGCCATTATCTTTAAAGAAGAAGTGCACTACTCAGGGGAAGATAGCCCACTTGAAGAAGCCATTAGTATTGCAGAAGACCATCTCTGGAGAGAAGGCACTCATTAAGGAGTCATTGTCCTTTAAAAAGAGGCCTACCACTAAGGAGGAGTCCCTCTTCCAGGAGCTAACTGTGTCTCAAGAGAAGCACACCACTGATGGGGAGGTTACCCTTTTGAAGAAGCCAGGGGCATTGCAGGAGAAAAAGGATGGTGAAGATGAATTTCTTATGGAGCCAATTTCCTTGAGGAAGAAGCATACTACTAAGGAGGCAACCCTTTCCAAGAAGCCATTACCTTTAAAGAAGAAGCGTACCACTCGGGGGAAGAGGTACCACTTGAAGAAGCCACTAGTATTACAGAAGATCACCTCTGAAGAGAAGTCACTCATTAAGGAGCCATTATCCTTTAAGGAGAAGCCTACCACTAAGGAGGCCCTTTTCCAAGAGCCATCAGCATTGCAGGAGAAGCACACCACTCAGGAGGAGGTGTCCATCTTGGAGAAGCCGTTGGTCTTGCAAAAGACCCCAACTGAGGAGGAGTCCCTTTTAAAGGAGCCTTTGGCTTTTAACAAGAAGCGTACCATTGAGGAGGCAACCTCCTCTAATAAGCTGTTATCTTTAAAGAAGAAGTGTACCAGTCAGGGTAAGATGTCCTGTTTGACCAAGCCACTAGTATTGCAGACCAGTTCTGAAGAGAAGTCACTCATTAAGGAGCCATTATCCTTTAAAAAAAAGCCTGCCACTGAGGAGGAGTCCCTCTTGAAGAAACCATCTGCACTGCAAGAGAAGCACACCATTCAGGGGGATTTGGCCCTCTTGAAGAAGCTATGGGCATTGCAGGAGAATATAGACAGTAAAGATGAATTTCTTATGGAGCCAGTGTCATTTAGGAAGAAACATACCACAGATGTGGCAGTCTCTACCAAGGAGTCATTATCTATAAAGAAGAAAAAGTGTACCACTCAAATGATGATGCCTATCTTCCAAGAACAGTTGGACTTGCAGAATATGATTGGTGAAGGTAAGGACTCCTCCTTTATGGAGCCAATGTCATTTAAGAAGAAGTCTTCAACTGATGAGGCAATTCTTACCAAGACACCGGTATCTTTAAAAAAGAGGCAAATCACTCAGGGGAAGACGTTCCTCTTAAAGAAGCCACTGGTCATAGAGAAGACTACCTCTGAAGAGGAGTCACTCTTTAAGGAGCTGTTGCCCTTTAAAAAGAAGTCTACAACTGAAGAGGAGTTCCTCTTCCAGGATCCATCTGTACTGAAAGAGAGACACACCACTCTGCAAGAGGTGTCCCTCTCAAAGAAGCCATTGGCCTTGCAGGAGAATATCACCACTGAAGAAGAATCATATATTAAGGAGCAGTTGACCTTGGAGGAGAGGTCTACCACTGAGGAGGAATTCTCCTTTCAGGAGCCATTTTCATTGCATGTTAAACCTACCAACAAAGATGAGTTCCTCTTCAGGAAGTCTTTTGCCTTGCAGAAGAAGACTGATAACAAAGAGGACTCCTTGAAGGCACTGTTGGCTTTGCAGGAGAAAAGCACCACTGAAGAGGAATTCCTTTTCAAGAAACCATTGGTTCTGAAGGAAGAGCTCTCCACTGAGGTGACAGTGAGCATAGAGGGGCAATTATCTTTAAAGAAGAAGCCCACTGCTCAGGGGGAGGTGTTCCTCTTGAAAAAGCAGTTGGCCTTGCAAGAAAACATCACCAGTGAAGAGGAGTCCCTTATTAAGCAGCCACAGGCCTTGCAGGAGAGGCCCAGCATTGAAAAGGAGACCATCCTGAGGGAGTCCTTGACCTTGCAGGAGAATCTCACAACTGAGGAGGAGGCTATCCTGAAGGAGCCCCTGGCCTTGCAGGAGAATCCCAGCATTGAGAAGGAAATCATCTTGAGGGAGTCCTTGGCCTTGCAGGAGAAGCCCACGAGTGAGAAAGAGACCCTCTTCGAGGAGCCCTTGGCCTTGCAGGAGAACCCCACAATTGAGGAGGAGGCTATCCTGAAGGAGCCCTTGGCCTTGCAGGAGAAGCCCAGCAGTGAGAAAGACTTGTCTTCCAAGGAGCCATTGGCCTTGCAAAAGAATCTCACTCACAAAGAAGACACATTTCTCAAAGATTTCATCATCCTCCAAGTTGAAACCAGCCCACATGTGTCCACCACTGCCCCTGACTCTAGAACAGGCTTGTCCAGCACTGTCACCGTGTCCAGTGTGGGCAAGTTCAGTACCACAAGCCAGTCCAGTACTTGTGAATCCAGTTCCAATAAACCTTTCTCATCTCAGGACAAGAGATCAGAGAAGGAGGTATTCTGCTTTCTTTCTTCTTAAATTAGATGAAGTGTTCTTTGTTGTCCTGGAGGTGGCTGCTAGCAAAGAGATTTTTTTTGCCTTCCTAAGCAATTGGTATTAAATCAAGTTGGCCTTGTAGAATCTCTTGACTTCGTGATTGGCGTAGTGATGTACCTGAGCAATTAGAAAGTATTTATTCCAGGAATACCCCCAAGGGTCTGGAATACTGTGTGTGTGTGTGTGTGTGTGTGTAAATATACATATATATATATATATATATATATATATATATATATATATATGTATGTATGTATGTATGTATGTATGTATATATATGCTTTTCAGTAGTGGTTAGACAATTTCTTTCAGGAAATTGCCTTTCTTAGTGATTGCAATCTGCATTACATTGGACCTTAGCCAAAGATGGGTTAAGTTCACAGAGGCATCTTCCAAGGAAGATGGTTTTTAAGTTGTAAATTGGAAGGACTAAGGGATGAGATTTGGCAAGCAGGAGAAGAAAGACCCCTCTTGTAGGCAGAACAACCTGGTTAAAGGTGTAGAAGGGAGGAAAAGGCTAACAGGAAGATGAACTGGGCCAGATCAAAGCACTGAGACATAACAAGGGACCTAAGAAGACAGGTGACACAATTTGAAAGAGTAAGACAAGAATGTCTTTCTTGGAGAATCTTGAGCTTACCTGTAAAAATAGTGTCTGGTTCTTAGGGCAGAGCAGGTGTGTACAGGAGGACTAAGCATTTCTTGGTTACTCAACAGTATGAGGATTACAGGACCAAGGGGTGCTCTGTTATGGCCCAGGACATATAAGGCTTGAGGAACCTTAGGAGAAGATGACAGTGGGAAGAAAGGAGTCATTTTTTATGTATGTGTGCTAAGCTTTTCTTGGAATCTTTCTCTTAATATGTCTTTCTGGTGATTTCCAAGCAGATGACCCCACTGGAGGATGTTGACAAGGACCACAGTGATCCATTTTTCAACTCAATATATATTAAGGATATCTTCAGTTACATGAAGGAGAGAGAGGTGTGTAGGTGGTGAGGGTGACGGGCAGTGATTTCCAGTTCTCATTTTCTCATCACACATCCTTCAAATGCACGTTTAAAGGGGAGGTAATAATGATGATGAAAACAATAATAGCAGCAACTGACATCTACTGGTAGCATACTATGAGTTAAACATTGTGCTAAGGGATTTATAAACATTATCTTGTTTAATTTTCCCAATAACTTCATGATGGTAGGTATTATTATCTCCTTTTCATAGTTGGGGGAAACTGCTCAGTCAACACAAATAGTATGTGGTAGATCTGGGGTATGAACTAAAGTCTAATTACCTTGGAGACCATAAACCTACACCTCTAATTGCTGAGGATGTAATCTCAGACACAAAAATTGTCAAGCGGGCTTTTTCTGAGTGACTGCTCTTAGGGATCTTTTCCCTTCTCTATGCAAGTTTCTGGCATCATATGTAAAACTAGACCTTTTATTCCAGCTCTCCAACCTGGTGAAATTTTCTTTCTCCTTTGAAATCTGCCAGTCTCTTTTACCACTAATATTCATCAATTCCAAATTTTCTTGTGTCTCTCAGTGGAACAGATGGGACCAAGGTTATCTACTAACTAGAATTTTAGCAGGCCATGCATAAGAGGAAGGATGAATATCTCATCTTCTCTCTAGAGACACAGCAATAGATTAACTGACTCCAGAGGCTGTACCTTTTCTAGTATACCTTGGAGGAAGCAAGAGATAATTTTACTATACTAAAAGTGCGAGCCTTAGCTCAGCAGTATTGGTCTCACTTGGGGGTCTTATGGGAGATTGGGACTGACATATATACACTTATATGTATAAAATCAATAACTAATAAGAACCTGCTGTATAAAAAAATAAACAAAATAAAATTCAAAAAAAAAGAAAGAAATGCAGAAACCTAGCCTCACCCCAGACCTTCTAAATTAGAATGTGAATTTTAAAGATCCCCAAGTATCTTTCACATATGCATGTTAAAGTTTGAGAAGGACTCCTCTACACAGCCTGGTATTGTGCTTTAGACTGAATTGCAAAGAAGGGGCAGAATCTCTTTGGTATTCATCTATAGTCATAGGTGTCTTCCTGCCCATATTCCATATTCTCCTGGGCTCCTCAATATCCACCCTGACACTTAAATATCATGTGTGTCCATTTCCTAAGGATAACTGAAACTTGTCTGGAAAAGGATACTTTGCTCTGCCCCTATCTGATACCAGCTGAAAATAATGATTTAGAACCCTGAGGAAATTACTTAGGTTACAATTTTTTTCTGAGATATTAGTTGCAAATATTTTTTCCCAAGTTACAATTTTTGAACTACAAGAAGAGTTTATTTGTTAACACTTCTTTATTCTCGCTGCCAGGAAAAGTTCATACTTAAAAAATACATGACCAGGCAGACTGATATCAACAGTGACATGAGGGCCATTCTCGTGGACTGGTTGGTGGAGGTGCAGGTAAGCCTAACAACTGCTGCCTTAAGGGGCTGCTGTTCTCTTTATCAATTATTCATTCAGCATTGCCAGGTCCCAAACATAGTAAAAATTTACTGGGTCTACAGAGCTGAATAAGCCATGATTCCTGCCCTCAAGGAGCTTATGACCTAGGGGACAAGATAAGACAAGCAGGCAGATAAGAACAATACAAAGTAGAATATACTAAGTACTATAAGAATGTTATTAATAAGACACTCGGAGAACCCAGTGGAAGGAGAGATATTTCTAGAAAAGGCAATGATGGTATGGCAGTTTAATCATTCTCAAAATCCTGTAAAAGTATATCTTGTGATTTGGATAGAGGTTAGTGACAAAGTCTTTCAAGCTTTGGATGGGATGGGTAATAGGAGGGACATTGTAGCCCCAAACAGGGCAGATGGCTGTTTGTTGAGGGTTGGATGTTGAGGGAATATTGTTATGAATACTTAATTATCATTTTATACTAACAAAGGATAGCCCAGAATAGTACCTGGACGTAGTAGGTGTCAATAAATATTTGTTGAATGAATGGAATTGAAAGGATTGCTGTGGAGTTTGCAAGGAAATATAAGGCATAGTATATGCCCAGCAGAGTCTTACTATACAATTGGGAAGAAAATGTAATATAGTTTAATATCCTTTAAGTACCAGAGTAATGGTTCAGGCTCACTTTGGAGTGACAGACCAGGGAAATGTGGTAGACATGGTATATTTGAACATCAGCAAAGCATGAAAATGTCATCTTATGGAAATGATGCAAAATAGTAAATTAGATAAGAGTAGAATTTGAGTAAATCTTAAATAAGTAAAATTGATCACAAAGATTGCTGATCATTACCAAGCAAGAAAGAGATTTCTAGTAGACTGCCAGTGGACTTTGTTTTGATCAATATTTTTATAAGTGATGTAGATGAGAACAGAGAAGATCATCTCATCAAATTCACAGATGGCATGAAACTGGGAGTAGGGATAGGAAATAAATGGATAACAGATAAAATATCTCTAGCAGCTGGAATGATGAACTGAATCTTTTTTTAAAAAAGCTTTTGTTATTATTTTTATTGCACAAAATTCACATTTATTATAGCAAAGTAAGAAATTATAATTACTTATGATCCCACAACCTACAAACAGTGTTAACATTTGTGTGTGTTTATTATCCCCCGCTTTTTTTTTAACATCTTTATTGGAGTATAATTGCTTTACATTGTTGTGTTAGTTGCTGCTGTATAACAAAGTGAATCAGCTATATGTATACATATATCCCCATATCCCCTCCCTCTTGCGTCTCCCTCCCACCCTCCCTATCCCACCCCTCTAGGTGGTCACAAAGCATCGAGCTGATCTCCCTGTGCAATGCAGCTGCTTCCCACTAGTTATCTGTTTTACATTTGGTAGTGTATATATGTCAATGCCACTCTCTCACTTTGTCTCAGCTTACCCTTTCCCCTCCCCGTGTCCTCAAGTCCATTCTCTATGTCTGCATCTTTATTCCTGTCCTGCCCCTAGGTTCTTCAGAACCTTTTTTTTTTTAAGATTCCATATATATGTGTTAGCATATGGTATTTGTTTTTCTCTTTTTGACCTTTGTAACATTTTGGGATTGACTTTTATCACTCACCATAATTCCCTTGAGATCTGTCCAAGTTGTGTGTATCAATAGTTCATTCCTTTTTATTGCTGAGTAGTATTCCATGGTATGGATGTACCAAGGTTTGTTTAACCCTTCACCCATTGAAGGCCATTTGGGTTGTTTCCAGTTTCTGAGACTGTGAAAAGAACATCTATAAACATTAATTTACAGGGTTTTATGTGAATATAAGTTTTCATTCCTAACATCAATACCCAGGAGTGGGATTGCTGTGTCATATGATAAATGTATGTTTAACTTAATGAGAAAGTGCTACAGAGTGACTGTATCATCTTGCACTCTCACCTGCAATGTATGGGAGTTCTAGTTGCTCTGCGTTCCTGGTCAGCACTGGGTATTGTTTTTTTTTTTTTTTTAAACTTTAGCCATATAGACGTGTAGAGGAATCTCACCATAGTTCTAATTTGCATTTGCCAATGATGTTGAACATCATACTTGTCATCTGTATATCCTCTTTGATGAAGTGTCTGTGTCTTTTGCCCCGTTTTAAATTGGGTAGTTTATTTTCTTTGTGTCAAGTTATGAGAGTTCTTTACATGTTCTGGATACAAATCCTTTGTTGGATGTGTGATTTACAAATATATCCTACCAGTCTGTAGTCTTTTGATTCTCTTATCTGTGTCTTTCACAGAGCAAAAATTTCTGATTTTGATAGTCCAGTTTTTCAATGTTTTCTTTATGGATTGCAATTTTTGTGTCATGTCTAAGAACTCTGCTTAAACCTAGGTCATGAATATTTTCTCCCATATTTTATCTAAAAGTTTTATAGCTTTAACATTAAATCTATAATCCATTTTGAGTTAATTTTTGTATAAGGTATGCAGGTTTTGAAGTCAAGTTTCATTGTTTTGTTCTAATACCATTTGTGGAAAAATATACTTTCTCCACTAAATTGCTTTTGCACCTTTGCCAAAAATCTGTTTGCCTTATTTGTGTGGGTCTATTTCTATACTTATTTTTATATGCTGTTTCATTGATCTGTGTCTATCCCTTTGCCAATATCGCAGCCTTTATTTCTATAGTTTTATAGTAAGTCTTAAAACGAGGTAACATGATTCTTCCAACTCTATTCTGTCTTTTTTTTCAAAATTGTTTTAGCTATTCTAGTGTCCTAGCCTTTCTAGACAAATTTTAGAATCAGTTTGTCTATATCTACTAAAAAATCCTGCTGAGGGTTTGATTGGAATTGAATTACATCTTGTGCAGAAAAGAGTTAACATAACAGGCATGATGCTGCTAGCCTTAGAAAGGCCTGTTTGCAAGATTGCCCTTTGGCTGGCATCTGGGAACTTGATTGGTAAGCAGTTCCCTACACTGCTGTAAAATTTTCCCCTAATGATAACTGTGCCTAAACTCTTTGTGCAAACAATATGGTTTATTCTGAACACCTGCTTTCCTTCTGCGAGTCTGGAATTTTGGTCCATGTTAGGCAGAGTGTTTATGTGACCAGCTCCCAGTAAAATGTTAGGCACTGAGTCATTAATGAGCTTCCCTGTTACACAACACTTTACACGTATTGTTCCATCTTATTGCTGGAGGAATTAACTGCATCCTGAGAGACTCTGCGGGAATAGGGCTCTTGGAAGCTGGCTTCTGGTTTTCACCAAATTTTGCCCATGCTCCTTTTCTCTTTGCTTTGTATCTTTTGCTATGATAAATCATAGCCATGAGTGTGACTATGTGCTGAGTCCTGTGAGTCATCCTAGGAATCATTGTACCTGGGGGTGGCCTTGGGGACCCCCAATACACACCTATAGGTGAATTTGAATAGAATCAACACTTTTTTCTATGTTGAATCTTCCAACCCATGAACCATGAATGTAGTATGTCTCTCATGTATTTAGATTTTCTTTGATTTTTTTTAAAAAAAACATACAGATCCTGTACATGTTTTGTTAGATTTATACCAAAATATTTTCTTTTTTTGTAGCTATTGTAAATGGTATTTAAAAAATTTTTTGGTTTCCATTTGTACAGTGCCAATATGAAATATTGATATTTGTGTGTTGACCTTGTATTCTATGATCTTGCTAAAACTCACTTATTAATTCTTAGGAGTTCTTTTTTTGGTAGATTTCTTGAAGTTATCTACATAGACAATTATGTCATTTGCAAATGGAGACAGTTTGACCCCTTTCCAGTCTGTATACTTTTAGCTTCATTTTTGTGTTTTATTGCACTGTGCAGGACTTCATTATGATGTTGATAGGATCAGTAAGAGTGGACAGCCTTGCCTTGTCCCTGATCTTTGGAATAAAGCAGTTAATCTTTCACCATTAGTATGATCTTAACTGTAGAGTTTTTGTCACTACCTTTGATCAGGTTGAGAAATTTACTTTCCATTCTTACTTTGGTGATATATATTTATCATGACAATGTTAAATTTGTCAAATGCTTTTTTCCTGCATCTATTGATAAGATTTTTTTTTTGGCTTTAGCCTATTGATGTGGTGGATTACATTGATTTTTAAATACTGAAGCAGGCTCATATTCCTGGGATAAACTCCACTTGTTCTGGCATATTATCCTTATATATTGCAAATTTTATTTGCTAATATTTTGTTGAGGATTTTTGTGTCTATATTTATGATGGATATTGGTCTGTAGTGTTCTTTTTAAAAATATTTTTGTACTATCTTTTTCTGGTTTTCGTATGAGAATGATAGTGGCTTTTTTAAATAATTTGGGAAAACAGGGGCACCTGCTGCACCGTCCTCCTCCCAGGGGGCGCCTTCTCCTTCCAGTACGACTGTCCACTCCATTTCACTGGCTGGTTCTCTGAACTAGCCATGTGGCTGACAGAGTCTTGGTACTCCGGCCTGGTGTCAGGCCTGAGCCTCTGAGGTGGGAGAGCCGAGTTCAGGACAGTGGACCACCAGAGACCTCCTGGCCCCACATAATATCAGTCGGCGAGAGCTCTCCCAGAGATCTCTGTCTCAAAGCTTGTGCCACCCAATGGCCAGCAAGCTTCAGTACTGAACGCCCCATGCCAAACAACTAGCAAGACAGGAACACAACCCCACCCATTAGCAGAGAGGCTGCCTAAAATCATACTAAGTTCACAGACACCCCAAAACACACCACTAGACATGGCCCAGCCCACCAGAAAGACAAGATCCAGCCTCATCCACCAGAACACAGGCACCAGTCCCCTCCACCAGGAAGCATACACAACCCACTGAAACAACCTTAGCCACTGGGGGCAGACACCAAAAACAATGGGAACTACGAACCTGCAGCCTGCAAAAAGGAGACCCCAAACACAGTAAGTTAAACAAAATGAGAAGACAGAGAAATATGCAGCAGATGAAGGAGCAAGGTAAAAACCCACCAGACCAAACAAATGAAGAGGAAATAGGCAGTCTACCTGAAAAAGAATTCAGAATAATGAGAGTAAAGATGATCTAAAATCTTGGAAATAGAATGGAGAAAATACAAGAAACATTTAACAAGGACCTAGAAGAACTAAAGAGCAAACAATGATGAACAACAAAATAAATGAAATTAAAAATTCTCTAGAAGGAATCAATAGCAGAATAACTGAGGCAGAAGAACGGATAAGTGACCTGGAAGATAAAATAGAAGAAATAACTACAGCAGAGCAGAATAAAGAAAAAAGAATGAAAAGAATTGAGGACAGTCTCAGAGACCTCTGGGACAACATTAAACGCACCAACATTTGAATTATAGGGGTCCCAGAAGAAGAAGAGAAAAAAGAAAGGGACTGAGAAAATATTTGAAGAGATTATAGTTGAAAACTTCCCTAACATGGGAAAAGAAATAGTCAATCACGTCTAGGAAGCGCAGAGAGTCCCATACAGGATAAATCCAAGGAGAGACATGCCAAGACACATATTAATAAAACTATCAAAAATTAAATACAAAATAAAAATATTCAAAGCAGCAAGGGAAAAGCAAAAAATAGTATACAAGGGAACCCCATAAGGTTAACAGCTGATCTTTCAGCAGAAACTCTGCAAGCCAGAAAGGAGTGGCAGGACATATTTAAAGTGATGAAAGGGAAAAACCTACAACCAAGATTACTCTACCCAGCAAGGATCTCATTCAGATTCGACAGAGAAATTAAAACCTTTACAGACAAGCAAAAGCTAAGAGAATTCAGCACCACCAAACCAGCTTTCCAACAAATGCTAAAGGAACTTCTTTAGGCAGGAAACACAAGAGAAGGAAAAGACCTACAATAACAAACCTGAAATAATTAAGAAAATGGTAATAGGAATATACATATTGATAACTACCTTAAAGGTAAATGGATTAAATGCTCCAACCAAGTGACATAGACTGGCTGAATGGATACAAAAACAAGACCCATATATAGGCTGTCTACAAGAGACCCACTTCAGACCTAGGGATAGATACAGACTGAAAGTGAGGGGATGGAAAAAGATATTCCATGCAACTGGAAATCAAAAGAAAGCTGGAGCAGCAATTCTCATATCAGACAAAATAGGCTTTAAAACAAAGACTATTACAAGAGACAAAGAAGGACACTACATAATGATCAAGGGATCAGTCCAAGAAGAAGAATTGTAAATATTTATGCACCTAGCATAGGAGCACCTCAATACATAAGGCAAATGCTAACAGCCATAAAAGGGGAAATCGACAGTAACACAATGATAGTAGGGGACTTTAACACCCCAGTTTCACCAGTGGACAGATCATCCAAAATGCAAATAAATAAGGAAACACAGCTTTAAATTATACATTAAAGAAGATGGACTTAATTGATATTTATAGGACGTTCCATCCAAAAACAACAGAATACTCTTTCTTCTCAGGTGCTCATGGAACATTCTCCAGGATAGATCCAAACTATACAGTGGTGGAGAGACAGTCTATTCAACAAATGGTGCTGGGAAAACTGGACAGCTACATGTGAAGGAATAAAATTAGAACACTCCCTAACACGGTATACAAAAATAAACTCGAAAGGTATTAAAGATCTAAATGTAAGGCCAGACACTATAAAACTCTTAATGGAAAACATAGGCAGAACACTCTATGACATAAATCACAGCAAGATCCTTTATGACCCACCCCCTAGAGAAATGGAAATAAAAACAAAAATAAACAAATGGGACCTAATGAAACTTAAAAGCTTTTGAACAGCAAAAGAAATCATAAAGAAGACGAAAAGACAACCCTCAGAATGGGAGAAAATATTTGCAAATGAAGCAACTGACAAAGGATTAATCTCCAAAATATACAAGCAGCTCAATATCAAAAAAATGAACAACCCAATCCAAAAATGCGCAGAAGACCTAAATAGACATTTCTCCAAAGAAGTTATACAGTTTGCGAGCAAACACATGAAAGAATGGTCAACATCACTAATCATTAGAGAAATGCAAATCAAAACTACAGTGAGGTATCACCTCACACCGGTGAGAATGGCCATCATCAAAAAATCTACAAACAATAAATGCTGGAGAGGGTGTGGAGAAAAGGGAACCCTCTTGCACTGTTGGTGGGAATGTAAATTGATACAGCCACTATGGAGAACAGTATGCAGGGTCCATAAAAAACTAAAAATAGAACTCCGTATGACCCAGCAATCCCTCTGCTGGGCATATACCCTGAGGAAACCATAATTCAAAAAGAGTCAGCCATAAAAAGAAACGAAATTGAGTTATTTGTAGTGAGGTGGATGGACCTAGAGTCTGTCATACAGAGTGAAGTAAGTCAGAAAGAGCAAAACAAATACTGTATGCTAACACATATATATGGAATCTAAGGGGGAAAAAAGAAGGTCATGAAGAACCTAGGGGTAAGATGGGAATAAAGACACAGACCTACTAGAGAATGGACTTGAGGATATGGGGAGGGGGAAGGGTAAACTGTGACAAAGTGAGAGAGTGGCATGGACATATATACACTACCAAACGTTAAATAGATAGCTAATGGGAGGCAGCCACATAGCACAGGGAGATCAGCTCGATGGTTTGTGACCATCTAGAGGGGTGGGATAGGGAGGGTGGGAGGGAGGGAGACGCGAGAGGGAAGAGATATGGGAACATATGTATATGTATGGCTGATTCACTTTGTTGTAAAGCAGAAACTGATACACCATTGTAAAGCAATTATACTCCAATAAAGATGTTAAAAAAAAAAGTCATGTACCACAATGTTCATTGCAGCTCTATTTGCAATAGCCAGGACATGGAAGCAACCTAAGTGTCCATTGACAGATGAATGGATAAAGAAGTTGTGGCACTTATATACAGGGGAATATTACTCAGCCTTAAAAAGAAATGAAATTGAGTTGTTTGTAGTGAGATGGATGGACCTAGAGTCTGTCTAACAGAGTGAAGTAAGTCAGAAAGAGAAAAACAAATACCATATGCTAAAACATATATATGGAATCTAAAAAAAAAAAAAGGTTCTGAAGAACCTAGGGACAGGACAGGAATAAAGATGCAGCCGTAGAGAATGGACTTGAGGACATGGGGAGCGGGAAGGGTAAGCTGGGATGCAGTGAGAGAATAGCATTGACATATATACACTACCAAATATAAAATAGATAGCTAGTGGGAAGCAGCTGCATTCCAGAGGGAGATCAGCTTGGTGCTTTGTGACCACCTAGATGGGTGGGATAGGGAGATTGGTAGGTTGATGTAAGAGGGAGGGGATATGGGGATATATCTATACATATAGCTGATTCACTTTGTTATACAGCAGAAAGTAACACAACATTGTAAAGCAATTATACTCCCATAAAGATGTTAAAAATATAATTTGGGCAGTATTCCCTTCTCTTCTCTTTTCTGGAAGAGATGTGTAGAATTGATGTTATTTATTCTTTAAATGTTTGGTAGAATTTGCAAGTGAAACCATCTGGGCCTGAAGTTTTTTCTTTTCTCTGAAGAATTTTATCGAAGAATATAATTTCTTTAATAGTTATGAGATTATTCAAGTTATCTATTCATGTCACATGACATTTGGAAGTTTGTGGTTTTCAAAGAATTGGTCCTTTCATTTAAGTTGTTGTATTTATGTTCATAGCATTTCCTCATTATGCTGTCTTTCATTCTTGATATTTGGTAATCTGTGTCTTCTCTCTTTTTGTTTATCAGTCTTTCTAGGAGTTTATCATTTTTATTGATATTTGCAAAGAACCAGGTTTTCCTTTCATTTGTTTTCTCTGTTTTTCTGTTTTTAGTTTTATTGATATCTACTCTAATTTTTATCGTTTCCTTTTTCTTGCTTTGGGTTTAATTTGCTCTTCTTTTCGTAGTTTGAGCTGGAAGATTAGATTATTGACTTCAGACTTTTCTTCTTTCCCTTTAAAAAATTTTTTTTAAATTTTTTAAATTTTTTCACACACACACACACTGTACTTTATTTTTACAAGAGATAAATAAACTGACACCAAGCATTATAAATGGATGACCACAACAAAAGCAACAATGATTGCAATTACCAAACATGAAACACACTCATACTATGTCATATTATTGACATTCAGTCCAGTAATCCTCCACTGTAAGAGCTCCTTTACTTTGCAGTGCAAATTGATTTGTATATTTTTTGCCTCTGAGTCCTTGTGGAATTTTTTTTTTTATTCAAACAGAAAGTCACAAAAATTATAATCATCCTCATCAGTTCACTCAGTCCCATGTAATTAATTTTTTTTCATCTTCATCTTTTGTTAGCACTTTTATGAATTCATCAGTTTTCCATTAGAGTTCTGAAAATGCTTATTCATTCAGTTCAGCAGTATAGTCAGTTACCAGAAACCTGTACTTGTCAGAGTCTTTTCCATGAATTCCTTGAAGATGAAACCCTTTTATAGGAACATTTTTGCAAAAGCATCAGAGTACACCCAGAACTGTCTGTAAATGACAAATGACTTAAAAATGACCACGGTTAAAGATTTGATGAAAGTTCATAATAATGGAATTGACAAGGAAATTTAGTTATTTCTGAGATATACATTTTAAAGTAATAACTAGAATTATGACTTATAACATTATACCAGAACATATAAGATTTTTAGAAATTTCATGTAATGTCTGAAACATTTATATTAACATATGTCCATACAAAGAACCCAAAGAAAGTTTAGTATTAGTTGTTTTTTTTGTTGGTTTGTTTGATTTTTTATAGTGCAAGTTCTTATTAGTCATCAATTGTATACAATCAGTATACACATGTACACATGTACACATGTACACAATCAGTATACACATGTCAATCCCAATTGCCCAATTCAGCACTCCACCATCCCCAACCGTTGCACCGCGGTTTTCCCCCCTTGGTGTCCATACGTTTGTTCTCTACATCTGTGTCTCAACTTCTGACCTGCAAGCAGGTTCATCTGTACCATTTTTCTAGGTTCCACATACATGCGTTAATATATATTTGTTTTTCTCTTTCTGACTTCACTCTGTATGACAGTCTCTAGATCCATCCACATTTCAACAAATGACTCAATTTCATTCGTTTTTATGGCTGAGTAATATTCCATTGTATATGTGTACCACAACTTCTTTATCCATTCATCTGTCGATGGGCATTTAGGTTGCTTCCATGACCTGGCTATTGTAAATAGTACTGCAATGAACATTCGGGTGCATGTGTCTTTTTGAATTATGGTTTTCGCTGGGTATATGCCCAGTAGTAGGATTGCTGGGTCATATGGTAGTTCTATTTGTAGTTTTTTAAGGAACCTCCATACTGTTCTCCATAGTGGCTGTATCGTTTACATTCCCACCAACAGTGCAAGAGGGTTCCCTTTTCTCCACACCCTCTCCAGCATTTATTGTTTGTAGATTTTCTGATGATGCCCATTCTAACTGGTGTGAGGTGATACCTCAGTGTAGTTTTGATTTGCGTTTCTCTAATAATTAGTGATTTTGAGCAGCTTTTCATGTGCTTCTTGGCCATCTGTATGTCTTCTTTGGAGAAATGTCTATTTAGGTCTTCTGCCCATTTTTGGATTGGGTTGTTTGTTTCTTTAATGTTGAGCTGCATGAGCTGTTTATATAGTTTGGAGATTAATCCTTTGTCCGTTGCTTCATTTGCAAATATTTTCTCCCATTCTGAGGGTTGTCTTTTCGTCTTGTTTATGGTTTCCTTTGCTGTGCAAAAGCTTTTAAGTTTCATTAGGTCCCATTGGTTTATTTTTGTTTTTATTTCCATTACTCTAGGAGGTGGATCCAAAAAGATCTTGCTGTGATTTATGTCAAAGAGTGTTCTTCCTATGTTTTCCTCTAAGAGTTTGATAGTGTCTGGTCTTACATTTAGGTCTCGAATCCGTTTTGAGTTTATTTTTGTGTATGGTGTTAGGGAGTGTTCTAATTTCATTCTTTTACATGTAGCTGTCCAGTTTTCCCAGCACGACCTATTGAAGAGACTGTCATTTCTCCATTGTATGTCTTTGCCTCCTTTGTCATAGATTAGTTGACCATACGAGCGTAGGTTAATCTCTGGGCTTTCTATCTTGTTCCGTTGATCTATGTTTCTGTTTTTGTGCCAGTATCATATTGTCTTGATTACTGTAGCTTTGTAGTATAGTCGTATAGTCTGAAGTCAGGGCGTCTGATTCCTCCAGCTCCGTTTTTTTCCCTCAAGACTGCTTTTGCTATTAGGGGTCTTTTGTGTCTCCATACAAATTTTAAGATGATTTGTTCCAGTTCTGTAAAAAATGCCATTGGTAATTTGATAGCGATTACACTGAATCTGTAGTTTGCTTTGGGGAGTACAGTCATTTTCACAATATTGATTCTTCCAATCCAAGAACATGGAATATCTCTCCATCGGTTGATACCATCTTTAATTTCTTTCATCAGTGTCTTATAGTTTTCTGCATACAGGTCTTTTGTCTCCCTAGGTAGGTTTATTCCTAGGTATTTTATTCTTTTTGTTGCAGTGGTAAATGGGAGTGTTTCCATAATTTCTGTTTCAGATTTTTCATCATTAGTGTATAGGAATGCAAGAGATTTCTGTGCATTAATTTTGTATCCTGCAACTTTACCAAATTCATTGATTAGCTCTAGTAGTTTTCTGGTGGCAGTTTTAGGATTCTCTATGTATAGTATCATGTCATCTGCAAACAGTGACAGTTTTACATCTTCCTTTCCAATTTGTATTCCTTTTTCTTCTCTGATTGCTGTGGCTAGGACTTCCAAAACTATGTTGAATAATAGTGGTGAGAGTGGACATCCTTTTCTCATTCCTGATCTTAGGGGAAATGCTTTCAGTTTTTCACCACTGAGAATGATGTTTGCTGTTGGTTTTTTGTATATGGCCTTTATTATGTTGAGGCAGGTTCCCTCTATGCCCACTTTCTGGAGAGTTTTTATCAGAAATAGGTGTTGAATTTTGTCAAAAGCTTTTTCTGCATCTATTGAGATGATCATATGCTTTTTATTCTTCAATTTGTCAATATGGTGTATTACATTGATTGATTTGCATATATTGAAGAATCCTTGCATCCCTGGGATAAATCCCACTTGATCGTGGTGTATGATCCTTTTAATGTGTTGTTGGATTCTGTTTGCTAGTATTTTGTCGAGGATTTTTGCATCTATATTCATCAGTGATATTGGTCTGTAATTTTCTTTTTTTGTAGTGTCTTTGTCTGGTTTTGGTATCAGGGTGATGGTGGCCTCATAGAATGAGTTTGGGAGTGTTCCTTCTTCTGCAATTCTTTGGAAGAGTTTGAGAAGGATGGGTGTTAGCTCTTCTCTAAATGTTTGATAGAATTCACCTGTGGAGCCATCTGGTCCTGGACTTTTGTTTTTTGGAAGATTTTTAATCTTTACTGTCTTCACATTACTTGTGATTGGTCTGTTCATATTTTCTGTTTCTTCCTGGTTCAGTCTTGCAAGGTTATACCTTTCTAAGAATTTGTCCATTTCTTCCAGGTTGTCATTTTATTGGCATAGAGTTGCTTGTAGTAGTCTCTTAGAATGCTTTGTATTTCTGTGGTGTCTGTTGTATCTTCTCCTTTTTCATTTCTAATTTTATTGATTTGCCTCCTCTCCCTCTTTTTCTTGATGAGTCTGGCTAATGGTTTATCAATTTTGTTTATCTTCTCAAAGAACCAGCTTTTAGTTTTATTGACCTTTACTATTGTTTTCTTTGTTTCTATTTCATTTATTTCTGCTCTGATCATTATGATTTCTTTCCTTCTGCTAACTTTGGGTTTTGTTTGTTCTTCTTTCTCTAGTTCCTTTAGGTGTAAGGTTAGATTGGTTGTTTTGAGATTTTTCTTGTTTCTTGAGGTAGGCTTGTATAGCTATAAACTTCCCTCTTAGAACTGCTTTTGCTGCATCCCATAGGTTTTGGATCATTGTGTTTTCATTGTCATTTGTCTCTAGGTTTTTTTTTTGTTTTCCTCTTTGATTTCTTCAGTGATCTCTTGGTTATTTAGTAACGTATTGTTTAGCCTCCATGTATTTGTGTTTTTTACGTTTTTTTCCCTGTAATTCATTTCTAATCTCATAGCGTTGTGGTCAGAAAAGATGCTTGATATGATTTCAGTTTCCTTAAATTTACTGAGGCTTGATTTGTGACCGAAGATGTGATCTATCCTGGAGAATGGTCCGTGCACACTTGAGAAGAAAGTGTAATCTGCTGTTTTGGGATGGAATGTCCTATAAATATCAATTAAATCTATCTGGTCTATTGTGTCATTTAAAGCTTCTGTTTCCTTATTTATTTTCATTTTGGATGATGATCTGTCCATTGGTGTAGGTGAGGTGTTAAAGTCCCCCACTGTTATTGTGTTACTGTCAATTTCCTCTTTTATAGCTGTTAGCAGTTGCCTTATGTATTGAGGTGCTCCTATGTTGGGTGCATATATATTTATATATGTTATATCTTCTTCTTGGATTGATCCCTTGATCATTATGTAGTGTCCTTCCTTGTCTCTTGTAACATTCTTTATTTTAAAGTCTATTTTATCTGATATGAGTATAGCTACTCCAACTTTCTTTTGATTTCCATTTGCATGGAATATCTTTTTCCATCCCCTCACTTTCAGTCTGTATGTGTCCCTGGGTCTGAAGTGGGTCTCTTGTAGACAGCATATATATGGGTCTTGTTTTTGGATCCATTCAGCCAGTCTCTGTCTTTTGGTTGCAGCATTTAATCCATTCACGTTTAAGGTAATTATCGATATTTATGTTCCTGTGAACATTTTCTTAATTGTTTTGGGTTTGTTTTTGTAGGTCCTTTTCTTCTCTCGTGTTTCCCACTTAGAGCAGTTCCTTTAGCATTTGTTGTAGAGCTGGTTTGTTGGTGCTGAATTCTCTTAACTTTTGCTTGTCTGTAAAGCTTTTGATTTCTCCATCAAATCTGAATGAGATCCTTGCCAGGTAGGGTAATGTTGCTTGTAGGTTCTTCCCTTTCATCACTTTAAGTATATCATGCCACTCCCTTCTGGCTTGTAGAGTTTCTGCTGAGCAATCAGCTGTTAACCTTATGGGAGTTCCCTTGTATGTTATTTGTCATTTTTCCCTTGCTGCTTTCAATAATTTTTCTTTGCCTTTTAATTTTTGCCAATTTGATTATTATGTGTCTCGGCGTGTTTCTCCTTGGGTTTATCCTGTATGGGACTTGCTGTGCTTCCTGCACTTGGGTGGCTATTTCCTTTCCCATGTTAGGCAAGTTTTCGACTATAATCTCTTCAAATATTTTCTCGGGTCCTTTCTCTCTCTCTTCTCCTTCTGGGACCCCTATAATGTGAATGTTGTTGCGTTTAATGTTGTCCCAGAGGTCTCTTAGGCTGTCTTCATTTCTTTTCATTCTTTTTTCTTTATTCTGTTCCTCAGCAGTGAATTCCACCATTCTGTCTTCCAGGTCACTTATCCTTTCTTCTGCCTCAGTTATTCTGCTATTGATTCCTTCTAGTGTATTTTTCATTTCAGTTGTTGTATTGTTTTTCTCTGTTTGTTTGTTCTTTAATTCTCCTAGGTCTTTGTTAAACATTTCTTGCATCTTCTTGATCTTTGCCTCCATTATTTTTCCAAGGTCCTCGATCATCTTCACTATCATTATTCTGAATTCTTTTTCTGGAAGGTTGCCTATCTCCCCTTCATTTTGTTGTTTTTCTGGGATTTTATCTTGTTCCTTCATCTGGTACATAGCTCTCTGCCTTTTCATCTGGTCTCTCTTTCTGTGAATGTGGTTTTTGTTCCAGAGGCTGCAGGATTGTAGTTCTTCTTGCTTGTGCTCTCTGCCCTCTGGTGGATGAGTCTTCTTTTCTAATATAAGCATTTAATGCTATAAATTTCTCCCTAAGCACTGCTTTAACAACTTGAATTATTTAGAAGTGTGTTGTTTAATTTCTAACTGTTTGGAGGTTTCACTATTATTTTTCTGTTATTGATTTCTAGTTTAATTCCACTGTGGTCAAAGAAAACACTTTGTATGATTTTAATTCTTTAAAAAAATTTTAGGTTTATCACCTAGGATATGGTCTGTCTTGGTGACATGTTCACTTGAGAAGAATGTGTATTCTGCTGCTGTTGGATGGAGTGAGTGTTCTATAAAATGTCAGATTCAGTTGGTTCATGTTGTTGTTAATTTCCTTATTTTTTTTGTTGATTTTCTGTGCACTAATTCTGTTACTGAGAGAAGAGTACTGAAGTTTTCAAGTATAATTATGATTTTTTCTATTTCTCTTTTCAATTTTGTCATTTTTTTGCTTTGTGTATTTTGAAAATCTGTTGTTAGGAGCATATACATTTAGGATTGTCATGTCTTCTTCATAGTGCTTTGTGACTTGCTTTTTTTCTCATGTAACAATGCTCATGTAACTGCAAATATCTTTCCAGTTAAATTGACATATTTCTACGTCAGTTTTATCAACTGTATAGTATTCTGTTCTTCAACTGTCATTATTTATCCACCCTCCTATTAATGGACATTTAGCTTATTTCCAGATTTTGCTCTTATAATAATAACCCTGTTGTGAACATGCATACATTTGCATTTGTCATAATTGTACTCATGTTTTTCTGGAATAAATTACTAGAAATAGAAGTATTAGATCAAAACAATGCATATTTAAAATTTTTGTGTGTATAGGCAGCTATGCTTCTGAAGTGTCATGCCCATTTGTACATTTACCAGACCTGAATGAAAGTGATTCTTTTCTTATAATCTTAGCAACATAGGATGTTGTATTTTTTGCATTGTGTTAAGTGAAAGTTTTTAATGTATTATTTTGGTTTGATGTACAGGAACATTGGCATTTTAAGTAGTCAGGTCTATCAGTTATTTCTTTTATGATTTTAAGATTTGTTTCTTCCTCAGAAAAGCCTTCTTCAGTCATAATTATATAAATATTTCTCTGAATTTTTTCTAGAACATTTATAGTTTCATGTTCACATTTAAATCTTTATCTGGAATTTATTTTGGTTTTGGTGTCAGCATTTATACACCTTTCCCCCATGATTACCTGGTTATTCTAATACCATTTATTGTTTTTCATTATCCACTGGTTTGAAATGACATCTTTAATTACATATACTTGGATTTGTTTATGGTCTTTTCTATTCTTTGGTATGTTTGTCTATTCTAAAATAAGTAGTATGCCATTTTTATTATTATAGCTTTTAATACATTTATTGCCTCTTTACTAATCTTTTACAAAATATTCATGGTTGTTCTTACACATTAATTTTCCAGGTGAGATGTAGAATAATTTTGTCAAGTTTTCAAAAATAGCCTGTTGTGATTAATTCAGGGAGAATTCACAGATTTCACGATATTGAACTTTCCAAGCAAGTTATGTTGTGTCTATTTCATTAGCAGGTCTTCTTTTACAATTTTAAGTTTTAAAAGATTCTCTTCATATCAGTCTCACTGACTTAAAAATGTTTTTCTTGGGTATTGATGAATTTTTTTTAATGTTATGAGTGTTATCCTTTTTCCTTTAATTTTAAAATCTATTGCTAGTATATTAGGAAAGAAATTGATTTTTTCTGTATTTATTTTGTATTCATTTACTTTGTTGAACTTAGTCATGGTTTATTTAATGTACTCTTGGATTTAGTGTGCTTATACTTTATTTAGAGTTTTTGCTTCTATAATCACAAATAAGATTATAAGTTTTTGGTGAAAAGGATGCTGTCTTTATTAAGTTGGTACCAGGATTACTCTAGCTTATTAATTAATTAATAAGGGAAGTTAATTAGGGAGATTTTCCTATAGTATTAAGTTTAACACAGGAGTTATATTTTCCTAGAAGAACTTGCCCATGAACCCATTGAGGCATGATGCCATTTGTGTGTCATTCTTTGATAAATTTTCTAATAACATTGATGGTTATTGGCCTACTAAGGTTTTATTACTCTTCTTGAGTCATTTTTGTAGTTTATATTTTCCTTAAAAATCATCCATTTCATGGATATTTGCACAGTTATTATTATAGATTGTACATGGTATTCTTTTATAATCCTTTGTAATTATTTCTTTTCTCATTCAAAATGTTGTGTGTGATGTATTGTCTCTCTCCCATGTGCTTGCATGCATGTATACACTCTTTTCCTCAATTTTCCTGATAAAAGATTCATTCAGTCCTCTGGTCAAAGAACCAGCTCATGGGTAAATGTATAACTTTTTCTTTTTAATAAAATTCATTAAATCTTCTTTCATTTTTAAAATTTTATTCTTATTTTATTGAGGTTTATTTTGTTGTTTTTCCCTAGCTTCTTATAATGGATGCTTAGTCTATGTTAATTTTTTCTGACTTCATAATAAAAGCTCCAAAAACTATACATTTTCTTCTAAGTAACAGTTCTGACTACATCCCATTAGTTTTGAAAGATAGTGTTGTAGCTATCTTTTTATCCCCTCAATAATCTGCAATTACAATTTTTATTTTCCCTTTGACCCAGGTTTTGTTTTTTTCTTTAGGAATAATGCTTACCATTTTTTTCAGATGCCTTACTTTTCTGTAGTTCGTTTGGTTTATCCTTTTATTGCCCATTTCTAGGTTTATTGTATTGCCTATTGAGAATGTGACCTGAATGATAATTTCTGCTTTTCTTAGGTTAATGAGATTTTCTTCACAGCTTCAGATATAATGGGTTTTTGTAAAGAATTCACTGATATTTGAAGAAAATATGTATTCTCCTTAGGGTACAAAGATCATTATATCAATTAATTTTGGCTTAATTATTATATAATTTATACACTAATTTCTTTTTTCTGCTTAACTTATCAAAATCTAAGAGCAATGTGGTAACCACCCATAATCATTGTTTAGTTAATTTCTCCTGGCATTTCTTCACCCCCTCTATCTCACCTTAACCACTCTGTCCCATACAGTTTTTTTAAACTACAAAATTAATACATGTTTATAATATGTGTGTATGTATTCATATATATTTGTGTGTGTATGTATGTACAAAAAAACAACCCTTTTACTCTATTCTTATTTCTCAGAGATACCTATAGTTTATTTTTAAAAAATATTTATTTATTTATTTATTTATTTGGCTGCACCGGGTCTTAGTTGTGGCACGTGGGATCTAGTTCCCTGACCAGAGATCAAACCTGGGCCCCCTGCAGTGGGAGCATGGAGTTTAGCCACTGGACCACCAGGGAAGTCCCATAACTATAGTTTAGAGTGTATCTTTCCATATCTTTTTTGTGTGTCTTATCACTTTTATTAAGTTTTTGACTATCCTTTCTTTAAAAATCTTAAATTATATGAATAATACATGAATGCATATACATATATGATATATGCACATATAAAAATACAGCTTTTTACTGAGTGTGGGTTTTTTGGTATTTTTTGTTGTATGAATAGGTCATGCTGTACACGTTGCTCTGCAACTTGTTGTTTTCTCTTAAGAATAAGTCTTACTAATCTTCCCATATAAATATAGATCTACCTCATTGTTTTAAACTGCTACATAATATTCTACCATATGGATATAGTTGTTACTTAGTTAACCAACCCCTTTGGTGGACCTGATCTATTAATTGCCCCTCAAGAAAGATGAGATAATCAGCATACTTTTAGTTTATTTCTTCTTCTATTTTTAGTCAAAACAATCTAGATTTTAAAATCCAGATTATTGTTGTTTAATATATTACCTTCCCTATAAATAATTATTTTTTACACATCTAGATGTATGTCTGTTTTCCTTAATTTTATCTGGTATATTGTGGGTCCTTGCAGTCTAAAGGTTCAGTCTTTGGCTCAGAGAAAATTTTATTTATTATTTCTCTTCTACCTTTTCTCTCATTTTGATTCTGTGTGTGTGTGTGTGTGTGTATCTACAGAATCTATTCTCCTTGGGTCTCAAATTTTCATTCATTATCTTCAACTTTCTTTTACCTCTCAGTTCTGGGAGAATTTCTTAAGGTGGCCTTTGAATCATTGATTTAGTTTTTGTCATAATCTAATATACTGTTCACTGCCTCTATTGCATTTTATTAAAGGAACTGCTTTTTCATTAGAAATCAGTCTTTCTAGATCCTGGAGTGTTCTCTTTTCATAGATTCAGTGTCCTCTGAGATCTTGTTGAGAGTATACTTTTAAAAAGTTTATTCTAGTTCTTTGGAGTGAAAAGGTTTCGTATGTAGACACTTGCTCTGGTTCCTCAGAGCATTTCTCCTTGAAAAATTACTTGTTCTTCTTCGTGTATCTGGTAAATTTTCTCTGTTTATTCATCTTTGTAGAAGATGGTCTTTGAGTATTTGAATTTGGGATGAATTTTGTCATATTTACCTCCTAGTTCAAGATTAAGAGTAATCTTTATATTTCTATAGTTTTGATTGATTTATCACTTCCCTTTTGTTTCTTCCTATCCATTTCCAGGTATGGAAAAGAGTTGTTTTTGAAGAATTGGAAGGATATGCTAGCCAAAGGCAGCCGTGAGGGAGAGAACCTTGCTACTGTGCTAAAGGCTTCTTGTTCTCATTTGGTGTAGCTGCTTGGAATTACCCAGAGCACTGCCACTCTTTTCTACTTGGCACAAAGTTAGGCTCCTCATGTGGAGTCTGATGCTGAGGGGTCAAAAAACCCATATCGTGTGAAGAATAGTTAGAGGAAGTCAAGTTATTTGGTCTAGAATGAAAATGGATAGGAAACATAATAACTGTCCTCAGTAGCTGAGGGGCTGTCACAAGCAGGATTAGACTTGTTCCATGTAGTCCCAAGTGGTAGAATTATGTTAGAAGAGTGTTGTCTCACATTCAAGGAAGGAGGATTGCTGTAACTGACACAGCTGCTCATTTAAATATTTGTTGACTCCAAATTTCAGCCATTCATTCAGATATTACCTACACTTTTTGATGTTACCATTTGCTAACAGTGTGCTGCATGGTTGGCCAGGTGCCTATGTGAGGTGCTGTAAGGAGGCTATACAAGCACTGGCTTTGTCATTTGCTCACAAAGGCACCATCCTCAGAGAACTGCTGCTTTCCATTCTTACACATTTTTTTCTGTAATTATTTGACCTCAATTTTTTGATACTTAGAGGTGATAGTCATTACTCTTCATCTGCATGAATTCTCACCATTTCTTTCTTATGACATTCCTTTGGAAAATGTAGTAGGCAGAATAAAATGTCTGCATCCTGATCCCCAGAACCTGTGAATATGTTAACTTATATGGCAATGGAAAATTAGACTAAGGAATTAAGATTATAATCAGCTGAATTTAAGATAGGGTGATTATCCAGGATTATCCAAGTGGGCCTAATTGTAATCACAAGGGTCCTTAAGTGTGGAAGAGGGAGGCAGAGAGTTATGCAATGTGAGAAAGACTCGGCTGGCTATTGCAGGCTTTGAAGATGGAAGGGACCACAAACGAAGGAATGTGGGCAGCTTCTAGAGGCTAAAAAAAGGATTTTCTACTAGACCCTTCAGAAAGAAACACAGCCCTGCTAACACTTTGATTTTTTTTAGCCCAGCGAGTCCCAAGGACTTATGACCTCCAGATCTGTAAGGTAATGAATCTGTGTTGTTTTAAGCCACTAAGTGTGTGGTAATTTATTACAGAAGCAATAGGAAACTAATAAAGCCAGATTTCTGAGAAGATCCAAGGCCATATCCCAGGAACAGTAAGAATAGCTTCATGGTATTTCTGTTATTCAAAAATGTAATATATCAATTGCTGAACCAATGTATTCAACCATCTTCTGATAATCATTTGTCCATCCAATTATACAACCATTTCTCCATTCAATTATACATCCATTTCTCCATTCAATTATACATCCATTTCTCCAGTGCTTTTTATGGACTTACTTTTTGGTCATCTAGGTTCCAGTCAATAAGAGTAGCCAATACAAAAGTAGGCCCAATGAAGTAAGTGAAGCTTACAGTGAGGGTGATTTCTACTCAGTAGAAGGAAGAATTTTCTGTTAAAACCATTCAAAGAGAAATCAGGTTGTATTTGGAGGTTCTGTGACAGGAACTGAAAAACTATTTGGTGGAGATGTTAAAGAGGGGATTCATGCATTGGACTGTTGCCAAGTCCAAGCTCATTCTGCTTGCTGCACAACAGGCCAATAAATTGGGAGATGAGGGAATAGTGACGTTTATTTGGGAGGCTGGGAGTCCAAGAAGACAGCGAACTAGTGTCCTCGAGAACCATCTTGCTGGGGTCTGGATGCTATTCTCTTTTATAGAACAAAGAGGGCACAGGTGAGGAGGTAAAGTAAAAGGCCATAAACTGTTGCAAATATTTCCTGGTTTCCACCAGATTCTGGAAGGGGGTGTGTTAATTTCTTCTTTCTGGCAGCCATTCATAGGTGGGCTGGGTCAGGATGTTTCCTTTGAGCTGAACAAAGGTATTTTAGTTTAACATTCAGGCCTAGGGGTGGGGACAGGATTACCAGAGATGGGCCATTACGTATACCTTAAACTATAGGCAACATCCCTTTAGTGATTAACTTGTAGCAAAAGCAATAGAATACAAAGGTTAAAGTAAAAGAAACAGATCTAACATGGAGTCAGGTCTGTTATTCCCTATTACAAGGCTAGTATTGATTTTATTGCTTTTGAATCCTAAGAACCTAAGGTGTTGTGAGGAAGAAGCATCACTGAGGATTGTGTAGGACCACTGTGTACAGTGCATATTGTGCTTATGCACAGCTTCCAGCCAAGGTAAAAGCAAGCAATGGAATCCAGCTCATACCCTTACTTGCCAAGCTGTACGTTCTGACTGTGGGGCTGCTATGCACTGAGGCAAGGGCACCTTTTGCTACTTTATATAAAAGTATTGTCTACTTGACAACATGTGTGCCTGCAGGGCTGCATTCACCCAAAGAGACACCTTTTTTCTAATTTGCACAAAGATGCCATATGGGCCAGCACTAACTCTGGGAGTAGGACTATAGGAGATGGTTTCTTGGAGTTGGAGAAGGCAAGAACAAGGATAAATAAGAGAAAGAAGAAAAGGAGGGTTATACTGCTAATGCTTTAATCTCATTCTGGCTTCTTTAGTCCCTCAGCTCACTTACAAATGGTGCTATTGGTACTTGCTCCCAATCCATATAATCTAATAGCATATCTAGTTGGGAAGAGAAACTAATGAGTGAATAAACTAATAAAATGTCTCTATTTCAGAGCCAAATAAACATCTCTTTTGGGAGTTCACTGTATGAGGTAGTGTGCTGGTCTCAGAATATCAATAACTAATGCTGTGGCTGGACTACCCCGTGTGGTTCTTATTATGATAGTGAGACGCCCTGCAGCAATAACTATCAGGAAACTTTGAAAAAATACAGGTTTATTACTTACAGAACCTGGAAATTACACAGCACAGCTGGGGCCACATGGTGAGGTTGAGGTTGGAGGGAGGGAGAGAGAAACACAGAAAGAGAGAGCACACACATGAGCATGCAGACCAGGGGGTTCTGCTTTTACTGGGTCAAGGGGTGGGGGCCTAGAGTTTCTGGAGCTCACTTTTTATTCATTAATTTAAAACATAAGAGCAGGAATTTAAAGCCTGGAAAGAGAAAAAAATCAGTCCAAATGGTCACTTATCAAAACCAACCAAGATCTCTAAAACAAAGAAGCCTCAGTGGGAGGTGGCCTGGCTCTTTATCTAGTCCTGTGGCTGGCACTGTGTTCATTGGAGATAGCCATGCTTGAAGCGGATGCCTCTTTTTCTTTTTTTTTTTTAACATCTTTATTGGAGTATAATTGCTTTACGTTGTTAGTTGCTGCTGTATAACAAAGTGAATCAGCTATACATATATCACCATATCCCCTCCCTGTTGCATATCCCTCCCACATTCCCTATCCCACCCCTCTAGGTGGTCACAAAGCAACGAGCTGATCTCCCTGTGCTATGCGGCTGCTTCCCACTAGCTATCTATTTTACATTTGGTAGTGTATATATGTCCATGCCACTCTCTCACTTCGTCCCAGCTTACCCTTCCCCCTCCCCGTGTACTCAAGTCCATTCTCTACGTCTGCATCTTTATTCCTGTCCTGCCCCTAGGTTCTTCAGAAACATTTTTTTTTTAAGATTCCATATATATGTGTTAGCATACGGTATTTGTTTTTCTCTTTCTGACTTACTTCACTCTGTATGACAGACTCTAACTCCATCCACCTCATTACAAATACCTCCATTTCATTTCTTTTTATGGCTGAGTAATATTCCATTGTATATATGTGCCACATCTTCTTTATCCATTCATCTGTCACTGGACACTTAGGTTGCTTCCATGTCCTGGCTATTGTAAATAGAGCTGCAATGAACATTGTGGTACATGACTCTTTTTGAATTATGGTTTTCTCAGGGTATTTGCCCAGTAGTGGGATTGTTGGGTGGTATGGCAGTTCAATTTTTCATTTTTTAAGGAACCTCCATACTGTTCTCCATAGTGGCTGTATCAATATACATTCTCACCAACAGTGCAAGAGGGTACCCTTTTCTGCACACCCTTTCCAGCATTTATTGTTTGTAGATTTTTTGATGATGGCCATTCTGACCAGTGTGAGGTGATACCTCATTGTAGTTTTGATTTGCATTTCTCTAATGATTAGTGATGTTGAGCATCCTTTCATGTGTTTGTTGGCAATCTGTATATCTTCTTTGGGGAAATGTCTATATAGGTCTTCTGCCCATTTTTGGATTGGGTTGTTTGTTTTTTTGATATTGATCTGCATGAGCTGCTTGTATATTTTGGAGATTAATCCTTTGTCAGTTGCTTCACTTGCACATATATTCTCCCATTCTGAGGGTTGCCTTTTTGTCTTGTTTATTGTTTCCTTTGCTGTGCAAAAGATTTTAAGTTTCATTAGGTCCCATTTGTTTACTTTTGTTTTTATTTCCATTTCTCTAGGGGGTGGGTCAAAAAGGATCTTGCTGTGATTTATGTCATAGAGTATTCTGCCTATGTTTTCCTCTAAGAGTATTATAGTGTCTGGCCTCACATTTAGGTCCTTAATCCATTTTGAGTTTATTTTTGTGTATGGTGTTAAGGAGTGTTCTGATTTCAGTCTTTTACATGCAGCTGTCCAGTTTTCCCAGCACCACTTATTGAAGAGGCTGTCTTTTCTCCATTGTATATACTTGCCTCCTTTATCAAAGATAAGGTGACCATATGTGGATGGGTTTATCTCTGGGCTTTCTATCCTGTTCCATTGATCTATATTTCTGTTTTTGTGTCACTACCATACTGTCTTGATTACTGTAGCTTTGTAGTATAGTCTGAAGTCAGGGAGCCTGATTCCTCCAGCTCCGTTTTTCTTTCTCAAGATTGCTTTGGCTCTTCGGGGTCTTTTGTGTTTCCGTACAAATTGTAAAATTTTTTGTTCTAGTTCTGTGAAAAATGCCATTGGTAATTTGACAGGGATTGCATTGAATCTGTAGATTGCTTTGGGTAGTATACTCATGTTCACAATATTGATTCTTACAATCCAAGAACATGGTGTATCTCTCCAGCTGTTTGTATCATCTTTAATTTCTTTCATCAGTGTCTTATAATTTTCTGCATACAGGTCTTTTTTCTCCCTAGGTAGGTTTGTTCCTAGGTATTTTTTTTTTTCAAACATCTTTATTGAAGTATAATTGCCTTACAATAGTGTGTTAGCATCTGCTTTATAACAAAGTGAATCTGTTATACATATACAATATGTTCCCATTTCTCTTCCCTCTTGCATCTCCCTCCCTCCCACCCTCCCCATCCCACCCCTCTAGGTGGTCACAAAGCACCGAGCTGATCTCCCTGTGCTATGCGGCTGCTTCCCACTAGCTATCTATTTTACATTTGGTAGTGTATATATGTCCATGACACTCTCTTACCCTGTCACATCTCACCCCACCCCCTCCCCATATCCTCAAGTCCATTCTCTAGTAGGTCTGTGTCTTTATTCCCGTCTTGCCACTAGGTTCTTCATGGCCTTTTTTTTTTTTTTTCCCTTAGATTCCATATATATGTGTTAGCATACTGTATTTGTTTTTCTCTTTCTGACTTACTTCACTCTGTATGACAGACTCTAACTCCATCCACCTCATTACAAATACCTCCATTTCATTTCTTTTTATGGCTGAGTAATATTCCATTGTATATATGTGCCACATCTTCTTTATCCATTCATCTGTCACTGGACACTTAGGTTGCTTCCATGTCCTGGCTATTGTAAATAGAGCTGCAATGAACATTGTGGTACATGACTCTTTTTGAATTATGGTTTTCTCAGGGTATTTGCCCAGTAGTGGGATTGTTGGGTGGTATGGCAGTTCAATTTTTCATTTTTTAAGGAACCTCCATACTGTTCTCCATAGTGGCTGTATCAATATACATTCTCACCAACAGTGCAAGAGGGTACCCTTTTCTGCACACCCTTTCCAGCATTTATTGTTTGTAGATTTTTTGATGATGGCCATTCTGACCAGTGTGAGGTGATACCTCATTGTAGTTTTGATTTGCATTTCTCTAATGATTAGTGATGTTGAGCATCCTTTCATGTGTTTGTTGGCAATCTGTATATCTTCTTTGGGGAAATGTCTATATAGGTCTTCTGCCCATTTTTGGATTGGGTTGTTTGTTTTTTTGATATTGATCTGCATGAGCTGCTTGTATATTTTGGAGATTAATCCTTTGTCAGTTGCTTCACTTGCACATATATTCTCCCATTCTGAGGGTTGCCTTTTTGTCTTGTTTATTGTTTCCTTTGCTGTGCAAAAGATTTTAAGTTTCATTAGGTCCCATTTGTTTACTTTTGTTTTTATTTCCATTTCTCTAGGGGGTGGGTCAAAAAGGATCTTGCTGTGATTTATGTCATAGAGTATTCTGCCTATGTTTTCCTCTAAGAGTATTATAGTGTCTGGCCTCACATTTAGGTCCTTAATCCATTTTGAGTTTATTTTTGTGTATGGTGTTAAGGAGTGTTCTGATTTCAGTCTTTTACATGCAGCTGTCCAGTTTTCCCAGCACCACTTATTGAAGAGGCTGTCTTTTCTCCATTGTATATACTTGCCTCCTTTATCAAAGATAAGGTGACCATATGTGGATGGGTTTATCTCTGGGCTTTCTATCCTGTTCCATTGATCTATATTTCTGTTTTTGTGTCACTACCATACTGTCTTGATTACTGTAGCTTTGTAGTATAGTCTGAAGTCAGGGAGCCTGATTCCTCCAGCTCCGTTTTTCTTTCTCAAGATTGCTTTGGCTCTTCGGGGTCTTTTGTGTTTCCGTACAAATTGTAAAATTTTTTGTTCTAGTTCTGTGAAAAATGCCATTGGTAATTTGACAGGGATTGCATTGAATCTGTAGATTGCTTTGGGTAGTATACTCATGTTCACAATATTGATTCTTACAATCCAAGAACATGGTGTATCTCTCCAGCTGTTTGTATCATCTTTAATTTCTTTCATCAGTGTCTTATAATTTTCTGCATACAGGTCTTTTTTCTCCCTAGGTAGGTTTGTTCCTAGGTATTTTATTCTTTTTGTTGCAATGGTAAATGGGAGTGTTTTCCTAATTTCACTTTCAGATTTTTCATCATTAGTGTATAGGAATGCAAGAGATTGCTGTGCATTAATTTTGTATCCTGCTACTTTACCAAATTTATTGATTAGCTCTACTAGTTTTCTGGTAGCATCTTTAGGATTCTCTATGTATAGTATCATGTCATCTGCAAACAGTGACAGCTTTACTTCTTCTTTTCCAATTTGGATTCCTTTTATTTCTTTTTCTTCTCTGATTGCTGTGGCTAAAACTTCCAGAGCTATGTTGAATAATAGTGGTGAGAGTGGGCAACCTTGTCTTGTTGCTGATCTTAGTGGAAATGGTTTCAGTTTTTCACCATTGAGAACGATGTGGGCTATGGGTTTGTCATATATGGCCTTTGTTGAGGTAAGTTCTCTCTATGCCTACTTTCTGGAGAGTTTTTATCATACATGGGTACTGAATTTTATCGAAAGGTGTTCTGCATCTATTGAGAATATCGTATGCTTTTTATTCTTCAGTTTGTTAATATGGTGTATTACATTGTTTGATTTGCATATATTGAAGAATCCTTGCACTCCTGGGATAAACCCTACTTAATCATGGTGTATGATAGTTTTAATGTGCTGCTGGATTTTGTTTACTAGCATTTTGTTGAGGATTTTTGCATCTATGTTCATCAGTGATATTGCCCTATAGTTTTCTGTTTTTTTTGACATCTTTGTCTGGTTTTGGTGTCAAGGTTATGGTGGCCTCGTAGAATGAGTTTGGGAGTGTTCCTCCTTCTGCTATATTTTGGAAGAGTTTGAGAAGGATAGGTGTTAGCTTTTCTCTAAATGTTTGATAGAATTCGCCTGTGAAGCCGTCTGGTCCTGGGCTTTTGTTTGTTGGAAGATTTTTAATCACAGTCTCAATTTCAGTGCTTGTGATTAGTCTGTTTATATTTTCTATTTCTTTCTGGTTCAGTCTCGGAAGGTTGTGCTTTAATAAGAATTTGTCCATTTCTTCCAGGTTGTCCATTTTATTGGCATATAGTTGCTTGTAGTAATCTCTCATGATCCTTTGTATTTCTGCACTGTCAGTGGTTACTTCTCCTTTTTCATTTCTAATTCTATTGATTTGAGTCTCCTCCCTTTTTTTCTTGATGAGTCTGGCTAGTGGTTTATCAGTTTTGTTTGTCTTCTCAAAGAACCAGCTTTTAGTTTTACTGATCTTTGATATTGTTTCCTTAATTTCTTTTTCATTTATTTCTGACCTGATCTTTATGATTTCTTTCCTTCTGCTAACATTGGGGTTTTTTTGTTCTTCTTTCTCGAATTGCTTTAGGTATAAGGTTAGGTTGTTTATTTGAGATGTTTCTTGTTTCTTGAGGTAGGATTGTATTGCTGTAAGCTTCCCTCTTAGAACTGCTTTTGCTGCATCCCATAGATTTTGGGCCATCATGTTTTCATTGGCATTTGTTTCTAGGTATTATTTGATTTCCTATTTGATTTCTTCAGTGATCTCTTGGTTATTTAGTAGTGTATTGTTTAGCCTCCACGTGTTTGTATTTTTTACAGTTTTTTTTCCCTGTAGTTGATATCTAGTCTCATAACGTTGTGGTTGGAAAAGATATTTGATATGATTTCAATTTTCTTGAATTTACCAAGAGTTGATTTGTGACCCAAGATATGATCTATCCTGGAGAATGTTTCATGAGCACTTGAGGAGAAAGTGTATTCTGATGTTTTTGGATGGAATGTCCTATAAATATCAATTAATTCCATCTTGTTTAATGTATTATTTAAAGCTTGTGTTTCCTTATTTATTTTCATTTTGTGTCATCTGTCCATTGGTGAAAGTGGGGTGTTAAAGTCCCCTACTATGATTGTGTTACTGTTGATTTCCCCTTTTATGGCTGTTAGTATTTGCCTTATGTTTTGAGGTGCTCCTATGTTGGGCGCATAAATTTTACGATTGTTATATCTTCTTCTTGGATTGATCCCTTGATCATTATGTAGTGTCCTTCTTTGTCTCTTGTAATAGTCTTTATTTTAAGTCTATTTTTTCTGATATGAGAATTGCTACTCCAGCTTTCTTTTGATTTCCATTTGCGTGGAATATCTTTTTCCATCCCCCTCACTTTCAGTCTGTTTGTGTCCCTAGTTCTGAAATGGGTCTCTTGTAGACAGCCTATATACAGGTCTTGTTTTTGTATCCATTCAGCCAGTCTGTCTTTTGGTGGGAGCATTTCATCCATTTACCTTTAAGGTAATTATCGATATTTATGTTCCTATTACCATTTTCTTAATTGTTTTTGGTTTGTTATTGTAGGTCTTTTTCTTCTCTTGTGTTTCCTGCCTAGAGAAGTTCCTTTAGCATTTGTTGTAAAGCTGGTTTGGTGGTGCTGAATTCTCTTAAGTTTTGCTTTTCTGTAAAGGTTTTAATTTCTCTGTCAAACCTGAATGAGATCCTTGCTGGGTAGAGTAATCTTCATTGTAGGCTTTCCCCTTTCATCACTTTAAATATGTCCTGCCACTCCCTTCTGTCTTGCAGCGTTTCTGCTGAAAGATCAGCTGTTAACCTTATGGGGATTCCCTTGTATTTTATTTGTTGCTTTCCCTGCTGCTTTTAATATTTTTTCTTCGTATTTAATTTTTTATAGTTTGATTAGTATGTTTCTTGGCATGTTTCTCCTTGGATTTATCCTGTATGGGACTCTCTGCACTTCCTAGACGTGATTGACTATTTCCTTTCCCATATTAGGGAAGTTTTCAACTGTAATCTCTTCAAATATTTTCTCAGTCCCTTTCTTTTTCTCTTCTTCTTCTGGGACCCCTATATTTCGAGTGTTGGTGCATTTAATGTTGTCCCAGAGGTCTCTGAGACTGTCCTCAATTCTTTTCATTCTTTTTTCTTTATTCTGCTCTGCTCTAGTTATTTCCACTATTTTATCTTCCAGGTCACTTATCCATTCTTCTGCCTCAGTTATTCTGCTATTGATTCCTGCTAGATAATTTTTAATTTCATTTATTGTGTTGTTCATCATTGTTTGTTTGCTCTTTAGTTCTTCTAGGTCCTTGTTAAACGTTTCTTGTATTTTCTCCATTTTGTTTCCAAGATTGTTCATCTTTACTCTCATTATTCTGAATTCTTTTTCAGGTAGACTGCCTATTTCCTCTTCATTCCCAAAGTCCACCACCTCAATTTTGGAGTGATTTGTTGTCTATTTAGGTGTTCCAGAGATGCAGAGATGCATCAAGTTGATTGTGGATGTTTAATCCGCTGCTTCTGAGGCTGCAAAGAGAAAGTTCCTTTTCTCTTCTTTGTTTGCACAGCTCCTGGGGCTCAGCCTCGGATTTGGCCCTGCCTCTGCCTGTAGGTTGCCCTCTGATGTCGACAGGAGGGGGTTAAAGGAGTGGCTGATTAGGGGGCTCTGCCTCACTCAGGCTGGGGGGGAGGGAGGTGTATAGAAGGCGGGGTGATCCTGTGGAGGCAGAGGCCTGAGTGACGTTGCAACAGCCTGAGGCATGCTTTGTGTTCTCCTGGGGAAGTTGTCCCTGGATCACAGGACACTGGCAGTGGCGGGCTGCACAGGCTCCTGGGAGGGAAGGTGTGGATAGTGACCTGTGCTTGCACACAGGAGTTTTTGTGGCTGCAGCAGCAGCGTTAGCGTTTCATGCCCATCTCTGTTGTCTGCGCTGCTAACGGGCGGTTTGCGCCCATCTCTGAAGCTCTTTTAAGCAGTGTTCTGAATCTCCTCTCCTCGTGCACCCTGAAACAATGGTCTCTTGCCCCTTAGGCAGTTCCAGACTTTTTTCCGGACTCCCTCCCGGCTAGCTGTGGCGCACTAGCCCCCTTCAGGCTGTGTTCCCTCAGCCAACCCCAGTCCTCTCCCTGGGATCTGACCTCCGAAGCCCGAGCCTTAGCTCCTAGCCCCCACCCACCCCTGTGGGTGAGTAGAGAAGCATCTCAGGCTGGTGAGTGCTGGTCGGCACTGATCCTCTGTGCGGGGATCTCTCTGGTTTGCCCTCCGCACCCCTGTTGCTGCGCTCTCCTCCGTGGCTCTGAAGCGTCGCCCCCACCCACCCACACCCCGTCTCCGCCAGTGAAGGGGCTTCCTAGTGTGTGGAAACTTTTCCTCCTTCACGGCTCCCTCCCAGAGGTGCAGGTCCCGTCCCTATTCTTTTGTCTCTGTTTTTTCTTTTTTCTGTTGCCCTACCCAGGTACGTGGGGAATTTCTTGCCTTTTCGGAAGTCTGAGGTCTTCTGCCAGCATTCAGTAGCTGTTCTGCAGGAGTTGTTCCACATGTAGATGTATGTTTGATGTATTTGTGGGGAGGAAGGTGATCTCCACGTCTTACTCCTCTGCCATCTTGAAGATGTCTCCCTATTATCTGGATGCCTCTTTGAAGTGGATGCTTTGGCAATCAAAGCTTAAGTCAGGCACTTACATTACAAAAAGTCAACCTTCAAGGTTTACACTATAAAGTAGCAAATGGGGAAAGCAAGAACCTAAGTTTTGGAGATGAAAGAGGGAGGGTGTGTTCACTCAAGGTGCTCATAGAGAAGGCAGAGCATCTCCCTCTGATGTAAGATTGGTCACTTACCCAAATGTGTAGGGATAGATAATGCCAGGGTCCTCAAAGGCACTAGAGATATAGCCAGGCCCCTAACTGAATCAGTTCTTGCATTCATAGCAGAGTTTCAGCTGGCCAGGCCTGGTAGCACCACTGTCCTCAATACCACAGACCAGGTAGTTACACCTATCTGGATGTGCCTTTGGAGTTGGACAATATGTGGATTCCTGCCCTGTTTGTGTGTTCCTCCAGATGACCTTTGAGATGAGTCATGAGACCCTATACTTGGCAGTGAAGCTGGTAGATCACTACCTTATGGAGGTAATATGCAAGAGGGACAAGCTACAACTCCTTGGTTCCACTGCTTTTCTGATTGCAGCAAAATTTGAGGTGAGCCTGAGTCCATAGGACCTGGAGAAAACTAATCAATCGGTTTCTATCCAAGCCAGATATATATGTATGTATGTATGTATGTATGTATGTATGTGCATTTACATATGTATGTATATATGTGTGTATATGCATGCATATGTATAATATGTGTGTGTATATGTATGTGTTGTATACATGTATATACATATATATATGCATGTGTGTACATTCGCATATGTGTATTTGTGTGTATACATTTACATACATGCACACAAATAAGTTTTCCTACCGATTTTTTGTCTTCCTAAGCAGGGAAACTGGTGTTGGGTGCAAATGGTGGTGTATTTGTTTCCTGGCATCAACAAAATTCTCCCTTTTCCTCTTTGAAGATGTGTGTAGGTGGACATATTCCTAGTTAAATGGATTGTTTTTTTTTAAAGCTTCCTTCTGGACCATAATTCTCTGTCCCCACCCCATTTTCTTCTTCCAGCAACTCCACCTCCGTCTAGTGGAGTCTTGAATTGCATATATAAGGAAGCATTTCCAAATCTAGGTGCTGGAGACATTTAAGAGAAAATGGCCTAGTGTAGATGGTAGTGAGTCCAAGTAAATTAGTAATTTTTGAAGTAGCAGTATAAAAGCAAATAGCTGGCCTTTCCTTCATAACCATATCCATCTAACTACTTTATCTGAGTCTTTCCTCTTCCTTACATGCTAAATGATTTTGTTCTACTCTCATTTTTCCTTCAGATAGGCTAATAGTATAAAACCTTAGGGTTTAGGAACAGAGAAGTAGCAACTTTTATGAGTACAAAAACCTTTAGAACTGTGGATTTGTTTTTGTGTTCCCTACTCAGCTCTATCCCTAACTAGCTTTCTGCTTCCCTTCTTCACTCTCTCCTTCACTCACTAGCTCCTACCTCCATCAATACCTCCCTCTCTAACTCCACCCCTCCTTTGCTCCTTACTTGCCTCCCTCTCTCGCCACTTCTGGCCCTCACTCCACTTCCGGCCCTCACTGCACTTCCGGCCCTCACTGCACTTCTGCCCTCTCTCCACTTCTGCCCTTGCTCCACTTCCACCCTCGCTCCACTTCTGCCCTGTTCCACTTCTGCCCTTGCTCGGTAGCTCCCTTCCTCCCTCCAGCCTTCTTTCAATCCCTTCCTTGATCCCTCAATCCCTGCTTTGTACACTTGCTCACTCCATGCTGGGCCCCTCCCTCCATCCCACCCACCCACTCTCTGTTGCTCTTTCCAACCCTCCTTTTCTCTATCCTTCTCTTGCTCACTCCCTCCCCTCCTCACTTGATCCCTCCTTCCATGACCTTCTCCCTTCCACCCTGGTTCTATCCCTCACTCCTCCATGCCTTCCCACCCACCTACCCACCCCATCCCGCCTTCCCTCCTACTCCACCCTCCTCTCTTCTACCCTCCCTTCCTGTCCCTTTCCTTTGTTCACTCTCTTCTCTCCTTCTCTAGCTAATGCTCTTCCCTCTGTCACTCCCTCTCTCCCTTCCTCCTCCTTCCCTCTCCTCCCTGTTGCTTCTCTATTACGTGCTCCCCTCCCTCCTCCTTTGCTTCCTCCTCCCCTCCTCCCTCACCCTTCCTTTTCTGATGGTTCCTTCTCTCCCCTCCCTGCTTGCTCCTTCCCTCTGTATCTCCCATCCTTGCTCCATGGTACTCTGGCACCATGACTCCCCCCACCTTAACTTCCTCCCACCCTCCTTCCTTGTCTCCTTCCTTTTTCCTCCTATCTATTCTTCCTTTCTCCCTCTCTCCCTCCCTCCCTCCCTCGTTCTCCCCATTTCCCTCTCTGGCTCACTTCCTTCCCTACTCTCTTGCTCCCTTGTTCCCTTGCTCCCCCTCACTCCCTGTTCCCTCTCTGCTCAGCTCCCTCTCACTCACTTCCTTGGTCACTCCCTCCCACCCACTCATGCTTGTTACCTTCCACCCTCTTTCCCTCCCTGGCTCCTTCTCTCCTTGGTTCTCTCCCTCCTTCCCATCCTCCCTCCCTCCTTCCTGCCCTTGCTCCCTAGCCTCCTCCTTCCCTTTCTTCCTCTTTCCCTTCCTCCTCCCTCACTCTCTCCCTTGTTCCCTGCTTCCCTCTCTAGCTCATTTCCTTCCCTGCTCACTGACTTCCTGGTTCATTCCCTTGCTCCCCTTCCTTTCTCTTTTTATGTCTCTCCGTCTCTCCTCCTCCCTCCACCTACCTAGGGATGTCCTTGTGGCTTAAGCAAGTGTTCCCTGCCTCAGCCTCAAGGGGGTTAAAAAAGCAGCTGGGGGTTCCTGGACAACCAAGAGCAGGAGGGAGGAGTGTGCAAGGTGCTCTCATTAGCAAATTTTGGAACCAGGAGCACCCCTCTTCTGGTTATCAGGACAAAGGACCTCCACTAAGTTTTTTGGGGCAGGGGTGTCTTCCCCTCACAGGATTGAGAAGTACAGAAAGACTTTTGCAAGGGGAGGTATGGAGATGATATGAGAAGAGAAGAAAGGAAGGAGCCACTGGTGAGTAGAGCAGTGGAAGGGAGAGTTTCTTGTCCTGGTCTTGTCACTAGGTTGCTGTGTGACCTTGAGCAAGTCACTTCCTCTCTCTGGGCCTCAATTTCCCTGTCTGCAAACCCAGAGGGTTGGTCCAGTTTGTGATCTGAAAATAGAGGTGTGAGAAGAAGGCTGGGGTGGGCAGTGAGATGCAGCTAGAGAAAAGATTCAGGGGTCTTCCTGCCTCCTAGTCCTTTCCCCAAAACTAAGGTTCAGCCTGCAGAGGGCAGGACATGGAAAGGTGCCTCAGATTGTGGGGGGGGGTTCTTCTCACCCTTGGCTTGGCTTGGACCTTCCCAGTCTAGCCCACTTGCACATCCTCCCATCCCTTGGTCTTCAGTCTCTGCTTAGGTTCCCTCTGTGCCTATCTCTCTCTGTCTCTCACTGCCTATTACCCCAGCAGTGCCCCCTCCCAAACATCCTTATTCGTTCCTTAGACAAGAAAACAAAGTGCGGGCTTATTTTCCATCTCTAGCTCCCTTCCTGTGGTCTCCTTGCCTCTGTTCCCCCAAGAGTAGGCCTTAGATTTCTCACTCATTAGAAGAGAGCTCAGTGCTTCCAGTCCCTGTGCCATATTATGCCACTTCCAGTGCTATAAGAATCTACCCCAAGAGGCCCTGTCCTCTCTCCTCCTATCTCTCTGATTTTGTTTTTCAGATGTACTACTCAAAAACCAGAAGCTGGCTCTCAGAGCTACCCTGAAGGTTCATGCCAGGGAATGTTATTACCTCCTATCCTTCACCCCTCTCCTCCTCTGCCTTTCATCTCCAAGCAGAGAGGAGTGGGCTGTCTTTGCCTGGTTGTGACTGCCTCTCCTCTCCACCCATAGGAGCCCTGCCCACCTTGTGTGGATGACTTCCTGTACATCTGTGATGATATGTATAAGCGAGATGAGATGCTCGCCATGGAAAACAGCATCCTAAAAACCCTCGAATTTGATATCAACATTCCCATCGCCTATCATTTTCTGCGCAGATATGCTAAGGTAAGACAGGGGAGGTACATCTTCATTTTCCCACTGCTGGGTTAGTCCCCTCCATTCCCAGAGTGGCTGCTTGAGTGGTAGGAAAAGGGAAAGGGACAACTGGGGACAGGGGAATTTCTTCTTCAGTCCACCCTCCTAGATTGGCAATCTTTATGGAGTGTGGGGGGGAAGAAAATTGCAGATTTCCATGGTATGCCTATAAAGTTTTGAGGTGAGGGCAGAGTAGGGGAGGGGAAGAAGATTCTTTGATCAGGAAGGGACACTTGGGAAATTTAGGGGAGATGCTGTCAAAGTTCTCTTCCTTCACCTGAACATTGGTTACAGGGGAAGTCACTTTATATTATACAAGTGTGTCTTGTAGGATTTGTGTGTGTGTGTGTGTGTGTGTATACACACACACACACACACACACATATATATATTCAAACAAGAAAAGGGAAGGAGTTCTTTTGGAGCATGGAATACCTCCTAGTCTGGAACCCAGTGAAAAGTCAACAGTTGGAGGCCTTTGGCTCTTCAAAGGATGACATGTACAGAAAGGGGAGGTGGAGGGTACCACAATCACACTTGATAATTTGGTTTAAAACCCTGAAGATGGCAAATACCATTGCCAATTTCAGAATCCCCTCTCCTAAAGATTCTGTGCTTTGTGGGCAGGGTCCTTAGTGTGAGTCATGGTGGCAAAAGAGGTACATTGTTCAGGCAGAGAGCCATTTAGGCCCAAGGTGGGATAACTGGAGTGAGTGAGTGCAGGGGGTTTTCTGCTTGGTGCCAGTGTTCTGAATTGATTGCTGAGCCAGTCTTCTTCCTGCCTTTAGTGTGTCCATGCCAGCATGAAGACACTGACCTTGTCCCGCTTCATCTGTGAAATGACCCTGCAGGAATACGACTATGTCCAGGAGAGGGCTTCCAAGCTAGCTGCTGGCTCCTTCCTCCTGGCCCTCTACATGAAGAAGCTCGGACACTGGGTAAACACTTGTGGGCGGTGGGGAAGAAGGAGTAGGGATTTTTTTAAAAATATTTATTTATTTATTTTATTTTTGGCTGCATCGGGTCTTAGTTGCAGCATGTGGGCTCTTTATTGCAGCACGCGGGCTTCTCTTTAGTTGTGGCACATGGGTTCCAGAGTGTGTGGGCTCAGTAGTTGCGGCACGCGGGCTTAGTTGCCCCGCGGCATGTGGGATCTTAGTTCCCTGCCCAGGGATTGAACCCCCGTCCCCTGCATTGGAAGGCAGATTCTTAACCAGTGGACCACCAGGAAAGTCCCAGGGATATGGATTTAAAAGCACAGGGTCAGCTCAGGAGGAAGGTGTAAACTAGGGCTGTGGGAAACTCTGTGACAAAACTACTACATACCTGCCGTTATGAATCCTTTAACATCTTGACATCTTAGGGGCCTGGCTGCCTAAAGGGTTTCTAGAGCCGTGGTTTTAAAGTATTTTATTTCACTTTTCTTCATCACAGTACACTTTCTTCCAAAGACAGCTTACCTGAAAGCCCAGTATCACAAAACAGACTAATGTGAAATTATTCTGATTGCAGCAGGGGATGGGGTGGACCCACTTCTTGCCTGACCCCATTCCACCCCTGCTCCTTGCAGTCCCCTCAGCAAGGTTGGCCCCCCAAGGGTGTTCATTGGAACAGGATTTGGAAAGCACTGACCCAGAGAACAGAGTAGTGAAAGCAACTGTCCATGTGTATAACAGGGGACTCAGAGATATACTATTGTGCTCTTCTCTGAGGAGGAAGGCCCCCACAGCCTCCTTCCCCAATACAAATAAAATGCATATTTGATGCTTTCTCAATTTTATAAAAAATTGTGAATAAAAGCAACTTTAGAAAACTATGAATTTTTACTGATGTGTAACATGCAATCCAATAGAAAGAGTATGCTTGCAAATAAGCATACTCTTCCCAACCACTCCTAAGCCCCTGTGGCCTAGAAATTCTAGCACCACTACTGATGGAGAAACCTCTGTGTGCTGAGGAAGAACCCTATAAACAGTTGTGTGAACTTGGACAAGGCACTGAAATTTCTTGGGACAGAGAAAGCATTAAGTAAATGGCAGTGATGACGATTAGAAAGAATACATAATAATAATGGCTAGCATTTATTGAGTGCTTAGACAGTGAACTAAACACTTTGTCTATTAACTCAATCTTCACAACAACCCTATGAGATCAGCACTATTATCCCTATTGTACAGATAAGAAATAACTTCCCGTGTTTGGCTAATGAGAGGCAGAGCTAGGCTTTGGGAACTAGGAGTCTGTTCAAAGAATATACCTACTCTATAATCAGAGTGGATGTGGCCGTAGCCCCGGAGCCATGATCCTGGAGGCCCCATGCTGACCCAGGCTTTGACCCTTGGATCCTGGGGAAGGCTGGTAGGTCCTGAGGGAGGACAGTTGAGAGGCTCAGGGCAGCAAACTGCTTGCCAACCAGTATAAAAATATTTCAGTGTTTTAACACTTGGCATGGCTGTACCAGTGAGTATCAGCTAAGTGTCAGCCCTGATCTGAACCTAGGTAGTCTGGCTCCACAGTCCTCTACACTATATATACTGCTATAGATGAGAAAGGCTTCACAGAGGAGGTGACTTTTGAGTTGGGTCTTGAGATATGAGTAGGAACCTTGAGAAGAGACATTCTAGGCAGAGGGAACAATAATTGAAAAGACGTGAAGGCAATAAGAAAACAGTGTGATGTATTCAGGGCAGAATAAGACATTTCCTATGGATAGAGCAGAGGACGTATGAGTAGGGAATGGTGAGAGGTGAGACCAGAATGGTAGAGTGTGGTCAGATTGTGAGAGGCCTTTGATGCCATGCTGAAAGATCCATTTTACACTACGGCATTGCAAGTTTTTAAGGCAGGGGAGTGACATCTTCCTGTTTGTATGTTTTGGAAACAGTACTAGTATATAGCAGTATGGAAGGTATATTAGATGAGAGAGCGTATGTGAACGTATCAACACCAGTGAGTGGGCTTTTATAATAATCAATGTGAAGCATTGGGGCAGTGAACAATTGAACAATGTGAACAATTGGGGCAGTGACAGAAGGGCTGTTAATCTTAATTAACACACCCAATATGATGTGTTATCCCATGTGTTACTCCCCTGCTCAGCATGCCAATGACTGCCCTTTGCCTGTGGCAGTGGTTTCCAAAGAGTATTCAGTAGAGCCCTGGGATTCCTGCAGAAGTATCTCAGGGGCCATGTAAAAGGTAAAGGGATCCAAATTGGTGGGCTTCTTAGTTCCCGTCCCCAATTCCAGGTAAGATATTTGGGCTTCCAGGTAAGATATTTGGAAAAAAATGAGTTGAGGGAAAATAATTTAAGACATTTTAAGAAAACCACTGCCTCACAGAATAATGAATTTTCTTTTCTCTACCTGTGGAACTCCCACTAGACTTTCAGTACCTATTGCAGATGTGCCCTCCTCTGCAAAGCTTTTTGTGACTTTCCCAGCCAAAATTCATGGGTCCTGCAGCTCTGTTCCTCCACTGTCCCATGCTCCCTTCCACTGTAGCACTTCCCACACATTTTGTAATTCTCTGTGTGCATGTCTGTCTCCCCCACTAGACTACAGACTCCTCAAGGGCAGGAGCCTTAGTCATCTCTTAGTCATCTTTGTATTCCCAGCATCCTGTATGGGGTTTGGTAATATTAATCCTAGCTAGCATTGTTTGGGTATGTGCTAGACTCTGTTCTGTGTGCTTTATGTCTATTAACTCATTTAAGCCTATTATGTAATTACTGTAATCGTCCCTATTTGGCAGATTTGGAAACTGAGGCACCTAGAGGTTAAGTAACTGGCTCAAGGCCATGCTGTTAATGGAGCTGGAATTTGAACCCAAGCAGTTTGCCTCCAGAACCTTTGCTCTTAAACACTCTGCTATATTCCTTTTGCCACATGATAGGCATACTTAAAGTTGACTGAGAAAATGAATGCATGAAATGATAGCTCTTTGAGCCAGAGAGGAGGAACAGCCTTAAGTTCCTGTTGGCTGTTTAGTTGGGACGTCAAGTTTGTTCTGAGTTTTGCCTGGCCATTGGCTCTTAACCTGAGAGTAAGTAACAAAGTCAGTCCTGTTCCTTAAATTCTTTGGTGGATTTCAGTTTAAATACCTATGGCTAGGGCTAATATCCAGCTGGTGCATATGGATATAGCCATACCACTAGCTTGCAGCTGGAACATAGTCTTCTAGGTAGTACCCTTTAATTATTGGTCGGTGTCTGTGCTCTACGAGTCTTTGAATTGTTTGACTTTCTTCCCTGCCTGTACTATGGATAGGAAGTTTGGATTTGGGTGTTGAAGACAGGAAGTGTCTGCTTCCTGTTGTAAAAGTCGCTGTCCGTGTTGCTTCTTCCAGGCTCCTACCCTGGAGTATCACAGTGGCTACAAGACCTCTGATCTACACCCCTTGGTCAAGCAGCTGAACATCCTGCTGACTTTGCGTTCGTGCAATAAGCTCAAGGCTGTGCATTCCAAGTATTCCCACCAGTAAGTACCAAGCTCCAGTTGAGGTTGGGTTTGTGCTCAGTCATGGGGAGGCCCAGACTAACCTCATTTAAGGGAAAAGAAAGATTCAGGTACTTTTTACCTTACTTTCTGCTTCAGAGTTAAAGCAAGATAGGGAACCAAGGGCCTATGTCCCACTTATTCCATGGAGCCTGCTTGCTTTGGACTATTTTACACTGAGCAGACCCCTCTTCCTTTTGCAGGGTCTTCTTTGAAGTCACCAAAATCCCACCCTTGGACATGTTGAAACTGGAGGAGATTTTGAACTGCTGCTAATTCTGAGGTTGAGGATCTGGCACTCTGGAAGCAGCCACCAGGGCCAGGCAGACGTGTAAATAGGCTGTATTTATTCTGTCCTTGAATTTGTCTTTTCATCACTTTTCTTCATTTTTACTGTTTGTCTTTTCCCAAACTGATAATGTTGTAAATATTTGTGTTTTTTTATGAAAGAGAAGAAATTATTGTTGTATTTGATTAGAAATTTAATAAAAATTAATGGTTGTTGTTAAAATGGCTCACTTCCCCCCTTATTGCTCAGGAGCCCCACATGTAGCCCTGTTTTTTTTCCTGCCTAGTAAAGGCTGTGCCTCAGGGTCTACCTTATCCAATTTCCCTCTCTGTTTGGAGACTTTCTCTTCACAGGAAGAGGAATTGAGCTAGGTGTGAACTGATGAATGAGTCTGTAGAAGGAGGATCCTGGTGGTGGGAGGGGTAGTCCAAAGAGACCCCGCTACCCGACAGGCCTCTGTTCGGATCTGGGGCAGCTGGAAGCGTGGGCCAATACCCTTTGGTCCCCATTTCAGGTTGCCAGCTTTCTTTGCTTCTTCCTAGATGATGAAAAGGTAGGGATAAGGATTTTCACTGAAATGTACCCCTACTTTTGTAGTAAGGTGGCTTTCTAGAGTCTAAGTTTGAAAAAAAACTTTGAGTGGTGCACTGAAGTCTCTTTTGGTCCTTCAGTCAAGAGGAGAAATTTCCACCTGTGAAATCAGCAAGATGTCCCATGAATGTAAGCATCAACCAGTTGCTCAATCCTTCATTCATAAAGCTTTAAGGAGGTTCTACTCTCTCTCTCTCTCTACCCTATCTTTGGGGTAATGTGTACTGGTACAGGTACTTCAGTTGTTAACAGAGGACTTGAACATCTTCTGTGCCAGTTGATGAAGAGCCACTGCCTCAATCTTGCCTCTAGGACCTCTGGGACCTCCCCACAATCTAGCAACTGAATCAAGTAATGTCTGTCATAGCAGGAGACCTCCAAAACTCTGTTCTAGTACTGTGGCTGGCAACTGTTGTGATTGCTCTGTGGCCGATTGTTATCACTTGTCAAATATTTTGAAAATTAGTCCTGGAGGTGGATATCTGGTAGAGGGGGCAGTCATTGAAGACTCCCCAATTCTGACCCATGAATCCCCATGCTAGTCTGGTCATATCTCCTTTTCTGAAGGGTTGGACACAGGAGGGAGAGCATGCCATGCCATTAGATGTCTTAGTGCTTTCTTTTTTAAAAAAAATTTTTATTTTTTTGTTTCCTCAAATTTTATTTTTAAAAAACTTTTATTGGAGTATAGTTGATTTACAATGTTGTGTTAGTTTCAGTAAAGTGATTCAGTTATACATATACATATATGTATATGTTCTTTTTCAGATTCTTTACCCATATAGGTTATCACAGAATATTGAGTAGAGTTCCCTGTGCTATACAGTAGATCCTCGTTGGTTATTTTGTATATAGTAGTGTGTGTATGTTAATCCAAGGCTCCTAATTTATCCCTCCCCACTCCATGTTTCCCCTTTGGTAACCATAAGCTTGTTTTCGAAATCTGTGAGTCTGTTTTTTTTTTTTTTTTTTTTTTTTTGGAGTATAGTTGGTTTACAATGTTGTGTTAGTTTCAGGTGTACAGCAAAGTAAATCAGTTATACATATACATATACCCACTCTTTTTTAGATTCTTTTCCCATATAGGTCATTAAAGAGTATTGACTAGAGTTCCCTGTGCTATACAGCAGGTTCTTATTAGTTATCTATTTTATATACAGTAGTGTGTATATGTCAATCCCGATCTCCCAATTTTATCCTTCCCTCCCTTTCCCCACTGGTAACCATAAGTTTGTTTTCTACATCTATGCCTCTATTTCTGTTTTGTAAGTAAGTTCATTTGTATTATTTTTTTGATTCCACATATAAACGATATCATATGGTATCTGTCTTTCTCTGTATGACTTTCTTAGTATGATAGTCTCTAGGCCCATCCATGTTGCTGCAAATGGCATTATTTCATTCTTATTTATTTATTTATTTTATTTTTTGGCTGTGTTGGGTCTTTGTTGCTGCGCACGGGCTTTCTCTAGTTACAGTGAGTGGGGGCTACTCTTTGTTGCGGTGCGTGGGCTGCTCATCGTGGTGGCTTCTCTTGTTGCGGAGCATGGGCTCTAGGCCCTTGGGCTTCAGTAGTTGTAGCACGCGGGCTCAGTACTTCACTTAGTATGAGAATCTCTAGGTCCATCCATGTTGCTACAAATGGCATTATTTCGTTCATTTTTATGGCTCATTGTATATGTACCACATCTTCTTTATCCATTCATCTGTCGATGGACATTTAGGTTGCTTCCATGTCTTGGCTATTGTAAATGGTGCTGCAGTGAACATTGGGGTGCATGTATCTTTTTGAAGTATGGTTTTCTCTGGATATATGCCCAGGAGTGGGATTGCTAGATTATATGGTAGTTCCATTATTAGTTTTTTAAGGAACCTCCATACTGTTCTCCACAGTGGCTGTACCAGTTTACATTCCTACCAACAGTGTAGGAGGGTTCCCTTTTTTCCACACCCTCTCCGGCATTTATTGTTTGTAGACTTTTTGATGATGGCCATTCTGACCAGTGTGAGATGATACCTCATTGTAGTTTTGATTTGCATTTCTCTGATAATTAGTGATGTTGAGCATCTTTTCATGTGTTTGTTGGCCATCTGTATGTCTTCTTTGGAGAAATGTCTATTTAGATCTTGTGCCCATTTTTTGATTGGATTGTTTGTTTTTTTGATACAGAGCTGCATGAGCTGTTTGTATGTTTTAGAGATTAAACCCTTGTTGGTCGCTTTGTTTTCAAATAGTCTTAGTGCTTTCTTACCCATTGTGTCAATTTTCCATTCTCCCTCCCAACTTGCTTTGCCTTGATGACCAGATATCATTAAGTTCCCTCTTGCTCCATCCCACTGCCTTGCAGGATGACTAAAGGGTACAGCCACAGAGGTCCAAGCTGCTTGGCAGTGATTTAACTGGTACAGCCAACGATGTGTAAACATGCTAAAAGCACTAGGCTGGAAGCTGTCTTGCAAATCTCCAGCCTCACTAAAAGGAAGTGTCTTGTTTGTACCTGCTTTTTGATCCTGGAGCTTCATTGGGGAAACAACTGGTTTATTTCCTCTCCTTTTTACCAACTCCATTGTTCTTTAGAGGTGCTAGTGGAACCATCAATCATTTTTGTTATAATCATTGCACATGTCTCAAAATTTATTTTACACTCATCACTACTTCAGAATTAAGGTAACTGTTAGATCTGGATCTTGTTGTTTAATGCCTTTCTAAAGAAGCACATCTATTTCTTTATCAAGAATTTGGGTTTACTCTATGACATAAATCACAGCAAAACTCTATGACATAAATCACAGCAAGATCCTTTTTGACCCAGCTCCTAGAGAAATGGAAATAAAAACAAAAATAAATAAATGGGACCTAATGAAACTTAAAAGCTTTTGCACAGCAAAGGAAACAATAAACAAGACCAAAAGACAACCCTCAGGATGGGAGAAATTATTTGCAAATGAAGCAACTGACAAAGGATTAATCTCTAAAATTTACAAACAGCTCAATAACAAAAAGACAAATAACACAATCCAAAAATGGGCAGAAGACCTAAATAGACATTTCTCCAAAGAAGATATACAGATTGCCAACAAACACATGAAAGAATGCTCAACATCATTAATCATTAGAGAAATGCAAATCAAAACTACAATGAGATATCATCTCACACCAGTCTGAATGGCCATCATCAAAAAATCTACAAACAATAAATGCTGGAGAAGGTGTGGAGAAAAGGGAACCCTCTTGCACTGTTGGTGGGAATGTAAACTGGTACAGCCACTATGGAGAACAGTATGGAGGTTCCTTAAAAAACTAAAAATAGAGCTACCATATGACCCAGCAGTCCCACTACTGGGCATATACCCTGAGAAAACCATAATTCAAAAAGAGTCATGTACCAAAATGTTCATTGCAGCTCTATTTACAATAGCTAGGACATGGAAGCAACCTAAGTGTCCATCATCGGATGAATGGATAAAGAAGATGTGGCACATATATACAATGGAATATTACTCAGCCATAAAGAGAGACGAAATGGAGTTATTTGTAGTGAGGTGGATGGAGTTAGAGTCTGTCATACTGAGTGAAGTAAGTCAGAAAGAGCAAAACAAATACAGTATGCTAACACATATATATGGAATCTAAGGGGAAAAAAAAGGTCATGAAGAACCTAGTGGCAAGATGGGAATAAAGACACAGACCTACTAGAGAATAGACTTGAGGATATGGGGAGGGGGAAGGGTAAGATGTGACAAAGTGAGAGAGTGGCATGGACATATATACACTACCAAACGTAAAATAGATAGCTAGTGGGAAGCAACCGCATAGCACAGGGAGATCAGCTCGGTGCTTTGTGACCACCTAGAGGGGTGGGATAGGGAGGATGGGAGGGAGGGAGTTGCAAGAGGGAAGAGATATGGGAACATATGTATATGTATAACTGATTCACTTTGTTATAAAGCAGAAACTAACACACCATTGTAAAGCAATTATACTCCAATAAAGATGTTAAATAAAAAAAAAGAATTTGTTTATATTTTGATTCTTCTAGTTCAGTATAACTTGTTTTCTTTGTAACCTTATGGATTTTTATCAGTTTTATTGAGATATAATTCATATATCATACAATTCACCCACTTAAAGTGTACAATTCTATAGTTTTTAGTATATTCACAGAGTTGTACATCTATCACCATGGTCTAATTTTGGAACATTTTCATCACCCCAAAAAGAAACCCCATACCCAGTAGCAGTCAGTCCCCATCCCCACCCCCCAACCCTAGACAGCTACTGATTTACTTTCTGTCTCTATAGATTTACCTGTTCTGGACATTGCATATAAATTAAATCTTACAATGTGTAGCCTTTTGTGTTTAGCTTCTTTCACTTAGCATAATGTTTTCAGAGTTCATCCACGTTGTAGCATGTGTCAGTATTTCATTTCCTTTCATTGCTGAAAAACATTCCATTGTATGGATATACCACATTTTGTTTATCCAGTCATCAGTTGATGGAAATGTGGATTGTTTCCACTTTTTGGCTATTATGAATAATTCTGCTTTGAACATTCACGTACAAGTTTTTGTGTAGACACGTGTTTCATTTCTCTTGGGTATATACTGAAGAGGGAAATTGCTGGACCACTTTGCATTACCACCAGCAGTGTATGAGGGTTCCAATTTCTCCACATCCTCTCCAACACTTTTTATTATCTGTCTTTATTATGGCAATTCTAATGGGCATGAAGTGGTATCTTACTGTGGTTTTGATTCACATTTCCCTGATGGCTAATGATGTTGGACATTTTTTTTCTTGTGTTTATTCACCATATATGTATCTTCTTTGGAGAGATGTCTGTTCAAATTATTTGCCCATTCTTAATTGGGTTATTTATTTCTTTATTATTGAGTGGTAAGAATTCTTTATATAATCTGGATCATATATATGATTTGCAAATATTTTCTCTGATTTTGTGGATTGTCTTTTCACATTCTTGATTGTGTTATTTGAAGCATAAAAATTTTTAATTTTGATGAAGTTTAATTTATCTAAGAAACCATTACCTAGTTTAAGGTCATGAAGATTTATCCCCAATACTTCTTCTCAGAATTTTATAGTTTTAGCTCTTACATTTAGGTCTTAAATCTACTTTGAATTAATTTTTGTATATGGTGTGATATAGGGGTCCAACTTCATTTTCTTGCATGTGGATATGTTACTGAATTGGTCGCCTGCACCCACGCCGGGGTCCTAGCCCAGGCCAAGTCCTGTTGTCTTGGCCAGGGAGGTTCTTTTTCCGATCGATTCGCCAGTAAGGAAACCAATGCTGAGACTGGAACAGCACAAGCTTTATTCAATAGCCAAAGAATGGGGAAGTGGGAACCTCGTTTGCAAATCAGCTTCTCAATCCAATTTGGGTGGAGACACCATATATATAGGAGGGTTGATGTAAAATGGAATTGGAAAGAGAGGGAGGAATATTCATGATTTATCTGAGAACAGCAGTGTGGTTTGGACTAGAACTGAGGCAACACTCCTTTTTAGTCCTTGTATGGGCTTTTCTGGTTGTTGTCATGGAAATTGTCAACTGTCAAGGCACTGGTGGGTGTGTCATTTAGCCTACTAATGTATTACAATGAGCATATCATGAGGCTCAAGGCCTACTGGAAGTCAAATCTTCCACCATATTGGGCCTAGCTGGTTCTAACCAGTTCTTGTTTTTCTCTTTGCAGCTTCCTCCTGAAACTTAGGTAAGAGCACTTGGTTTCCATTCAAGGAAGGGACAGGGGTATGACTCTGGGGCAACAGCCTTGGTAACATATCCAGTTGCCCCAGTACCATTTGTTGAAAAAACTATACTTTCTCCACTTAATTATCTTGGCACCCTTGTTGAAGATTAATTGACTATAAATGTGAAAGCTTATTTCTGGACTCTCAATTCTCTTCCATTTACCTATATGTCTATCCTTATGCCAGTACCATAACATTTTGATTATTGTAGCTTTTTAGTAAGTTTTGAAATTGGGAAATGTGAGTTCTTCAACTTCATTCCTCTTTTCTTAAGATTGTTTTGGCTATTCTGGGTCCCTTGCATTTTTATATGAATTTTGGCATCAGCCTGTCAATTTCTGAAAAGAAAGTTGAGATTTTGATAGAGATTGCATTGAATTTATTGGTCAGTTTGGGGAGAACTGCCATCTTAACCATATTAAATCTTCTAATCTATGAACATGTCTTTTGTGCTGGTCTCATCCTGTTCATAACCAATGTTGTGGCTTGACCTGCCCTGTGGTTCTTATGACTGCAAGATTCTCTCAGCAATAACCATCAGAAAAACTTTGAAGGAGACTAAGTTTTTTGCTTACAGGTCCTGGAAAATACACAGCACACCTGGGGCCACACAGCAAGGTCAAGGGTTGGGGGAGAGAGAGACAGAGAGAAACACACACAGAGACAGAAAGGGGGAGAGGGAGACAGACATACAGAGAGACAGAGAATGAGTGAGCAAGCCTAGCGGGCTGCTTTTATTGAAGGTGGGAACCTAGGGATTCTGGGGCTCACTCATTATTGGTGAATTTAAAATAGAAGAGGGGAATTTGAAGCTAGAGAAGAGAAAAAACAAGCAACCCAAATGGTCAGTTATCGAAATCAAGCAAGATTGCTAAAACAAAGGTGTAGGAACTGGGGTGGGGTGACTAGCAATGTGTTTTTTGAGGTAGCCATCTTTGAAGTGGGTGCCTCTTTGAAGTAGATGTCTGGGCAATCAAAGCTTAAGTCAGACATTTGCATTATAAAAAAGAGAAAATCCAAATGTCAGGACTTATACTACAACATGGTATGTCTTTCCATTTATTTAAGTCTTTCTTTTCAACAATGTTCTATAGTTATCAGAGTGTAACTTTTATATTTCTATTGTTATACTTATCCCTAAGTTTTTTTTTTTAATGGAGCCATCAGTCTTGATCACTGTCAGTTCCTTTCTTACATATTTCAATTATGGCCTTGTAAGAGGGTGACCTTGTTAAGTCTCATCACTTTTACCTCCAAAATATTTCTTGAATTGGCATTTTCATCATAATTTCTATTATCACTGCCCAGGTTTGAGATCTCATCTATTGCCTAGATTACTAGAGTACTTTCCTAACTGGTCTCCCCATCTTCAATCTTGTTCCCTTCTACTTCACCCTCCATATAACCACCAGAGTGATTTATTTAAAATTTGATTCTAGATTACAGTTCTGGGTAAGATGGTTAAGTACTTGCTACTCTTTGTCTGTCACTGAGCACAATCATAAAACCTGGACAGAATTCATGGGACAGCTGTTTGAGAGTTCTGAAAAGTAAATAGCTGCAGGAAGATTGAAGAAGGACACCAGCATTTGAGAAGCCAACAAACAAATGGTGAGTTTCCCACTTCCCCCACCCCATTCCCCGACCTGAACTTAATGCATTTGGAAACCTGGAAGTGAGTACTGCACTACAGGCAGAGAACTCCAGGAGAAGCCCTCTAGTTCTTGCTTGAGAAGTGAGAGAAGGGGGGAAATCCTCCATTTTCCCCTTTATTTCTCTTCTTTCACATCCCAACCCTCAGGCAATCATGCAGTGGCAGCAACAGTGGCAGCAGTGAGAGCCTTCAGGAACCAATACTCTTGGAGAGGGGAACCCTTAGTCTCTGATGGAGCTCTGGCCACAAGAGAGCTGAGCCACACACTGTTGCTTTTTTATCTCTCTTTTCCCACTGCTTGTTTCCAGATGTGGCACTGCTGCAGAAGTGAACAATTTCCAACTGGAGGACTGAAAGGGAAGTCCCAGGAATTGAGTAGCACTGGGGAGACTGTGGAGAGGTAGGAGTTCAGGAAAGTGACCCCATAATTTTTTTTGTTAATGAGCTCCTAGATACCCACCACTAACCTGTGCCTATGTTGATCAGATCCCAATGAGCATACCAAAGAACTGAGATAACAGGCATCCATCTAGATTCCAGACTGACCACTTAGTCACACACACACCAGACAGATCTGAATAATACTGCAAAATCTTTGAAAACTGAACTGACATTGAACCATCAGCCCATGGAAGGCTGGTGGGAACGTGTGGCCTGAACCTAATCAGATTGACTGCTAAAGCAAGAACATAAATGTTTTCCATATAATTTAAGCAAGACTCAGAGTTTTATAATGTGATATTCAAAATGTCCAGGATATACTCCAGTTTTACCAGGCATACAAAGAACCACGATCATCTCAAGTTGCATGGCAAAAGGCAATCAACAGATATTAACAAGAGGATGCAGATGTTGCACTTATCTGACAAAGACTTTAAATCAGCTACTATTAAAAACTCAAATGAACAGCACAAACACTCTTGGAACAAATGTTAAAATACAGATTCTAATTAGATAAATAGAAGATATAAACAAGTAGAAACCAAGTGGAAACTCAGAATTGAAAAATACAATAACTGAAATTAAAAAAAAAACTCACTGGATGGGCTTAATAGCAGAAGTGAGATGTCAGGAAAGAGTCAATAAACTTGAAGGTAGATAAATAGAAATTATGTAATGTGAACAACAGAGAAAAAAAGATTAGAAAAAAAATAAACAGCACCTTAGGGACACATGGGACAATGATAAAAGGTCTATCAGTCATGCCATTGGAGATCCAGAAGGAAAGGAGAAAGAAGCAGTGCTGAAAAAAAAAAAAAACCTTGAAGAAATAATGGCTTGAAAAATTCCCAATTTTGGTGAAAGACACCAACCTACAGCTTCAAGAAAATGAGTAAATCCCTACCAGGATAAGCCAAAAGAAATCCACAGATAGATACATCATAAGAAAACCACTGAAAACTAAAGACAAAAAAATCTTGAAAGCATTCAGAGAGAAATGATGCATTATGTATAGGGGAACAATGATTTGAATGACTGCAGATTTCTCATCAGAAACTCTAGATCAGAAAGAAGCAACAAACAATTTTGCAGATGTTGAAAGATTTATCAATCCAGAGAATCCAGCAAAAAATACCCTTCAGGAATGAAGGTAAAATTTAAAACACAATTTTAGAAAAAGGAAAACTAAGAAAATTCATAGCAAGCAGACCTGGTGAAAAAGAATTGCTAAAGAAATTTCTTCATACAGAAGTGAAATGATACCAGAAGGGAGAGTGGAACATTACAAATGATGGAAGAACACAGAAATGGTAAAAATCTGCGTAAATATAATAGAGTATTTTTCTTCTCCTGAGTTTTGATTGAAAGCGAATTACAGCATTTTCTGATGGGATTTTCAGTGTATGCAGATGTAATACATAAGGCAATGATAGCAAAAAGTGGAGAGGGTAAAGGGCCCAAAATGCTGGAAAGGGTTTTACATTGCAATTAAAGTGGTAAAATATTGATTCTAAATAGACTGTGAAAAGTATGTGTTTTGTAATCCCTAGAGCAGCTACTAAAAAAATTAGACAAAGAGATGTCAAAGTCACAATAAATAAATTAAAATTGGATACTAAAAAATGTTTAAATAATTCAAAAGAAGGCAGGAGAAGGGAAACAGGAATAATAATTCAGAGGAACCAAACAGAATATAAATAGTAAAATGGCAAACCTAAATCCAGTCATATCAATAATTATATTAAATGGGTCTAAATGCCAATGAAAAGACAAAAATTAAAATGGATTAAAAACACAACCCAACTGTATGTCACCTACAGAAACTCACTTCAAATATAATAGGTTGAGAGCAAAAGGACAAAAATAGATACCATTCAAAAATGAATGAGGAGGAGCTTCAAGATGGCGGAAGAGTAAGACGCGGAGATCACCTTCCTCCCCACAAATACATCAGAAATACATCTACATGTGGAACAATTACTACAGAACACCTACCTGAATGCTGGCAGAAGACCTCACACATGAAAAAGGCAAGAAACTCCCCACGTACCTGGGTAGGGCAACAGAAAAAAGAAAAAACAGACAAAAGAATAGGGACGGGACCTGCACCAGTGGGAGGGAGCTGTGAAGGAGGAAAGGTTTCCACACACTAGGAAGCCCCTTTGTGGGCGGAGACTGTGGGTGGCGGAGGGGGGAAGCCTCGGAGCCACGGAGGAGAGCGCAGCAACAGGGTTGTGGAGGGCAAAGCAGAGAGATTCCCGCACAGAGGACCGGTGCCGACCAGCACTCACCAGCCCGAGAGGCTTGTCTGCTCACCCGCCGGGGTGGGCGGGGCCTGGGAGCTGAGGCTCGGGCTTCGGATCGCAGGAAGAGGACTGGTGTTGGTGGCGTGAACACAGCCTGAAGGGGGATAGTGCGCCACAGCTAGCCAGGAGGGAGTCCGCGAAAAAGTCTGGACCTGCAGAAGAGACAAGAGACATTTTCTTGCCTCTTTGCTTCCTGGTGTGCGAGGAGAGGGGATTCAGAGTGCCACTTAAAGGAGCTCCAGAGACTGGCGCGAGCCGCGGCTATCAGCACGGACCACAGAGATGGGCATGAGACGCTAAGGCTGCTGCTGCAGCCACCAAGAAGCCTGTGTGCGAGCACAGGTCACTATCCACACCTCCCCTCCCGGAGCCTGTGCAGCCCGCCACTGCCAGGGTCCCGTGATCCAGGGACAACTTCCCGGGGAGAACGCACGGCACGCCTCAGGCTGGTGCAACGTCATGGCGGCCTCTGGCACCACAGGCTCGCCCCGCATCCGTACCCCTTCCTCCCCCCGCCTGAGTGAGCCAGAGTCCCTGAATCAGCTGCTCCTTTGACCCCATCCTGTCTGAGCAAAGAACAGATGCCCTCAGGCGACCTACATGCAGAGGTGGGTCCAAATCCAAAGCTGAACCCCGGGAGCTGTGCGAACAAAGAAGAGAAAGGGAAATCTCTCCCAGCAGCCTCAGGAGCAGTGGATTAAATCTCCACCATGAACTTGATGTACCCTGCCTCTGTGGAATACCTGAATACACAATGAATCATCCCAAATTGAGGAGGTGGACTTTGGGAGCAAAGATATATATATATTTTTCCCCTTTTTCTCTTTTTGTGAGTGTGTATGTGTATGCTTCTGTGTGTGATTTTGTCTGTATAGCTTTGCTGTTACCATTTGTCCATTTTTTTTTTACTTAAAATTTTTTTTCTTAATAATTACTTTTTATTTTTTATTTCAATAACTTTATTTTATTTTATTTTACTTTATTTTATTTTAGCTTCTTCTTTCTTTTCCTCTCCCTTTTATTCTGAGCCATGTTGAGGGCAGGCTCTTGGTGCTCAAGCCAGGCATCAGGGCTGTGCCATTGAGGTGGGAGAGCCAAGTTCAGGACACTGGTCCACAAGAGACCTCCCAGCTCCATGTAAAATCAAACGGTGAAAATCTCCCAGAGATCTCCATCTCAACACCAAGACCCAGCTCCACTCAACGACCAGCAAGCTACAGTGTTGGACACCCTATGACAAACAACAAGCAAGACAGGAACACAACCCCATCCATTAGCAGAGACGCTGCCTAAAATCATAATAAGGTCAAAGACACTCCAAAACACACCAGCAAACGTGGACCTGCCCACCAGAAAGACAAGATCCAGCCTCATCCACCAGAACACAGGCACTAGTCCCCTCCACCAGGAAGCCTACACAACCCACTGAACCAACCTTAGCCACTGGGGACAGACACCAAAAACAACGGGTACTACGAACCTGCAGCCTGCAAAAAGGAGACCCCAAACACAGTAAGTTAAGTAAAATGAGAAGACAGAGAAACACACAGCAGATGAAGGAGCAAGGCAAAAACCCACCAGACCTAAAAAATGAAGAGGAAATAGGCAGCCTACCTGAAAAAGAATTCAGAATAATGATAGTAAAGATGATCCAAAATCTTGGAAATAGAATGGAGAAAATACAAGAAACGTTTAACAAGGACCTAGAGGAACTAAAGAGCAAACAAACAGTGATGAACAACACAATAAATGAAATTAAAAATTCTCTAGAAGGGAACAATAGCAGAATAACTGAGGCAGAAGAATGGATAAGTGACCTGGAAGATAAATTATTGGAAATAACTACTGTGGAGCAGAATAAAGAAAAAAGAATGAAAAGAATTGAGGACAGTCTCAGAGACCGCTGGGACAACATTAAATGCACCAACACTCGAATTATAGGGGTCCCAGAAGAAGAAGAGAAGAAGAAAGGGACTGAGAAAATGTTTGAAGAGATTATAGTTGAAAACTTCCCTAATATGGGAAAGGAAATACTTTATCAAGTCCAGGAAGCACAGAGAGTCCCATACAGGATAAATCCAAGGAGAAACATGCCACGACACATATTAATAAAAATATCAAAACTTAAATACGAAGAAAATATTAAAAGCAGCAAGGGAAAAACAACAAGTAACACATAAGGGAATCCCCATAACGTTAACAGCTGATCTCTCAGCAGAAACTCTGCAAGCCAGAAGGGAGTGGCAGGACATATTTAAAGTGATGAAGGAGAAAAACCTACATCCAAGATTACTCTACCCAGTAAGGATCTCATTCAGATTTGACGGAGAAATTAAAAGCTTTACAGACAAGCAAAAGCTAAGAGAATTCAGCACCACCAAATCAGCCTTACAACAAATGTTAAAGGAACTTCTCTAGGCAGTAAACACAAGAGAAGGAAAAGACCTACAATAATAAACCCAAAACAATTAAGAAAATGATAATAGGAACATACATATTGATAATTACCTTAAATGTAAATGGATTAAATGCTCCAACCAAAAGACATAGACTGGCTGAATGGATACAAAAAGAAGATCCGTATATATGTTGTCTACCGGAGACCCACTTCAGACCTAGCGTCACATACAGACTGAAAGTGAGGGGATGGAAAAAGATAGTCCATGCAAATGGAAATCAAAAGAAAGCTGGAGTAGCAATTCTCATATCAGACAAAATAGACTTTAAAACAAAGACTATTACAAGAGACAAAGAAGGACACTACATTATGATCAAGGGATCAATCCAAGAAGAAGATATAACAATTGTAAATATTTATGCACCCAACATAGGAGCACCTCAATACATAAGGCAAATACTAACAGCCATAAAAGGGGAAATTGATGGTAACACAATCATAGTAGGGGAATTTAACACCCCACTTTCACCAATGGAGAGATCATCCAAAATGAAAATAAAGAAGGAAACACAAGCTTTAAGTGATACATTAAACAAGATGGAATTAATTGATATTTATAGGACACTCCATCCAAAAACAACAGAATACACATTTTTCTCAAGTGCTCAGGGAACATTCTCCAGGATAGATCATATCTTGGGTCACAAATCAAGTCTTGGTAAATTTAACAAAATTGAAATCATACCAAGTATCTTTTCCGACAACAATGCTATGAGACTAGATATCAAGTAGAGGAAAAAATCTGTAAGAAATACAAACACATGGAGGCTAAACAATGCACTACTTAATAGCCAAGAGATCACTGAAGAAATCAAAGAGGAGATCAAAAAATACCTAGAAACAAATGCCAATGAAAACACAACGAACCAAAACCTATGGGATGCAGCAAAAGCAGTTCTAAGAGGGAAGTTTATAGCAATACAATCCTACCTTAAGAAACAAGAAACATCTCAAATAAACAACCTAACCTTACACCTAAAGCAATTCAAGAAAGAAGAACAAAAAAATCCCAAAGTTAGCAGAAGGAAAGAAATCATAAAGATCAGATCAGAAATAAATGAAAAAGAAATGAAGGAAATGATAGCAAAGATCAATAAAACTAAAAGCTGGTTCTTTGAGAAGATAAACAAAATTGATAAACCATTAGCCAGACTCATCAAGAAAAAAAGGGAAGAGACTCAAATGAATAGAATTAGAAATGAAAAAGGGGAAGTAACAACTGACACTGCAGAAATACAAAGGATCATGAGAGATTACTACAAGCAACTCTATGCCAATAAAATGGGCAACCTGGAAGAAATGGACAAATTCTTAGAAATGCACAACCTTCCGAGACCTAACCATGAAGAAATAGAAAATATGAAAAGACCAATCACAAGCACTGAAATTGAAACTGTGATTAAAAATCTTCCAACAAACAAAAGCCCAGGACCAGATGGCTTCACAGGTGACTTCTATCATACATTTAGAGAAGAGCTAACACCTATCCTCCTCAAACTCTTCCAAAATATAGCAGAGGGAGGAACACTGCCAAACTCATTCTATGAGGCCACCATCATTCTGATACCAAAAACAGACAAAGAAGTCACAAAGAAAGAAAACTACAGGCCAATATCACTGATGAACATAGATGCAAAAATCCTCAACAAAATACTAGCAAACAGAATCCAACAGCACATTAAAAGGATCATACACTATGATCAAGTGGAGTTTATCCCAGGAATGCAAAGATTCTTCAATATAGGCAAAATAATCAACGTGATGCACCGTATCAACAAACTGAAGGAGAAAAACCATATGATCATCGCAATAGATGCAGAGAAAGCTTTCAACAAAATTCAACACCCATTTATGATAAAAACCCTGCAGAAAGTAGGCATAGAGGGAACTTTCCTCAACATAATAAAGGCCATATATGACAAACCCACAGCCAACCTCGTCCTCAATGGTGAAAAACTGAAACCATTTCCACTAAGATCAGCAACAAGACAATGTTGCCCACTCTCACCACTGTTATTCAACATAGTTTTGGAAGTGTTAGCCACAGCAATCAGAGAAGAAAAAGAAATAAAAGGAATTGAAACTGGAAAAGAAGAAGTAAAGCTGTCACTGTTTGCAGATGACATGATACTATACAGAGAGAATCCTAAAAATGCTACCAGAAAACTAGTAGAGCTCATCAATGAATTTGGTAAAGCAGCAGGATACAAAATTAATGCACAGCAATCTCTTGTATTCCGATACACTAATGATGAAAAATCTGAAAGTGAAATTAAGAAAACACTCCCATTTACCATTGCAACAAAAAGAATAAAATAATTAGGAATAAAACCTTCCTAAGGAGACAAAAGACCTTTATGCAGAAAATTATAAGACTCTGATGAAAGAAATTAAAGATGATATGAACAGATGGAGAGATATACCATGTTCTTGGATTGGAAGAATCAACATTGTGAAAATGACTATACTACCCAAAGCAATCTACAGATTCAATGCAATCCCTATCAAACTACCGCTGGCATTTTTCACAGAACTAGAACCAAAAATTTCACAATTTGTATGGAAACACAGAAGACCCCGAATAGCCAAAGCAATCTTGAGAAAGAAAAGCGGAGCTGGAGGAATCAGGCTCCCTGACTTCAGACTCTACTACAAAGCTACAGTAATCAAGACAGTATGGTACTGGCACAAAAACAGAAATATAGATCAATGGAACAGGATAGCCCAGAGATAAACCCACGCACATATGGACACCTTATCTTTGAAAGAGGTGGCAAGAATATACAATGGAGAAAAGACAGCCTCTTCAATAAGTGGTGCTGGGAAAACTGGACAGCTACATGTAAAAGAATGAAATTAGAACACTCCCTAACACCATACACAATAATAAACTCAAATGGATTAAAGACCTAAATGTAAGGCCAGACACCATCAAACTCTTAGAGGAAAACATAGCAGAACACTCTATGACATAAATCACAGCAAGATTCTGTTTGACCCAGCTCCTAGAGAAATTGAAATAAAAACAAAAATAAACAAATGGGACCTAATGAAACTTAAAAGCTTTTGCACAGCAAAGGAAACCATAAACAAGATGAAAAGACAACTCTCAGAATGGGAGAATATATGTGCAAGTGAAGCAACTGACAAAGGATTAATCTCCAAAATATACAAGCAGCTCACGCAGCTTAATATGAAATAAACAAACAACTCAATCCAAAAATGGGCAGAAGACCTAAATAAACATTTCTCCAAAGAAGATATACAGATCACCAACAGACACATGAAAGGATACTCAACACCACTAATCATTAGAGAAATGCAAATCAAAACTACAATGAGTTATCACCTCACACTGTTTAGAATGGCCATCATCAAAAAATCTACAAACAATAAATGCTGGAGAGGGTGTGGCAAAAAGGGAACCCTCTTGCACTGTTGGTGGGAATGTAAATTGATACAGCCACTGTGGAGAACAGTATGGAGGTTCCTTAGAAAAGTAAAAATAGAAGTACCATACGACCCAGCAATCCCACTATTGGGCATATTCCCTGAGAAAACCATAATTCAAAAAGAGATGTACCACAATGTTCATTGCAGTTCTATTTACAATAGCCAGGACATGGAAGCAACCTAAGTGTCCATCAACAGATGAATGGATAAAGAAGACGTGGCACATATATACAATGGGATATTACTCAGCCATAAAAAGAGATGAAATTGAGTTATTTGTAGTGAGGTGGATGGACCTAGGGTCTGTCATACAGAGTGAAGTACGTCAGAAAGAGAAAAACAAATACTGTATGCTAACCCATATATATGGAATCTAAGAAGAAGAAAAAAAAATTGGCCATGAAGACCCAGGGGCAAGATGGGAATAAAAACGCAGACCTACTAGAGAATGGACTTGAGCATACGGGGAGGGGGAATGGTAAGCTGTGACAAAGTGAGAGAGTGGCATGGACATATATACACTACCTAACGTAAAATAGGTAGCTAGTGGGAAGCAGCCGCATAGCACAGGGAGATCAGCTCGGTGCTTTGTGACCACCTAGAAGGGTGGGATAGGGAGGGTGGGAGGGAGGGAGATGCAATAGGGAAGAGAGATGGGGACATATGTATATGTATAACTGATTCACTTTGTTAAAAAGCAGAAACTAACACACCATTGTAAAGCAATTATACTACAATAAAGATATTAAAAAGAAAAAAAAATGAATGAAAAGCCTTAAAAAAGAATGAAATGTTGCCATTTGCAACAATATGTATAGACCTGGAGGGTATTATGCTTAATGAAATAAGTCAGACAGAGAAAGACAAATACTGGATCTTATCACTTATATGTTGGAATCTAAAAAAATGAATGAATATAACAAAACAGAAACAGACTCACAGATATAGAGAAGAAACTAGTGTTTACCAGTGGGGAGATGGAAGAGGGGAGGACAACATAAAGGTAAGGGGTTAAGAGGTACAAACTACTTTGTATAAAATAAATAAGCTCCAAGGATATATTGTACAGCACAGGGAATATAGGTAATATTTTATAATAACTTTATTGAAGTATAACCTATAAAAATATTGCATCACTATGTTGTACACCTGAAACTAATATAATATTGTAAATCAACTATACTTCAATTTTTAAAAAACCAGAAAAAAACTAATGTAAAAAAATTGAAATGGCTATATTAACATCAGACAAAATGGACTTCAGAGCAAAGAAATTGCCAGGGGTAAAGAACAACATTATATATTGATAAAAGGGTCAATTTGCCAAGAAGACCTAATAATTCTAAATGTATTTGCTCCTAATAACAGAAGTTCAAAATTCAAGAAGCAAACCTTGACAGAGCAGAGAGAAGTGGAAAAAATCTATAATTATAGTTTTAGTAATTGATGGAAATAAGCAGACAGAATAAGAAAGTATATTGAAGAAATGAACAACAACATCAATCAACTGAATCCAACTGATATTTTACTCCACCCAAGGACAGCAGGAATACACATTCTCTTAAGTGCACGTGGAACATTCACCAAGATAGACCATACCCTAGGTCATAAAGCAAGCCTTAACCAATTAAGAATAACTGAACTCATACAGAATGTGTTCTCTAGTCACAATGGAATTAAACTAGAAATCAGTAACAGAAAAATAATAGTAAAATTTCCAGACACTTGGAAATTAAATAATATACTTCTAAATAATCTATGTGTCAAAGAAATGTCCGAAGCGTGATTAGAAATATTTTGAACAGAATGAAAATGAATCAAAGTTAGTTGAATACAGCAAAAGCAGTGATTTGAGGGCACTGTATAGCATTAAAAGCTCATATTAGAAAACAAGAAAGATCTGAAATCAATAACTTAAGCTTCCACCTTAAACTAGAAAAAGAACTAAATAAATCAAGCAGAAGGAAAGAAACAGCAACAATCAATGAAATAGGAAACAGAAGAAAAAATAGAGAAAAATCAATGAAACCCAAAACTGCTTCTTTGCAAAGATCAGTAAAATTTGTAAATTTCTAGCCAGGCTAAACAAAGAAAAATGAGAGAAGATTCAAATCATCAATATCAGGAATGAAAGAGGGGAAATCACTACAGACTTCATATTCATTAAAAGGCTATTAAGGGAATACTAAGAACAATTCTATGCACATAAATTTGCCAACTTAGATGAAATGGACCAATTCCCTGAGAACTACAAACTCCCAAATGTCATCCAGATAAAATAGATAACCTGAGTAGTCCTATAACTAATATAGAAATTGAATTCATAGTTGAAAACCTCCCCCCAGAGAAGTCTGCATTATCAGATGGTTTCACTGGTGAATTCTACCAAACATTTAAAGAAGAATTAACACCAATTCTACACTACCTCTCCAGAAAACAGAAAAGGGAACACTTCAACCCATTTTTCAAGGCTAGCTTTATCCATATAACCAAAACCAGACAAAGACAGTATAAAAAAAGAAAATTACAGATCGGTATCTCTCATAAACATAGACTCAAGATCCTTAACAAATCCAATCCAGAAATAGTATGACTCAAACAAATGAAGTTCATCCTGGGAATGCAAACCTGGTTCAATATTTGAAAATCAGTCAATGTAATCAATCATATTAGCAGTTTAAAGAAGAAAAATCACATATCAATTGATATGAAAAAAGCATTTGAGAAAATTCAGCATTCATCCATGATAAAAATTATCAACAAACTAAGAATAGATAGAAACTTTCTCAACCTGATAAAGGTTGTCTCCAAAGATCTACATGTAACATCATGTTTAATGGTGAAAGACTGAATACTTTCCCCTTGCCTTAGAAACAAGGCAAGGATGTCTAATCTCACCAGTCCTATTCAATATTATACTAGAAGTTTTATCCAGTGCAATGAGACAAGAAAAAGAAGTAAAAAGAATACAGATTTGAAAAGAATAAGTAAAATTGACTTCCTTTGGGCAAATGACATAACCATATGTGTAGAAAATATCAAGGGATCTACAATAAAAAAGAGAGAGAAAAACTCCTAGAACTAACATGTTTGCTTAACAAAGTAACAGAACACAAAATCAACACATAAAAATCAATCCCATTTCTGTATCCTGACAGTGTACAAGGAAATTAAAACTTTAAATACCATTTATAGTAGGTCCCCAAAGTGAAATGCTTAGGTATAAGTCTGATAAAACATCTACAAAATCTATGTGGGGGAAACTGCAAAATGCTGATAAAAGAAATCATGCAAATTGAGAAACAAGGTATTCATGGAATGGAAGTGTCAACTGAGTAAAGATGTCACTTTTGAATTGGTCTGTAGATTGAACTCAATACCAGTCAAAATCCCAGCAGGATTTTTTTTTGTAGATACAGACAAACTGATTCTCAAATTTTATGGGCAAATGAACTAGAATAGCTAAGACAATTTTGAAAAAGAATAAAGTTGAAAGAATCACACCATCCAATTTGAAAATTTGTTATAAAGCTTACAAAGTAATGAATATGGTGTGGTTATTGGGGAAGAGAGAGACAGAACAATGTAACAGAGTAGAGAGTTCAGAATTAGACCTACACAATTATGGCTGTTTGATTTTTGAGAAAGGTGCAAAAAATTCAGTGATAAAAGCAGTCTTTTTTGCTATAATACATGATGTTGGAACAGTTGGATATCCATATGCTAACGAATGAACCTTCACCTAAATCTTATTCATTATACAAAAATTAACTCAAAATGAGTCATAGATCTAAAATTAAAACATAAAACTATAAAACCTTTAGAAATCAATGTAAAAGAAAATCTTTGTGACATAGGGTTAAATTGGGGTCTCTGAGCAACAGCACCACTGACATTTTGGGCCTGATAATTCTTTGTCATGGAAACTTTGCTGTGCATTGTAGGATATATAGTAGCATCCCCAGCCTTTACCCATGAGAGACCAGTAACACCATGCCCCGCAAGTCATGACAACCAAAAATGTATCCAGACATTGCCCAATGTTCCTGGGGACAGAGTCCCCCCTGGTTAAGAACCACTGAGTTGGAGAAAGAATTTTTAGATATAATGCATAAAAGCACAGTCCATAGAAGAAAAAAAATGATGGATTATTCTTTTTATAAAAATGTAAAACTAGGGACTTCCCTGGCAGTCCAGTGGTTGACTCCACACTCCCAGTGCAGGGGGCATGGGTTCGATCCCTGGTTGGGGAACTAAGATCCTGCATGCTGCATGGCGTGGCCTAAAAAATAAATAAATAAAATGGAAAACTTTTCCTCTGAAAGATATTGTTGAGAGAATGAAAAGACAAACTATGGACTGGCAGAAGATATTTGTAAATCATATATCTGACAAAGAACTTGGATCCAGGATATTTAAAGAATTCTGAAAACTCAACAATAAGTAAATGAAAAACACAATTATAAAAGAGAGAAAAGAATTTGAAGCCATTTTACCAAAGAGGATTTAAGTATGACAAATAAGCACATATAAAGGTGTTCAACATCACTAGCTATTAGGGAAAAACTATGATGAGGTATCACTAAACACCTATTAGAATGGCTAAAATGAAAATTACTGAATTCCAAGAGCTGGTGAAGATGTGGAGCAAATGGAACTTTCAAGCATTGCTGGTTTGGATGCAAAATGGTACAGCCACTATGGAAAATAATTTGGAAGTTTCTTATCAAGTTAAACATGATTCTACCATATAATCCAGCAATAACACTCCTGGGTATTTATCCTAGAGAAGTGGATACAACAACCTGGATATGAATGTTTATAACAGCTTTATTCATAATTGCCAAAAACTGGAAACAACTTAAAGGTCCTTCAATGACTAAATGGATAAACAAACTGGTAGATCAATACAAGGGAATGCTATTCAGCAATAAAACGGAACAAACTGTTGATCACAAAACAAAAGAAGAATCTGAAAGGCATTATGCTGAGTTAAAGAAGCTTGCCTCAAAAGGTTACATATTGTATGACATTCATTCCTTAAACTATAAGGATGGAAAAATAGATCAGTGAATAGAGGTAGGGTTAAGGTGTAGCTATATAGGAATGATATAAAGGAGATTAATGGGGTAGTGGAAACTTCTGTATCCTGGTAGTGGTGGTGGTTACATGAATATCTACATGTGTTAAAATTCATTGAATTATACACCAAAAGAAAAAAAAAAGCAATTTTATCGTATGATAATTTAAAACACAGACAAATTCAATTCTGATGGTACTTTACTAGCTTTATAGGATGTAGTCTAAACTTCTTACCAGGAATTACAGGGCCCACCCTGGTGATAGCTCCTCAGCAATAGGGCTGTTTCTCTCATAAAGCATAAGAATGTTGTTTTTATGGAGGTAGACTGTGGTCCTGAAGGTCACAACTGTTTTGTCTCTAAGTAAGAGACAGTTTTTCGTATTGGAAAGTCGAGGATTTAGAATATCTGAGTTCTCACACTGGTGTAGCATTTTGTGGAATCCTGGTCTAGTACAGCCTCAGTTGCCTCCCTATTAAATGTGACAAATAACTGGTTCCTCCAGGGTCACTGTCAGTAGGGCAGAAATTGAACCACTTTCGATCCCAGGCCTAGCCAATTTTGCATCTGAACAGAACACTCCTTCCCACTTCAACCTTTATGGAGGGGAGAGGAGTATGTGATGTATGGTTTAGGGGAGCAGATTGTATTGTCGAAAATTTTTCGAGGTACTTTTTGCATTTATGCATCTAGTTAGCAATCTGGGCTGTACTCTACCTCAGTTCACCTCCCCTGTAACTAGTTCATTTCATTGGAATCTGGATCCTGCAGAGAGTTGGCTTCTGAAACAAATACAGTGGCAGGTATTCCCCCATAGGATTGCCCTGAGTTGTTTTAGGTTTTAGAACTTTTTGTGGCAGCCCTTTTAGTGTTATGATCACCCTGATGGAGAGTCTTGGTTTGTGCTGCTGCTGTTCCCCACCCCTCGCCACCTGCCATCCCTACATGCATGTGGCTTGTTTAGAGCTTGGATGACAACCCAAGCCCACTCCCCATTTCCACCACCATTCAACTCCTCCCATGCTGAGGTAAATGATGAGACACTGGTGTTGATTATATTTATCCATTTATTAAAATACTTTAAGAAGCAAAACTTTATTAACTTTGAAGACTGGTGTTCCATTTTGTGGGGAGGAGGAATAGGCACACTTTGTGGACCTTTTCTTTCTGCTTTTTTCTGTTACCCCATAACTACCCCAGTTTCCTCCCCCAATCAGCCCCTGGCCCTGCTGCTTACTTGCAGGGGCCTCTGAGGAAACAAAACAAATAAACAAAAAAACATAGATTAAAGATTAGCAGACAAGTAGACAAATGCAATTCCACAAACCATAAAGCCGATCAAGGTCCTTTACAGGATGGAATGGTGCTAATGGGTTTGGTTGCTTTGGTATTAGTTTCTACTTCTTATGAAACTAAAATTCTTCTACTTGTGTCCTGAGGGAAGATGACATTAACCCCAACTGTTTCTTCTGATCAACTTTAACCTAATTTATTAAATTGAAGATGTCTTCCTTATTCTTCCCTTGCCCCTTTGGACACAACACAGGCCCTTTTCCGGTGAGGTGACTGATAGCTGCTGACCTCCTGTAGTATTGACACCAAAAGCAGTTGATGGCAGTCCAAATCCACTGGCATTCTCCTTCCCCACTGTTCTTCTTGCTAGGAATTGCCCATTCAATCAGTCCCTCAGAAAGTGCTCCAAAGATGCAACCAAACTCCAGAACTTTGGCTCTTGATGTCAACTTTGAACATAATCGAGATGGATATTTGGTGTCTGGTCCCACCACCTGAACAATTATATTACTGCAAGTAGTTAACCATGAAGTCCTGAAAGGAGCTTATGCTTCCAGAGGATGGGCCATCTCCCTTGAGAAAGAGATCACCACTTCTTGCTTTGTTTTCAAGCTAGTATGTGCAAGAACAGGTGCTCAGCAAAGCTGTCTTCCTTGTTTTGGGAAACAACTGGTAACTAAGCAGTTTAGGAGGTAACCAAGGGATTTAGCAAGCCACACCTGCTCCTGGGCCTCATCCCCTATCAATTCTGCTCCAGGAGTTGACTCCAGCCTCCAATCTTAGTGGTTTCATTCAATATCATTCTGATTCAGGGTGGGAGGACAGGGTGGGTGAAAGGGAATCCAGATGGTACAACAGAGCAACAGTAGCATTACAACATACAAAGACGGATAGTAAGTCAGCAAAGTAAACACAAGAGATGGAGTACTATTACAGTTTACTGTCATTGGTGATAAAAATAATTACAAGACACAGCCCTGCTTAGGCACTGCCAAGTAAAAGCTACCCTCTCCCAGGACTTCCCTTTGTTTCCTTAAATTTGCTCATTTGGAAATTTTTCATTTTGAAAAAGGCTCTTCTGAAAAAAATGCAACTTGGTTCCCAACTCTGTGAGTGAGCGTGTGTGCAGCTGTTAATGTGTGCAGCCACGGAGGAGCCAAGTTGGGCTGCAACGGTGACCTTATTGATTTGATCTAATACCTCCTCCTGGGAAGAAAGAGTAATGCGGAGAAAGCCAAAGTCACAGCAACAGCACATTCCCCACTTAAATACACACAGTAAGTTAACATATTCTGATGCTTAAATAAGTTTTAAATGTTTTCCCATTAACTTTCTTCCCTAGTTGTAGAGCTAGGACTTTTTTGTTTGTTTGGCACAGCAATCAGATGTCTGGGGACTATCCCCTTGTTAGTATTTTTCTCCTCACCCCTGCAGAGGTGGAACACAGGTGGCTGGTTTAAGTGGGCTAGGCTGGTGGAGTTCCAGAGTTGAGAACCAGTGCTTAGAGTTGGATTGTGCACCTCGATAAACCAGCGATTGGACTGAGTCAGGTAATTGAGCACGCTAAGTTTGTCTGAGAAGTGGGGAGAGGCCAGTTTCCTGGCTTTCTCTTGATAAGTGGGAAGGGACACTTACTCAAAGGTATGAGTTGAGGGTGGGTGGGGATACAAGGCGGACATGAGAGAACCACTGGAGAAATACTGGAGTTTGATTAGATTTGCCTGACTGGGCGCAGGCATTCAAAAAAATGCTAATTGGGATCTGGAGCAATTTTGGCCTGGTTTGTTTTCATGAGAAATTTGGAAGAAGAACCATGGGAGAAGCAGACGCTTTTAGCCTCCATTTTCCCAGGCCCATGTACTTTCTGGTCACTTTGAATGTCCCTCTGTACTCAAGGGAAAGGAGCAAGAAGGGAGATTCAAAAGTGATTTGGGGACTTAACCAACAGCCTGCCCAGAAGATGCAGGCCAAGGTGGAGCTTGTGGGGAAGGGCCTAGGCTGTGACTTGATTGTCAGGCAGTCCCTAGCTCAGACATCTGAGTCACAGAGCTCAAGGCCTGGTTGCTCCATATAGTGTTTATTGGGGAAGGGGACAGCACAGGTTGGGGCAGTTGCTGATGTAGAGTCCAGGACAGATAGAGCGAAAAAGGCAGCATGCCAGCTTAGCCCCCTTCTCTAGGGCATTGGTGTTTTTGTTCCCCTTTCTGTGGCCTGGCTCAGAATTTTAAGGGGGCGTCAGAATCAGCTGGGCCATAGGTAGAGCCCAGCCACTTCTAAGACACTGAAAATGCACCAAAAGATTAGAAGCTCCACCAAGAACTAGGGCAGTTGGTAGAGGCATATGTGTGTGTAGGGTAATGGGGGTGGAGGATGGGATCAGGGTGGGAAGGGATTCCTGGGTTAGCACAATAAATTATAGGGTCATTTAGAGGTCGAGTTGTATTTTCAGTTCTTAAAAATATATATATATATTTATATATATACATCTTTATATGTCTCTATACATAACTATACTGCAGCACAGCAGCAAAACATTTAGTTAAAAAATCCAGCAAGAATGCAGGCAAACACTCCATGGAGGCATGCAGGCTAGGATCAAGGCAGTAGGAGGGGAGCCTGTATGGTTGCCATAGGGGTGAGTTCCAACCAATGGGCCCACCCAGCCACCAGAGCACCACCTGGACATGTGCAAAGACATACATGCGCACATGGAAAAACAGAAAGGGTTTGCAGAGAGAGCAGTCACCACAAGAAAAGATTTCACATGGTCATTGTAAGAGGCAAGTGGACAAGCCCCCAGGACCTAGTTCTCATCTTAATAAGCCTGCGAGGAGAGACCTCCTGAAGTCACAAGTTGCAATTGGCAGGGATTGGGGGAGAAACACCACCAAGCCTGGCTGTCCTGACCCCTCTCCTCATCTCCCTGAGAGTATTTCTTTCATTCATTCCCTAGCATCAACAGTTTCTCTGCCAGTCAGAGAAAAACCTTCCCCAACTCCCTGAAAAGGTGAACTCCCTTGAATCCTTTGTAGATCCCAGGCCATTCACAAAAAGCTTAGTTCAATTAAATACTGTAGTTGCTCAAGATGCACGAAGAGAAGGAGAACTGAACAAGACAACTCGGAACAAGAATCTTTGGCCAATGAGAAAATGTAAACCTCTAAGGAGACCTGATTGAGTCCAGGAAAAAAATGTATTAGTGTAAAGAATTGGAGGATCTTTCTTGGTGGTGCTCATGTTTGTTCTGAAATAATTTAGTCTAGCCTGTATTGAGGTTTCAAGAGTTTTTAGTAGAATCCTAAATGTTGTGAGTTCTCCTTCCAGCTTTCAAGGGTTATAGTTGAGATCCTGATGGTGTTGGAGGATCATCATTTTTTGCTTCATCTTCACGATGTCTGCGGTGCCACAAATTTCCTTTATAGAAAAAAAAAGCAAGTATAGAAATAATGAGGTTAGCACATTGCCAGATGCCTAAATGTATGGACGCTAAAGAGAGCAAAGAGTCCTTTAGGAGACAGACTGGTTTGTTCCTATTGTAGCAACCATTTTTAAACCATCTTAGAAAACCAGCTGATGCCATGCAAGCCAAACACAAATGGGATGAGTTCTCAGAACCTGATAATCCATGAAACTGCTATTGACCCTTTCAGAGTCTTCAGAAAGACTCTCAAACACCGTGGGTCTCCCAACTGGCAGATTCTTAGGGACTCAAACCAGTTGGACCAAACACAACTTGGTCCAGGAGATTCTCTCTTGGCATCTGTATGAAGTCTCAGTTCCTCAAAAAAACAAAACAAACCGTCACCCTCCATCCCTTCCCCCCCATGTCCACTATGGTCATCTCTCTCAAGCTTCCAGGTCATCTAGGCTCAGAATTTAGGAGAGACAAATGACATCAGAATTGGCATAACCGACAATTCTAAGGGAACCTTCTTTTGAGCCCCACTGACATATCAAGAACATTTAAGTCCAATTCTGAAGAAGGGGTGGAACCAAAATTCAAATAATGAAACAAATTTTGCATTTCCAGGGATTTACTATAACAAAGAATAAGAGTGTTTAGATAGGTCGTGGAACCTGTTCCTGACCCTGTAGGTGCCCAGCACTGACACCCCCAACCCATCTCAAATAATACTGCACATATATACAATGGAATATTACTCAGCCATAAAAAGAAACGAAATGGAGTTATTTGTAGTGAGGTGGATGGAGTTAGAGTCTGTCATACAGAGTGAAGTAAGTCAGAAAGAGAAAAACAAATACCATATGCTAACATATATATATGGAATCTAAGGAAAAAAAAAAGGTCACGAAGAACCTAGTGGCAAGATGGGAATAAAGACACAGATCTACTAGAGAATGGACTTGAGGATATGGGGAGGGGGAAGGGTAAGATGTGACAAAGTGAGAGAGTGGCATGGACATATATACACTACCAAACGTAAAATAGATAGCTAGTGGGAAGCAACCGCATAGCACAGGGAGATCAGCTCTGTGCTCTGTGACCACCTAGAGGGGTGGGATAGGGAGGGTGGGAGGTAGGGAGTTGCAAGAGGGAAGAGATATGGGAACATATGTATATGTATAACTGATTCACTTTGTTATAAAGCAGAAACTAACATACCATTGTAAAGCAATTATACTCCAATAAAGATGTTAAAAAAAATAATAATGCAAAAAAAAATACTGCTTTCTGGAGCAGGACCAAAAGCTTGTAGTTGTATTTGACTGGGAAAGAGATCTAAATATGACTGTTTTGCCATACTTTATCCACTGAGGAAAGGAATGGGTCAAGCAGAAAGGTAACTGGCTGTTCTCATTTTTCTCTTCATCTGTTTATAACACAGAGATCACAAAGCAAGGTTGCCTCTCAGGTTCTCTCCCTGTCAGTGTCCATATCACTTTCTTTTTTTTGTAAGGAGCTTTTTTTTTTTTTGGCTGTACCGCGCGGCATGTGGGATCTTAGTTCCCCAACCAGTGATAGAACCCGTGCCCCCTGCAGTGGAAGCGTGGAGTCCTAACCACTGGACAGCCAGGGAATTCCCTCCATATCACTTTCTAACTCACACCTTGTCCAAGAGACTGCTTGGCATCCCCTAAGGTTGGCTCCCAACTGGCCACCTCCTCCATCACCACCATACCCGTGTACATTTCTAATGTGAGCTTCAGGTCTTTGGGAAGTACCCAGGCTGCTGGGGAATTCTTTATGACCTCGATGCCTGTGGGAGAAACTTACCAATAAAACCCTGGATGCCTTGGCCTGATTTAGGTTTGTCTTCCTCTTCTGGCTTCTTCTTCCCCAATTTGGGGAACTTAACTTTCAATCTGAGGCTTCTACTGTCAGTGTCTGAAGACTTTTCCTGGCAAACCACAACAAGAGCAAGGTCAAAATGTTAGTTGCCTAATAGTCAGAAACAATTCCTAGAGGCCTGGCAAGGTGGTGAACAAGGATGGCTGCAAGAAGCAGGCAGATCTGCTGTCTGTCCAGGTATGGGAGATACCCCTACTCACTAGTCTTGTGCCCTAGAAAGCATCTGATCTTTACCAAAATCCTACTCTGTGCCAGGTACTTTGCTAAATGCTTTAATAAATGATCTCATATTAATAAATGCTCTTCTGAATTGCCTTTCAGAAGAAACCTAAAGGAAGGGCACGGGACCTTCCCTCGGAACCAAAGCTTTGGAAAGTCCAATGAATAATTGACTCTCCTTCTGCTTTTCCCCACCAAAGTGGATCTGCGTCTTCTGTGGCCTTAAGGTGAGCAAGTTTGGTATCAAGTGAATGAGCAACATCTTCCTGTCTTTCTTTCAATCTACTCTGCCCTTCTTTAGAGCCTCACTTCTTCATCTTTATGGAAATGCTGAAGTCCAGAAAAGAGATTATGCCCAGGCCAGGCAGACTCCCATATTGAGACCTCAGAGCATGGACTGTTTGTTTCATTTCTCTCAATATCCAGTCTGTTTGCCTAGGTCAGGAGCTTGGTGCAAGATAGCTGAACTGAGTAGAAAGGGGGTGCTACAAGAGTTTGCTTCCTTTTCTGCATAACAGCATGTTTTTCTTCCCCAGGGGGCTACTGGTTAAGAGCAGCAAAGGCATATGAGAAAGTTATTAAATCCTTTAAGACCTGAATTTGCCTATGGCTTTTTCTCTTAAATGGTAGACCAATTGCTGCACTAGTCCAAACATGCTTGTATGGCTTGCTCACATGCATATAACTGGTGTATGAAGCCAGAAAACAGGTATAATGAATAGGAGAACCAAGGATTCCTACAGGTTGAAATGAGCAGTTCCATGGTGGAGAAATTTAAAGCAAAACCCTGTCAGACCATAAAAGGTGTAATTTACCTGGTGATAGGTGGACAGCTTTGAGTCATTTGATTTATGAAATGGGACTATTTTTCAATCTCAGGAGAGCACTCAGAATTGTCAAAAAATGATGACATTCCCACAGCTATATTATAGTCACAGCTGCCACGCTTGATTTTCTTTTAAGCCACACACCTGCTAGGGGAAAGCACTGAGATAGCCTACTTTCCTCCCAGAGTGGGAGGGACAGAAAGCAGCAAGGAGAGGTGATATTTGGTAGATTTAACCACCAGTATGGCCTGGGCACCAACCATTTAGAACAGATGTTGGCTGTAAACACGTGGTATTGGCCATAGTGGTATGTACCAGATGAAATTCAGTCCCAACAGCAGGTACTGAGCAGGGGAGGGGAATTGCAGCCAGGAGAACAGCACAGAAAAAGACCATTCTTGCTTATTCTTTCCCAATCTTCTGCTACAGAGTGATTCTTCTTTCTGGTTATGTTCTCATGATCATCTAGTTTTTCAGTGTGCCTTCTGCCTTGTCCTGTATACTTATGGTGAGGAGATGGGAGGAGGAGGCTCTGTTAAACTCAAGCTGAAAGCCACTACTGGCTTCCCTATGCTACATCAGTCACTGTGTCCTGGCCCACACTGGAAGGCAAAGCACCAAGGAAGAATCCCTCTTCCCCTTTATTTCCCAATCCACAGGTCACATACCTCTGGAGAAAGGATTGAATTCATCCAGTCAATCTCAGATAGCTTTTCAAACTCCTTATTCATGGCATCCAGGGAAGTTTGCAGTGTGGCCTCATACTCAGCATTTCTCAGCTGGTGAAGACAGGAAAAAGAGTGAGTATCCAATGCCTAGCACCCTACCTTCATAGACTCTTGCCTTCTCCGCAACTCCCAGTCCCTGCTAGTGGCCATGAGACCACAGGGTGCCAACTTATATCTCCTTTGGCCCATGGTGTCGGTGGAAAGTATAGCCAGCTCTTTACTTTCTCAATAGGGAGATCCAGGAGACAACCAGACAGTGATGCTTTCCTTAGGGCTTGGCATGATCACAGTTTGGCAAGCAGAGAGGCCCTTTGACCAGTATCAATTAACACTGAGTTGTACCCCTACAGCTTAGGGTCCAGGATAAGGGTCCTACCCTTGACCCTCAAGCCCCTGGAGACACCTAAGTGTCCCCCTAATAATAGCTACCAATTTTTGAGCAAATACTATATGCCAGGCACTGTGCATACAGTTTCATTCCATCTTCCCAATAGCTTGATAATACCTTACAAAGTACTACTGTTCTTATTTTATAGGTGGGAAAACAGACTCAAAGAAGTTTAGTGCTCAAGATCACATGACTAGACAGAAACCCAGATCTATTCAACTCTATAGCCTACCCTCTATACCACACCATCCCAGAAAGGGTATGTGGGGTGGCCAGATGCTGGGGTGGGGGAAATCTTTATTACACAGTTACCATAATTTAAAGGCTGCTTTGTGAAGCAAGGGGAGGGCTAGTGAGAGATTGGCTCAAATTTTCCCTTCCTGGCAAAGAGGGTCTGCCTCCCCAGGCTGTGCTTTTAGCCCCTAGCTATTCACTCTTAGTGAATGACGGCTTGTCCCATGGGTTTAGGAAACAAAGCTCAAGCATTCCCTAGTAACCCCCAGCACACACAGGATGAACTCTGTATGCTCCATGGGAGAGTTAAAATAGATTATTCTGGGACCATCTCCAACTCAGAAGAACCAAGTTCTAAACCAATAACATAAGTGAGATAGTTCATGTTCCATTAAATAGTGAGCTGGGAGAACAGATGCATGCTGATATCATCAGCTCTGACATGCTTTCCAGCCCACCTAATTTGGCTTCATCTCTCCTCTCTGGCATGTGCTTTACTTTCAATCTGGCACTTATGTGGCTTCTTGCTGTGCATGGGCCAGCCTTAAGTGGAACCCTGCCGACTGTCACAAATGGGTGGCAGGTGAATGAGCGAGGGATGGGATTGGAGGTTATGACCAATCAGGATGGGATATGAGAGGGGAACAAATCATGTTGACAAATAACCTCTTGCTTTTGCTTTACAACGAATGATTTAGGACAGTACGGAGTAGCCCAGATGCACAGGACACGTGTGTGCACATGGTGGTGGGATGGGGAACAGTGGTGTCAAGAAGAAATGGCCATCACTTCAAGGTAAGGGGGAAAGGGGCAGGGATTCTTAGGGGCATACTTACCAGCAGTGCTCAAAAGGGATTTGATAGTCAAACCCAAAGCCACAGAGAAGAAAGAGGAATTGGGGTCTTAGAAAATGATTCCTAATCATAATAGGAGAGGAATAAAATGGCTTCCTAATGACTTCCTATTTGGCACCTAGAGACTCAGGCTCTGAAAAATAGCATATGGTTGGGCCTGAATCTTATGCTCTGTTCTCTTGTCCTTCTGGCTTCAATAGAGACCTTGTTCAGGACTTTCCTCTGAGATAAATGTGCAAACTGACTCAGGGGGCTTCGTTGATCACTTCCTGGTTTCTGTTCTAACATATCACTAAGCCAGTTTGCCACATAAGGGAAGTGGGAGTTACTGGGTGGGATTTTCTTCATCAAAAGGCTACATCCCTCTCCCAACACTGACTGTTCTCCTCCTTCAAGGGGAGGAATAACAACATTCAAATGAAATAAGCCTGGACTTCCCCGGTGGCACAGTGGTTAAGAATCTGCCTGCCAATGCAGGGGACACGGGTTTGAGCCCTGGTCTGGGAAGATCCCACAAGCCGCGGAGCAACTAAGCCTGTGTGCCACAACTACTGAGGCTGCATGCTGCAACTACTGAAGCCTGCATGCCTAGAGCCCGTGCTCCACAAGAAAAGAAGCCACCGCAATGAGAAGCCTGTGCACCGTAATGAAGAGTAGCCCCCACTCACCACAACTAGAGAAAGCCTGCATGCAGCAATGAAGACCCAATGCAGCCAAAATAAATAAATAAAATAAAAATAAATTTTAAAAAATGAAATAAGCCTTACATCCATGCCACCTCTATGATATGGCCTTTCTGGAGATACATGGTCATTCTTAGTGGCCGTTTGCACCCAGGTCTCATTTGGATGTGTGTATGTGTGGGGGTGTCCTTACCAGGTTCTATATTAAGTGTGATATGTGCTCAATTTGGGTTGTTGGCTGGCACAAACCAATTTTCATGAGCCCATGAGCCTCAAGAAAGCCTGAGTGGCAATAAGAGGCCAAGCTCCCATATTTCCTGCTGCCCAAATTGGCAAGGCCATTGAGCTCTGCCTATATATAGAAGGTACTTCTGGTGCTGTCGCTGAAGGCTGAAAGACTCTAGCCTGGGGCTCAGATGCTGGGACAGCCTGGCCTGACTGCCTTAACCACTCTTCCACCTGTGCAGTGTGCCAATTAGATGTGCAAATGGCAAAGGGGAAGTGGCTGCACTTCTTGCAAAAATCAACTCAGAGGCCCCTCTTCAAATAAACCTTAATTAGATGAGAGGCAAGAACAGTACCTTCCTAGGGGCCTTAGCAGCAGACCTCAAAGTGGAGTGGTCATGATCAGTTGACTCATTAAAGCACACTCACCAGATGTGCCTATGGGCTTTGCATTATGAGAAACAGCAACTCTTCCTGTAGCTCAAAAACTGAGCCTCAGTCCATTTTCCCTAACACTAATAAAATCTACCATCTGTCAAGCTGCTAGGAAGAGCTAGGCACATAATATACAGTAGTTTGTTTAATCCTCACAACAACCTGGACAGGTAGAGATTTTAATTCCTATTTTGTAGGTAGGGAAACTGAGACCCAGAGAGGTGAAGTTACCTCACATACCTACTGTTATGGATTCATTTGTGTCCCCTCCAAAAAGATATCTTGAAATCCTAACCCTCAGTACCTCAATTATTTGGAAATAGGGTCATTGCACATGTAATTATTAAGATGAGATCATTTGTCTGGTCTGGACTCTGGAGTAGGGTGGGCCCTGATCCGGTAAGACTGGTATCCTTTAAGGAGATGGCCATGGGAAGACAGAGAGACACAGGGAGAGCACCATGTGAATATGGAGGATTGGAGTAATGCATCTACAAGCCAAGGAACACAGCAAAGATTGCCAGCAAGTCACCGGAAGCTAGGAAGAGGCAAGGAAGGATTTCCCAACAGGTTTCAGAAGGAACATGGCCCTGCTGACACCTTGATTTCAGGCTTCTAGCCTACAGAACTGTGAGACAATAAAGTTCTGTTGTCCTAAGTCACCCAGGTTTTAGTACTTTGTTACAGCAGCCTTAGAAAACTAATATAGCTAGTAATTGGCAGATTTGGGATTTGAACTCAGAGACCCCCAACTTTTCCCACTATTCCTTACTGTCTTTCCACATGGTGAGAGACGTATGTGGAAACTTGGGAGATGCAGAGCAGCTCAAAAGAGCTCACCCTTTTCTACTGAAACTATATTAGGTATGATGAGGAAACGCTGCTTTTGTTTGGCCTGGTCTGGACCCAGGAGACATTTGCCAAAGGAGACAGGCTTTTCTTCAAGGATATTGTAGTCCCTATGGATTCGCATAACTTATAGAGTGACACGATCAATGACAACTCTGGGTGAAGATGACACAGCAGGGACTGCCAGGTAAGCACCTGGCCAAAATGCTCCTACATGTCTTCCAATGCCCTAGAACCAAGCACAGGCTGTGACCAAATTCAGATGGGATACTTTGCCCTCCCTGTTCCAACCCCATCCACTCACCAAGTTTTCATCCAGGAAAGCTTTGGTGTCATCGTAGAGCCCTTTAAGACTAAATGTAACATCTACTGCGTCATTTCTGGTTAGAGTCTGAGAGGAGAAGAAAGGAAAAGAAAGGAAGGGAAAGGACAAAGACAGAGGAGTTGTTGGTTAGTAAGCATGCAGCTGGCTTCTCTGTGGGACGGTAGGAGCAGGCTAGTAGGATGTGGCTATAAGTGAAAAAGTAATATTCACAATATAGCACAACTAGTAGTTCAGCATGGGCACCAACCAGTCAAAACTGATGCCAGCTATCAACTACCAGTACAGCTGTATTGGTGTGTTGTATGCTGTGGCGCAGCACAACTTGGCATTTGGCATCACTGATTGAGTGCTATGGGTATAGGGAAACAGGGAATATGCAAACCAGATAGTAAGTTTGAGGCCACTTGTTGCCATTAGGCTGAAGCCACCTTTCCCATGGTACACGAAGTTAGGCCTAACCATCTGTCTTCTTGAAACGCCAGGCCTGGAGCTCCAGGCCTCTTCCAACTAAGATCCGGCCCCGAATAAACAGGTAACCTACATTTTAGGAGGCCCTGACCCTGTATGTGGCCCTTTGGTATTGTTTGCCTAGCACTAAAGTTACTTTTTAAAAGCATCACTTAAAAATCTTCTGCCAGTGGGTAAAGTCACAGGGTGGCACATTTAACATCAAGAATCTAATCTAGACCTTCCCTTCAAGAGGAAAACCAAGGCAGCCTGGAGCACAAGTTTCAATGACAAGTGTCACCTTAACAGGTCATATAGGGATCCACTTGGAATGAGGAAGGGCCTAAGCCAAGTTCCTCTCCATTCTCAGGCTATTTCTCCTTGAGGCCAGTGTGGTAGATAGCTATCAGGCTGATGAAATCTGCTATGGGATTCTCCCAGTAACCACTCTGGACCTGTAACAAGTCAAGCAATATCTGCCTCCCTCACTACTCTATCCATCAGTTTCCTGCCATGTCATTTGCCCAGTTTCTCTACCCAGCCTCCAGCTCCCCTTCCTTCCCTTTCTTATTTGGTTTGACTCCTTTCCTTCATCTGCCCCTTCCCCCCTTACCTCAATGGGAGTGCAGGAAGCTGCACCTGCCTCATTGCTACTGTCTTTGTTGTAAAATATATCATTCAGGATGTTAGCACTGGCATTCACAGAATCCATGAGGACAGACACATGCTGGTGGACCTTGCTCAGGTCAGTAAGTCTGTAATAAAGCAAGGACAGATAAATGAGTCTAGAGTTCTGAAGGATGTCTGGCCTGAGGTGCTGGTGAGGGTTGGGATTAAGGGTAAATTGTATTCTTTACTCTCTCCTGTTATTTCTTCTCATTTCTAGGGAGCCACCTATGCCAGAAAATGTTTCTACTCTTCTCTAGGTATTCACTTTTGTCCATCCTTGTCTCGCCAGAATTAGATACTGGGTGCTTTGGGAGAGTGGGAGGCTAGAATAGAGGAAGGAGCTGACTCCAGAAACTCTAAGGCCCTCCTGATATTTAAGGGCAAGGATAAACGTTTTTAGTCCTGTTGGGTCTGGGGCAGCAAGAGGAGATCAAAACTTATCTCTGGGCCTAATGAGAGAGGTCCAAGCTGGCTTACTGCTGACCACAAAGACTATTTCCTACGTAGAATGTCAGGGTCCCTGTCAATCTTCAGAGCTCTGAGCAAGACTCCTTTCTGAGGCCAGGCTCTCCAGTAGCCAATAGATACAAGTTGGCTTCTTCTCCCTATCTCTTCTTGGGATTCCCAGCCCTGTATCTGGGCCAGTCCACTTACCTGCTGATGAGGTTTTCTGCAAGCTGAGCTAAGTGCTGCATCTGGGCATACTCCTCATCAGAGAGGCTATCTTGAGATTCCTGGGAGTCCAGCTGGGGTTGAGAGGCAGCCTGGATTTCAGAATGCTTGCACTCCCACATTTTCATTGAGTTCTCAAAGTCCTGGCGATGAAGACAGTGGCAGAGCCTAAAGATTGCTGTAGCTAAGATGGCATGTGACAGATCTGTCTGTGAGTCTGATATTTGTGGGTACTGTGGGGAAAGGGGAAAGAGGGCCTCATCCATCCCCCCATACACCCATCTCCACACCCATACATCTGTCCAACATTTTATTCAATGTCTCTTTAATACTAAGCAGTTTTAGTTTTTTTTTGTTGTTGTTGTTGTCATTGTTGCTGTTACCATGCCAACTCTTGGGACAACATACTTGAATCAGACAGATGTCTGCCTTCCAGAAGCTCCTATAGGTAGGTATCATGATCAATAAGAAAGTGGAGCCCTTTTCAGCTCCCTTCTTTGCCAAATCTAGGCAATATATTCTGATGGATCTTAGAGCTAGACACATCTCATTTAATTTTGAATTGTGCTTCTGTCATTGACTAGTTGTGTGACCTTTAGCAAAGTATTTAACCTCTATGGTCCTCATTTTCCTCACCTATAAAATGGGAATAAGTGTAACTACCTCACAGGATTGTTGAGAGGACCTACTTGAGAGAATATATGTAAAGTGCCCAACACAAAGTAGGTAGTTTATAAACTAGACATCCCATCCCTTCTCTATTGCTGTGTCTATGGACTGTCCACAGGCCAGAGTGGAAGAAAGCCTCTAAGAATTGAGCATCTGATTAATAATGGCTCCTTTCTAGCTTTGGGTGGTGTAGCTGAGGTGAGTGATATTTGTGAATGCAGTATTTTAAGACGCCTTAGAGGAACCTAAAGACCATATTCAATGAAGAATCTCTTGTTGAGGGAGCAGATTTCTCCGTAACCACCTGAGGCCTTTAACTCTGTGCAGTGGAGGGAGGAGTACAACTTTTTTGAAAACTACAGAAGGGAGCTTCTTGTCTCACTCTCTTGGACAGTGCTTTGCAAGTGTCTATGTATATCAGAGTGTCTCAGGGAGCTTGTCTGCAAATGCAAGTTCCCAGGAAATACCCGTCTCCATTCTGATGCAGTGGGCCTGTGTGGGGCCCAGGAATGTGCATTTCTAACAAGCACCCAAGGTGACTCTGAGATAAGTATCATGCAGACCTCCCTTTAAGGAATTCTGCCTGACTGAAAGTATTCAGTACTCAAGTGATAGCTGTAGATGAGACAACGTAGGAGCCCCAGATGAGCCTTTCCCTTCTTACCCGATCTCTTGTCAGCATCTGGGCAGTGTTCTTGTATCTAATCTTGATAAGGCCTGGCCTCTGAACCCAGGCCTCCCCATCCACCTGCACTGGGATACCTTCTTCACCATCGATGGTTATCATCACCTCACGGCACTGCCAGAGACGAGGAGGAGGGAGAATGGGGGAGAAAAATGAGGTAACGACTGTAGACCAATCTGATAATCTCACAGTCATGGCCTAAATGTGTATCTGAACAGGACTGGCAAAAATGTGAATCTGATTGTCCCAGGGAGGAAACACATGTTTGCTATGGGCTTTTTGCTCCTTTGGTCCCTACCACCTCTGTTTCCAACTTCAGCCAGCACCTTGCTTCCCACCAGATAATCTGCTCCCTCCACCCTGGCATTCTTATACCTGGTTAATTCCTGAGACTACCCCACATCCTGGATTGTAGCCACAGAGCTCAAACCCTTTCTGGTGCCCACCAGGCCCGTGCCTACCTGGGCGATGCGATGATGATGCAGGTTGATGATACGGGACATTGCCATCTGTACAGAACCAAAGATTGCCACTACCTCTAGCTTCCCATCATCTATCGCAGGAGCCTCATATTCCTGAGGAGGAAGAACTGTGTCACACATCTCACCCTTGAGAAACCACACCTTGCCTATCACAAGCAGGTATGCTTTGAAAGCTCCTGGTGAGAATTTTTCTAGCTCATGAAGAGTGGAGAAACTACTACATTATTAAAAGGAGAAGAATGAGGTCAGGAAGCCAACTTGGGAAAAGGGCACTGAGATAAAAACTCAGTCCCTTTTGAGATCACAACTCTTAACTGGTTCTCTCCCTGTCCAATCTAGCATCATAAATCCCCAAGGCCAGTCCCACTGGTCTCATGGCCTTCTTGGGTGAGCTCAGACGAAAGGATTCATGGCCAATTTCTCAGGAGATTTTATTGACAGACCTCCTTAGAGAAAAGGGCATGGCCTAGGTAACCTTTCAAGGATCTTTCAAATGTGAGGAATGGAAAATTCAAAGTCCAGGCAACACCGAAGAATTTATCTGATCCTGAGGTTTTTGGTTGATTCTTGTGCTCTGGGGTGGTAATTGCCTTAAAAAAAAAAAAAAACCTCATCATACAGCTGCTGCCAATAAAGGTCCCCAGCCCATCTCCTCTTCCCCTACACTCCAGTCAGTTCAACTCTCCTTTCTGATAGACTTTAGAGGGGTCAAGCCTTTCTTCCTCCCTGTTCCTTGTTCCATACTCACTGTGGTAGCTGTGCTGCTTCCCCAAAAGTTGACGCCTCCAGCATAGCTGGTAATGTTGAGCACTACAATGCCTTGCAGGTTTGGCAAGGAGATGGCTTCTCCATCACACTGAAAGAAAAGAGTAGCCCTTGTTGGCTGGCTCTTCAGATACCAATGTGAAGGGCCATTTACAGAGATGGGGGAAGGGCTCTGTCTTCTCTTCATGCTATTATTTTCTTATCCATAAAATGGAAATCTATCTTCATGCTTTCCTCCCATGAGCAATGAGTGAGGATCAGAGTTAAAGCTTGGGAAGAACTAAGGATATAGTGGAAAGTTGATTCCCAAGGTCATGATATTTCCTTTCTTCATGCCCAGGAAGGATCACCCTCTTTTCCACTAACCTCCAGGTGCACTCGTTCTTCCAGTTTCCTGTAAGAGCGCTGAAAAAGTTCCTTGCTTCCCAGAAGGCCATACCACATCTTGTTCTTAAGGCGGCTACTACAGGGAGATAAGGGTAGAGAAAGGTAGTCAGAGGGTGAATAATATAAAGATAAGTGGATGAAGAAAAGTAAGAGTAGACACCATCTTATTCGTCAAGTGCCTTCTTATAGAGAGGAGTCATGTTTAATGGTAACTGGACACAAGAGGGAATGCTAGGATAGTGTAACTGGTATCCTTATGTGAACACCAGCTGAAATGGGTTCCTGGGTCTCCTTGAGGCATCAGCATCCCATTGATTTGTCACTTTTACTTGCTTCTGATATTGGTTCAGGCTTGGAAGAGACAGGCTATATTTAGAAAGTAAGGCTCATAAAAAGCTGTGAGCATAACTGGCTAGTACACATCAGCTACCCTGGCAAGTGCCACTCTGGGAGCTCAAGATTTCAGCCACTTGGAATCAATTTCATTTGAAATATGTGACTCTTAGATTGCAGTTTCTTTGAAGCATAACTTTTCTGGCAAAGTGGAGAGATTTCCAAGACCTGTATATCAAACACTTAACTCAGTGCTACAGAATAGAAATAAGCTTACTAGGAAGACTGTAGAGTAGGAACCAGTGGAGAGAATATGGGACGGGCAAGGATATCCGGAGACTTGTGGTGGAGGTGGGAAGGACAAGGTCCTGTTGACTGTAGAGTCTCTGATAAAAACAGGCAGGATACTTAACAATCACTAGAAAGACTGGATAGAGTTTACTGTGAGCTTTTAAAGTAGAGCCACAGGGCTTCCCTGGTGGCACAGTGGTTGAGAATCTGCCTGCCAATGCAGGGGACACGGGTTCGAGCCCTGGTCTGGGAGGATCCCACATGCCGCGGAGCAACTAAGCTCGTGAGCCACAGCTACTGAGCCTGCGCGTCTGGAGCCTGTGCTCAGCAACAAGAGAGGCCGCGATGGTGAGAGGCCCGCGCACTGCGATGAAGAGTGGCCCCCACTTGCCACAGCTAGGGAGAGCCCTCGCACGGAAACAAAGACCCAACACAGCCATAAAAAAAAAAAAAAAAGTAGAGCCACAGAAATGAGCCACCACAGGGCATGGGTTTTGAAATGTAAGAAGGCTAGCACATAGCACAAAATTATTTGCACTCTGTTTTAAACCATAAGTTCTCTGGGCACTTCAGTTTCCTTATCTATTAAAAATTGGAGTTTGGTTATATGGAAATGCAAAATACCTAGAACAACCAAAACAATTCTGAAAAAAGAACAAAGTTGGAGGACTTTCATCTCCCAATTTCAAAACTTACTATAAAGCTACAGTTATCAAGACAGCGTGGTGCTTGCACAGGATAGACACATAGATCAATGGAATGCAGGTGAGAGTCTAGGAAAAAAACCCTTACATTTAGGGTCGATTTTCAACAAAGGTGCCAACACAATTCATTGGAGGAAAGGATAGTTTTAAAAAGTGGTGCTGTGGGGCTTCCCTGGTGGCGCAGTGGTTGAGAATCCACCTACCAATGCAGGGGACACGGGTTCGAGCCCTGGTCTGGGAAGATCCCACATGCCGCGGAGCAACTAAGCCTGTGAGCCACAACTGCTGAGCCTGCACATCTGGAGCCTGTGCTCCGCAACGGGAGAGGCCGCGACAGTGAGAGGCCCGCGCACCGTGATGAAGAGTGGCCCCCGCTCGCCACAGCTGGAGAAAGCCCTCGCACAGAAACGAAGACCCAACACAGCCAAAAATAAATAAATTAATTAATTAAAAAATTTAAAAAAAATGTATAAAAAAAGTGGTGCTGTGGTAAATGGATATTCATGTGCAAAAAGATGAACTCAGATTCTTACCTAATACCTTACATAAAAAGTAACTCAAAACAGATCATAGACTTAAATGTAAGAGCAAAAGCAAAAATTTTGGAAGAAAACAGCAAATTTTTAAGATCTTGGGTTAGGCAAAGATTTCTCAAACATGGCATCAAAAGCATGGTCCATAAAAAAAAAAAAAAAACTTGATCAATTGGAACTCATCAAAATTCAAAATTTTGTATTTCAAAAGGGACCATTACAAATGAAAAGACAAGCAATAATAACAAAAAAGACAAGCAACTGGGAAGCAATATTTTCAAGACACATCTGATAAAGTACTTGTTCCTCAGCCCAGGCCTGCTCTGAGAAAGAAGTTCTGGTGGCAGGTGGGCAGGGATGGTGATGATGGGTGGAGGGTGTGCTTCTTTTTACTCATAATTTCAATTTACCACAAGAACTCTGAGGCTGCCTTAGGGTATGTCTGTAGTACAAAAGTACCAGAAGGTGCCAAGCAGACCAACCAAGATGGGGTAAAATCAGTAGGTCCTGGGGAACCCGGTTAGGAACACTAAGAACCAGTAGGGCGATCTTTGATACTTTGCAGCCTTGCCAAGCAAGAACAGACCTAAAACCACTACTAGGACCTCATCAAGTTCTTGGAGACAGAACAAAGATAGGCAATTGGCTGAATTGAATCAATGTAATCTGTTTTCAGTAACAGTAACACAGTTAGCTGTCCACAGGTCAAGACTATGAAAGCAGCTCCAAGTTCAGGATGCCAGTGCAGCATCATCACAGATCTGGTCAATATTTGGGGCAAGCTATCCCACTAGTCTAACCTTGGGACTAATGTGTTTTCTTACAAAGGACAGACTCTTTCTGTTTCTTGTCTGTGAGGTAGGGGATGTGGGAATACATGTGTATATTGTGATTGTGTGTTTGTATGTAGGGAGGGGAGTTTCTTTTCCTTACTTGTATTGTCCTGGGTGTTCATCTCTTCTGGTGTTGAATTCCAGAGAAATTTTAGCATCTAGTCCAATTCCAAAATAGTTGTTCATGACACACCTTTCTTTGAAGCGTCTGAAATTAGCCAAAGGGAAGAAGAAAATAGACACTGGTGCAGGAAAGAAGTGCTGTTATCATTGGGCTGCAGACTTTATCTGCGTGATCAACAGCCACTGAGGGAAGGCCCCCTCTACACTGGGCACAAGGCTTAATGTTCTTGAGAGGCACATGTAGATGTCCTATTGTGTTAACAACTAACTTGTTAGCTGTAAGAGAGGACACCCAGCCAGTTGGGTGGATTCAGTGGAACTGGGATTCATAATAAAGAAGCCATCTTTGGAGGCTGTCAGATATGAGTGGTCATTATTTTCTCCACATAAAATAAAGGGAAATAAGAGTCATTGACTTATTCCCATAAAGAAAGAACATTTAAGTATCTCAGATAAAAATATATGATGAAAGTAAAGTCTGTATTACTGTTTCCAGAGATGTCTGAACTCCTTTGTAGCACTTTCACATCAAAGGGCAAAGTGACCACACATTTGAAGGAAAAAAACTGATAAAAGAGGGTAGATGTATATACAACAACAACAACAAAACCAAGTAGTTTGTTTTATTCTTCTGCATCCATCCATTAAAACCAGTGGTGTGCTGGAGCCAGTTCATACCAGTTTATGTAAGCTGATTATGCCTATAATTCCCAACTCTGCATTCAATGACATTATATCAGTAGCTTGAAATAGGCCATGATGAAAGGGTTTACACCAGGAATAAATCAGGGCTTTCATCCCCCCAGAGAGCTGGTTGTTAAACATTTTCCAGCACACCATTGATCAAAACTCATTAGGTAGGTCCATTGAGGCCTCATATATGAGCTTAAGCCAATGGTAAAGCGGAGGGGAATGGGAGTTGAATATAGGAATAAATGGGAAGCTGCAGAAAACTTAAATAATTGCTAGCTGTGTCTTTCTTTTGAGAAACTGAAAATAGTTACAATTTAGCTACTTAATCACAGATTTTTTTATTCATTACTAAACTGACCCTACATCTCTCACATGAGATTTGTCTTCCTTGACCACAGTCCAGAAATTGGGGATTCTCTAACTGATGTAACTGATTTTCTTAATGGAACTCAAAATGAGTGAATGTGATGGAACTTGGCTACTGGGAATATTCTAAAGAGGTAGGGCTATTGAGACAGATGTCTTTAGATTTGCTAGCTAGCCCTCTAAATGTCCACTTACTTCTTAGCAACTCCAATCATTTACTGTTAAAGGCAACAGTGAAAAACAGGTCCTTTGAAATGAAATGAAGTTGTTTTAATAAAAAGAAAATAATAACAACTGTAACACATATAGCACCTAACTATGGGTGTCAAACACTGCCCAATGCAAGTACTTTGGATATATAAACTCAATAAATACAGCAAACCTATCTGGCAAGTTCTACAATTATCTCCGTTTTATACGTGAGGAAACTGAGGTTTGGTTGAATTACTTAAGTTCACACAACTAGTAAGTAGAGTCAGCATTTGACTCTGGGTATCCTTAGACTATTCTCTTAACCAGAGAAAGGGAGAAGCCATAGGAAGGTGATAGGCTTAAATACTTACATAGTTTCAGGTGTAAAATATAAGTGCTCCAAATTGAGGTTATCTAGGTCTTCACTTTTGAGAGAAGATATAGAAGACAGAGTACCAAGACGAGAACCTAGACACAAAAGACATCACCTTGGTGTCAGATACAAACAAGAAAGCCCTTCCCCCCACTTGTATTTCACCCCACTTTCTCTGTTGGAGCAGAGTCAAGCTCAATGACTTTCTCCTTGATAATATTCAGGGTTCTCATTCCAAAGAGGGATCATCTTGGATGGACAGGGACTTCCACTGACAGAATAGTAAGGTTGGGCTGCTTGCTTGCTGGCAGTGAAACAGCTTCAAATCTTGGGTTTCATCAGGCCAGCCTTTTCAAAGTATCTAATGGGGTCATTACTTCTGGACATAGGCATGGGGTCTTATAGTGTGAGGTTTCTCGAGAAGAGGGAGGGATATGTACTGCAGAGTAGGATTATGGCTAAAGGAAGATGCATGAAAATACATCTTTATTCTCTGGGAACTAGAAGACAGAGATGAAGCTTAGAGTAAAGGAAGGAGAAGAGAAAGATCATTACGGTGTCTTGGGCTCATCTGGTTAATATCTTCTGAGTCATCTTCCAGGAAGAAAGTTGAACTAAAGTTCTTGACTGATATTGTCTGTCGGCTTTGCTCATCAAGAACTATAGAGAAAAAGTGGAAGGAAGGAGGGAAGGAAGGAAGGAGAGGAAGGAAAGGAAGGAAGAAAAGGAGGAAAGGAGGGAGGGAGGATTGGTCACATTTCTTGAGCATCTCTTTTGTTTAGTTAATACCAGTCAGTGTGTGGGGAGACAATGGAGACTCCCATTTGATCATCACATCTCCTCCATGATGCTGTTTGTGGTTTCAGCTTTCTTACAGTATTGCCATGTCTCTTCACATCCATGCCTGAGCTTTCTCTGTTTTACTTGTTACTCTTTTCCTATCGCCCAGTAAATGTGGTTGTGAGTAGAAGCTTGGGGCCAGAGGTAGGGGGAGCAGGGTGGGAAACTCTGTTCTTCTACCTCCATTCTCGTCTCTTTGTTAATTCATTTACTCACATGACCTTTGTTCTAAACTTAAGCCTCTAGGACCATGCCGTTCTTTCAACCAAATGTCTCACCAATACCCAGAATATTTGAGAAGTCTCCTTTCTTTTACCAGCCTATATACTGTATAGCTCAGGTGCTCAGCCTATGCCAAAGCTCATAGGTTCAATCCCTGTGCTGCCAGGGGAGCCTTTCTCTGTCCCATGGCCACAAGCTGCACTTCTAAATCTGACTTATGTATTGATGGAGCAGGCTGAGGATTAGTTGTGACAGGGTTATGGCTACATCAGATTGATCTGATCCCTGCTACTTGGAAACTACCTACAGAAATAGAGGCAAACTGGCTGTTCAATGATTTCATAGTGCAGAAGGGTTATTTCCTTTCTTTCTTAGAAACTTGGCTGAGGTTGTACATAAAGATACCCAGGCAGGAGAAGGTACTGTAGCTAAAGGTCAAAGGCCAGCCAAAAGGACTTCCTTGCTACATGGACTTCTGTTCAATTCCAATAGCTCAGGTAGAACACACTTGGTGTTATATTTTCTGATCTGTTTTTCAAAGAAGCATTGTGGAGAAGAAGTGGGAACCAAAATGTTAAATTAAGAAGTTGGAGGAGTTGAAAGAGTTTTCATACTGAGTTGGAAGCTTGCAGATTGTCATGAGTTATGGGAAATGGCAATCAATGCTAGAGCTGCCAGGACCACTCTCAGAGCCCTTGTGCCTGATTAATACTGTGTAAGACATGCAGAGATGAACACTATTTTCTTTCTAAAATCGTCATAGGCACAGTGGTTGGAAGGGGACAGGAGCAGGTGGAAAAAGATTCCATGGCTGGAGGTTGAAGCTGACAGACCTTTGAGCCAAGCCACTTAGCAGCTGTAATTGTTTAGGATGATTGTTAGTTCCAAAAATAAATAAGTAGAAAGAGTTGAGTGCCTGGGAGGTAGGAGGAGCCAAAGGGGCAGCTTATCAGGACTGAGGCTTTTCAAATCAGTGGAGACTAGGACAGACTTTGGATGCTTTATGAATGCAGAATCTAGTCAAGTTTTGGTAGTGATGTCAAATAGTAGACCCAGAGCGAGGGAGACCAGTAAACTACCCACAGGAACCTTCTCTTTCCCCTACCTCAATCACCACAACCCTGGGGCCTTTACCTTGTTCAACTTGGAATATGATGAGTTTCAAGGACTTTTGGAGATTCTGGGCCTTTGTGGCCAGCTCCAACTTGCACTTGGCTATGTGGTCTATTTGAGGGATGAAGGGCTTTCCATCTGCCTTGGCACTGTCTGCATGTGCTGTGGTACTCTTCTCAACTGCTGCATCCTCAGCAAGGATATCAATCAGGACACTGAGCTTGTCATACATTAAGTCGCTCTATATGGGGAAGGAGACAGGGCATTGTTACGAGGGATTTGTGCCTGAAAGCACAGAATGAGGAGTCAGATGGTATGGGGAGAGGTAGGGAGGGGTACTAGTTGGCCAGGAACACTGAGCATAGAAAGCTACACGTGGGGAGATGAAAGTTTAGGGAAAGAACTGCTTGGGTAGATGTGATAAGATAACCAAAAGGTGTTAGGGGGTCAAAGAGACAGTTTGTTTCAGAGCAGCTGCAGGCATCAATATATGTTGCCTAGTCTTTCTCATGTCAGAGTGGCCTGTAAAATGATGTGTAATATGGCAAAACTGAGGAAAGATAAACATTTCTGGATTGGTGTTTTCATGGGCATGCTCCTATGAATGTGGATGTGGCTCTGCATGGGTGCCTGGTGTCTGCCTTTGTCTGTGTGTATGTTTGGGGGTGTACTACATGATTATAGCTTGATTCCCAGCTCCATCACTTAATAGTTTGTAAACTTAGGTAAGTCACTTAATCTATTTGTGTTTTTATATTCTAGGGCAGTTGTGAAGATTAAATAAGTTAATACATTATAAGTGCTTAGAACAGTTCCTGGCACACAGTAAGTGCTATACAAGTGTTAGCTGTTATTGTTACTGTGGTTGTTATAGAGGTGAATGTGGGTGTATTTCTAGCATGTATTTGTATGTATTTTCAAGAATGTTCTGGTATACAACCATGTGCATACATGTTGGTGTACGCTTGTGTCTAGGTGTGGACAGATGCTTGGCATATGCTTAGGGACATGGTACATGGATAAGCATGTATAGTGCCACTCTTCATTTGGTGAAAGGTGGAAGTTTGATGAGGATTTTCCCCATCAGGGAGGCTTACCAGCTGCTCCTCCTTGCTCTTTTACAATTCCCAGTGAGAGGCACATTTGCTTTTATTAAAAATGGGGCCCTGGCACCACAAAGAGTACAAGAAAAAAGGATGGAAACTTACTTTCAAAATCACAGACTCTATTGCTGTATTGTTCTGTTTTATCCGGCTCCAGGCCTTTACAATATCAACTACAAAATCTTCTACTGCTGAGCACAGGAATCTGGAAATATAAGATAGATGACACAATGTGACATGGACCATGAGGTCCAGAGACCTTCCTTCTTATAATGTCATTAGTTTCCATCTTCCTCCTCTTCCTTCTCCCTCTCTCTTTCCTGATCTCTCCTCCCTCCCTCTCCTTGCCCCTCTCCCCCAACTCCCTCTCCCCTCTTTGTTTATTCTGATTCTTCATGTGCATATGGTGAAATATGCCAGTACCTAAGAGAGTTTAACTAGCATTTCTTAGCCCAAATTCCAAATTTCCAGGAAACAGAATTCAGTCAGTCCAACTTGGGTCAGGATTTCACCCTGGGTCAAATCAGCTATGGTTCAAGGGCCTGGCTAATTTAGTACAAACATAATGACTTTGGGACGATGGTCCCTGTAGGGACTGTTTCTCAAAAGAGAATGTGGTAGACTTGGAAGGAACCCACCAGAGTCCCAAGAGGAATGAATGACCCACGTATTTAGAAGGGGAGAATGTGTTGCTCAGCTATGCGAAAGCAGCTGTAGCAGGTACCACAGAGAGTTTTCCAGGTATTAAATGGAAAACAAGGTCTCCCTACTGTAGGGAGCTATGCTATGCTCTTGAATGGTATGGAATGTTGTGTTTCCCTTCTGTAACCCTTCTTCCAAATCTGTGGCTTACAATTTTGTCTTTTTGGAGTAACAAGAGCCCTCACCCCAATCTCATCTTTTTTTTTTTCCTCCCCGTAAACTTTCTATTCAGGAGGTTTGAGTTGGAAGAAATTTGATTTGGGAAGGTAAACATATGCTTTCCTTGGCCTCACCCCCCAAGCTATTAAAATGAGCCCCATCTCTGACTGAGGAACAGCCCATGAGGGGCAAAAACATCCCAAAGGTTGAGAGCCAAAGGAAGACTGACCTGGTTGCAATGATCATCTCTGTTGGGTACTTGGCCTTCAGGATTTTGTTCAACTCAGTGGTTGCAGATTCTAAGTGTTGGATGGCAGCAGCCTAGGGGGAAAAGGAGTGTTGAGCCCTGGAATCTTAGCACTGTGACATAGTGTGCTACCCATCCTCACCCATCTCATTACTTCCTACTGATGCTTTACCAGCATCCCAACTGTCTCTCTGAAAATAATCACAATTAAAGAATTCTTGTGGAAGATCTCCACAGATAATCTTAGATCTGTGGTCATTCTAAAAATAAGAGATGTATATTGTTTCCTCTCATTTAAATTAATACTCAAAAACTCATATGAAGGAGTTACTGTTTGTTCCATGTTTCAAATGAAAAAAGAATCTCATATTACATAGCTAGTAAATAATAGATCTGGGATTTGAACCCACATCTTTCCAACCAGAATGTCACCTCTTATATATAATATTAAATATAATAATAGCATCCACTTATATAGAATTTACTATGTGCTAGGTTCTGTTCTAAGATACATATATATTTTTTTCAGGTAACCCTTATAAGAATCTTATGAAATAAGGATTATTATCCCCATTTCACAAAACAGAAAACTGAGGCATAGGGAAGGGACAGCTGATAGGTGGCACAGACAGGATTCGATTCCAGGTAGTCTGGCTCTTGAGTCTGTACTCCTAACTACAACTTATACTCATCCCTCTCCATCAACCCCACATTCAAACATCTATCAAGTCCTGATGATTCTATCTCTTCAATATGTTTTAACTACGTCCACTTCTTCTTATTCCTATTACCACTTCACCAGTCCAAATCACCATCATCTTTTGCCTAGACAATTACAGCGCTGCCTATCTTTTTTCCTTGCCTCTAGTCTTTATTCTTTCAATTTTTTCTCCACATAACATGTAAATATTCTGTTTTAAACCTTTCTATTAGATAGCAGAATAGATAGATGGATAGATATGTGATAAAGAAAGTATAGTGAAATATTAATGGTAGAAACTACCATTTAAAATTTCCTATATATTTGAAAATTTCATAATAAGAAAAATCTTTATATAATTCTTATTGCTTTTAGATAGAAGTTCAAACTTCCTGGGGGAAGATATCAAGATGGCAGATTAGGAGGACATGGAACTCAATTCCCCCCATGAACACATCAAAAATACATCTAAATGTGGAGAAATTATCACTGAAAACTAACTGGAGACTGGCAGAAAGACTCCTGTACAACCAAGGCTGTAATAAAGATCCACACAAAATTGGATAAGAAGGGAAGAGAAGTGATCAGGTTGGGACCTGTGCCCCTGGGAGGGGACACAGAAGAGGGAGAGAATTCCAAAGACAGAGAGCCTCCCTGGGGAGTGAGCAGTTCGAGCCACATATTGGGCACCACAGCCCTGGAATCTGACACCAGGAACACAAGTCCCCTTAGCTGGTTAGAAAACCAGTGGGACTAACAGGAGGGCTGTAAGAAACCTAGATTCGGAGGGACTCAAGATGGCGGAATAGGAGGAAGTGGAACTCACCTTCCCCCATGAATACATCAAAAATACATCTACATGTGGAACAATTCTCACTGAAAACTAACAGGAGACTGGCAGAAAGACTCCTATATACCCAAGGCTGTAAGAAAGATCCACATAGAATCAGACAGTAAGGGAAGAGAAGTGATCAGGTTGGGACCTGTGCCCCTAGGAGGGGACTCAGAAGAGAAAGGGGATTACACAGGTAGAGATCCTCCCTGGGGAGCGGTGGTTTGAGCCACAGATTGGGTGCCTCAGCCCTTGGGTCCAACAAAGGGAAGATGAGCCCCCTTGGCTGGTTGAAGGGCAAGTGGGACTAATAGGACAGCTGTGGGATGCCTGGACTCTGCTTGGGAGGAGGCCGTGAAAACTTGCTAGCTCCCAAAGCAGGGCAGAAATGGTGGATTGAAACCACCCAGCTGGCTGACTGGTTTCCTGTGACCACTATGGCATGCATCCTAGCCTGAGCCAAGCAAATGCTCCAGCACAGTTTGCCTCATATGGCAGCTCCACATGGGACTAAGGGCTGCCACAATAAGGAAAAAGCTTGGCTGTAAGATACTATGGTGTACCAACTTATAATGGAAAAGAATCTGAAAAAGAACATATATATGTGTGTGTGTGTGTGTGTGTGTGTGTGTGTGTGTGTGTGTGTGTATATATATATATATATATATATATATATATATATTACACCTGAAACATTGTAAATCAACTATACGTCAATTAAAAAAAAGATGCTATGGTGGCTCAAACCCTAAGTGGCATCTGAGCAAGCAGGGTGCAGCTGTTACTGGCAGTTGCACAGGTGGAGCATCAGGGGCAGACCAGATCTCTGATGGCAGTCAGACCACCACAGCCCATGCCCCCACCGCTGTTGAATACCCACACCAGCCCCTCTTTCTCCAGCATTGCTCCACTCGGGTGAGGGTGCCAGTGCTGGGAGGGAAAAGAGCACACACTTAAAGGGAACTGAGCCAGCTCGGACCCAACCCTCAGGGCTTTTGCTCCAGCACCTGGGGACCTGACCCTGCTCTCAATAGGGCGGTGATGACCACTGAACAGAGGGGAAGCCCTGACTCACACATTGCTCTGGCCCTAGCACCTCCATCTCTAGCCCCACCTCCTACCAAGGTGACAGCTACCAGCACACCCTGAGGAAGGGTGTGACTTGTGCTCACATCAAATCCAGTTCTGCCACCAAAGCCACTGGGGCCTTGTAGACTGTATAGGGATACTCCCACATAAGGACATCCCTCTAAGACCACCATAGGTAATTGTTTCACCTAATTTCATAGAGACAGAGAAAGATAAGCAAAATGAGAAGACAGAATAATTTGTCTCAATTGAAAGAGAAAGAGAAAGCCCTGAAAAAACAACTAGTGGAACATAACTTACTATATAAAAAATTCAAAGCATTAGTAATAAGAAAGCTAACTGAATTAGGGAAAAGAATAGATGAACACAGTGAGAATTTTAACAAGGAATTAGAAAATATAAGAAAAGAACTAGTCAGAACTGAAGAATACAATAACTGAAATGAAAAACACACTGGAAGGAATTAACAGCAGACTAGGTGATACAGAAAAACACATAAGGGATCTGGAAGATAGAAAATGGAAATCACAATCAGAACAGCAAAAAGCATATATACGTGTGTGTGGCGGGGGGGGGGGATTTTTCACATTATAGGGGTCCCAAAATGAGAAGAGAGAGAGAAGATGGTTGAAAATTATGGTTGAAAACTTCCCAAGCCTGAAGAAAGAAACAGATATCCAGGTATAAGAAGCACAGAGTGTCTCAAATAAGACGAACCCAAACAGAACCACACCACACCAAGACACCTAATTAAAATGTCAAAAGTGAAAGAGGATTCTAAAGGCAGCAAGAGAAAAATAGTCAGTTACCAGGGACCCCCCATAAGGCTATCAGCTGATTTCTTCACAGAAACATTGCTGGCCAGAAGGTAATGACAAGGTATATTCAAAGTCCTGAAAGGGAAAAACCTGCAACCTATAGGACACTCTACCCAGCAAGGTTATAATTTAGACTAGAAGGAGAGATAAAGAACTTCTCACACAAGCAAAAACTAAACGAAATGAGCAATAGCATACTCTAAAAGAAATGTTGAAGGGTCTTCTCTAAATAGAAAAGAAGTAAGAATCTATAGGAAAGGGAAATCCCCAAATAAGAAAGGCAAATATATAGTAAGGATTTAAGATCAATTAAATAAGCAAGCATGTAGATTAAAAGAAGAAAAAATGTAAAATCAAGTATAAAGACAATTAACAGTAAAGGGATAAGCATGAAGATGTAAAATATGATTAAAAAACACAAAATGTTGGGGAGGGGAGTAAAAAATGTAGATCTTTTAGAATGTGTTTAAACTTAAATGACTATCAGTTTAAGTCACATAGATATAATTATGGGTCAGTATACTTGAATCCCATGGTAACCACAAATCATGGTAACCATGGTAAAGACACACAAAAACCAAAAAGAAAGGAACCCAAGCATAGTACTAAAGAAAATGATTAGATCACAATGGGAGAAACAAAAAGAAGAAGTGAACAGAGAAGAACTACAAAAACAACTGGAAAACAAGTAATAAAATGGCAATAAGTACATACCTATCAATAATTACTTTCAATGTCAAGAGACTGTTCCAATCAAAAGACATAGGGTGGCTGATTGGATTAAAAAACAAGACCCTTCAATATGCTGCCTATAAGGGAATCTCTTCAGGCCAAATACACACAGAACAAAAGAGAGGGGATGGAAAACGATATTTCATGAAATCATTAATGACAAGAAAGTGGTGATGTCAATATTCATATAGGACAAAAAGACTTTAAAATGAAGACTATAACAAAAGAAAAGGGCATTGTATAATATAAAGGGATCAATACAAGAAGATATTACACTTGTTAACATATATGCACCTACATAGGAGCACCTAAACATATAAAGCAAATACTAGCAGACGTAAAGGGAGAATTTGACAACAATATAATAATAGTAGAGGACTTTAACATTCCACTGACATCAATGGACATATCATCCAGACAGATAATAAGACAACAGTGGATTTAAATGACACAATAGACTAGTTGGACTTAATAGGTATCTACAGGACATTCCATCCAAAAACAGCAGATTACATATTCTTTTCAAATGCACATGGAATGTTCTCCAGGACAGATCACATGCTAGGCCACAAAAGAAGTCTCAATAAATTTAAGATAGAAATTATATCAAGTATTTCTTATGACCAAAACAGTATGAAACTAGAAATCAAATACAGAAAGAAAAATGGGAAAAGAACAAACACATGGAGACTACACAACATGCTACTAAAAAACCAATGAGACATGATGAAATCAAAGAGGAAATCAGAAAATACCTCAAGACAAATGAAAACGGAAACACAACTTTCTAAGACCTATGAGATGCAGCAAAAGCAGTTCTAAGGGGGAAGTTAGAACCAATACAGGCTTTCCTCAAGAAACAAGAAAAATCTTGAGTAAACATCTTACCACCTAAAAGCATTAGAAAAAGAAGAACAAACAAAGCCCAAAGTCAGCAGAAATAAGGAAATAATAATAATAATAATATATAAAATAATAATAATAATAAAAATAATAATAATAATCAGAGGGGAAATAAATAAAATAGAGATCCAAAAAACAATAGAAAAGATCAATAAAACCAAGAGCTGGTTCCTTAAAAAGATAAATAAAATTCATAAACCTTTAGCCAGGGTCACCAAGAAGAAAAGAGAGAGGATCCAAATAAACAAAATAAGAAATGAAAGAGGAGACATAACAACCAATACCACAGAAATGTAAAAAATCATAAGAGAATACTATGAACAGTTATATGCCAACAAATTGGGCAACCTAGAAGAAATGAACAAATTTCTAGAAAAATACAGCCTGCCAAGACTGCTTCAAGAAGAAACAGACAATTTGAACAGACTAATCACTACAAGTAAAATTGAATCTGTAATAAAAAAAAACTTCCAGCAAACAACAGTCCAGGACCAGATGGCTTCAGAGGGGAATTCTAACAAACATATAGAGAAGAGCTAATACTTATCCCTCTCAAACTATTCCAAAAACTTGAAGAGGAAGGAACACTCACAGATATATTCTACAAGGCCACCATTACTCTGATACCAAAACCAGACAAGGAAACTACACACACAAAAAAAGAAATTATAGGCCAATATCTTTGATGAATATAGATGCAAAAATCCTCAACGAAATATTAGCAAACTGAATACAACAATATATAAAAGGGATCAAACACCATGATCAAGTTGGATTTATTCCAGGGTCAAGAGGGTGAATCAACATTCACAAATCAATCAATGTGATGCACATTAACAAAAGGAAGGATAAAAATCACAAGATCATCTCAATAGATGCAGGAAAAGCATTTGAAAAATTTCAACATCCACTCATGATAAAAATTCTTATCAAAGTGGGTATAGAGGGAACATATCTCAGCATAATTAAGGCCATTATGATAAACCCATAGCCAACATCATACAATGGTGAAAAGCTGAAAGACTTCCCACTAAGTTTTGGAACAAGACAAGGATGCCCACTCTTACCACTTCTGTTTAACATAGTAATGGAAGCTCTAGCCACAGCAATCAGAGAAGTAAAAGAAAGAAAAGGCATCCAAATTGGAAGGGAAGAAGTAAAACTGTCACTATTTGCAGATGACATAATACTTTATATTGGGAACTCTAAAGTCTCCACCCCCACATATTAGGACTAATAAATGAATTCAGCAAGGTTGAAGGATACAAGATTACCATATACAGAAATCTGTTGCATCTATATACACTAATAATGAAATTTCAGAAACAGAAAGTAAAAAATCATCCTGTTTAAAATCATACCAAAAAGAAGAAAATACCAAGAATAAACTTAACCAAGGAGGTGAAAGACCTATAATCTGAAAACTATAAAACATTGATGAAAGGAACTGAAGATAATTCAAAGAAATGGAAAGATATCCTGTGCCCTTGGATTGGAAGAATTAATATTGTTAAAATAGCCATAATACACAAAGGAATCTACAGATTTAATGAAATCCCTATAAAAATATCCATGACATTTTTCACAGAATGAGAACAAATAAAAATCCATAGGGAACCACAAAAAACTCCAAATTGTCAAAGTCATCTTGAGAAAAAAAGAACAAAGCTGGAGGTATAACCCTCCCAGACTTCAGAATATACTACAAAGCTACAGAAATCAAAACAGCATGGTACCGGCACAGAAACAGACACATAGATCAAAGGAGCAGAATAGAGAACCAGAAGTGAACCCACGCACCTATTGTCAATTACTTTATGACAAGGGAGGCAAGAATATACAATGGAGAAAAGACAGTCTCTTCAGCAAGTGGTACTGGGAAAACTGAACAGCCACATGTAAAACAATGAGATTAGAACATTCCCTCAGACCATGTATACAAATAAGCTCAAAGTGGTTCAAAGACCTAAATATAAGACATGACACCATGAAACTCCTAGAAGAGAACATAGGCAGAACACTCTTTGACAAAAATTGTAACAATATTTTTTTGGGTCCGTCTCCTAAGCCAAAGGAAATAAAGCAAAAATAAAGTAATAGGGCCTAATTAAACTTAAAAAGCTTTTGCACAGCAAAGGAAACTATCAATAACATGAAAATACAACCTATGAAAAGGGAGAAAATATTTGCAAATGGTGTGGCTGACAAGGGGTTAATATCCAAAATACACAAACAGCTCATACAACTCAATATCAAAAAAATAAACAACCCAATCAACAAATGGGCAGAAGACCTGAATAGAAATTTTTCTAAAGAAGACATACATATGGCTAACAGGCACATGAAAAGATGCTCAACATTGCTAATTATTAGAGAAATGCAAAATGAAAATGTGATATCACCTCACCTGTCAGAATGGCTATCATCAAAATGTCTACAAATAACAAATGTTGGAGAGGATGTGGAGAAATGGGAACCCTAGTACACTATTGGTGGGGTTGTACATTGTTTCCAGCCACTATAGAAAACAGTATGGAGTTTCTTTAAAAAACTAAAAATAGAACTATGATATGATCCAGGAATTTCAGTGCTGGGTATGTATTTGTAGAAAATGAAAACACTAATTTGAAAAGATGCATGTACCTCAATGTTCATAGCAGCACTATCTACAATAGTCAAGATATGGAAGCAACCTAAGTGCCCATCAACAGATGAATGGATACAGATGTGGTTTATATATACAATGGAATACTACTCAGCCCACCCCAGAAGAATGAAATTCTGCCATTTGCAACAATGTGATGGACCTTGAGGGTATTATGCTTAGTGAAATATGTCAGTGAGGAAAAACAAATACTCTGTTTTATCACTTACATGTGGAATGTGAAAAACAAAACAAATGTATATTCAAAAAACAGAAACAGACTCATAGACGTAGAGAACAAACTAGTGGTTACCAGTGTAGAGGGAATAGGGAGGAGTGAGATAAGGGTATGAGATTAAGAGATACAAAGCACTATGTATAAAATAAATAAGCAACTTTGATATATTATACAGCAAACAAACAAACAAAAGAAACCTACACTCTGCTAGTGAAGAGCACACACACACTTGCTTATTCCTGAAACGAGGCAGAAAAAAACAGGTTGAAACTGAATGGGACTCTGGCCAGTTTCCCACAACCACTCTGGCACACAGCCAGCCTGAGCCAGGCACCTGTTCTACCCCACTTGCTTCACCATAACAGCTCTATGCTAGGGTGAGGGTGGCTGAGGGGAGTGCTCAGATTTGAGGGACTATGCCAGCCCAGACCCCAAATGGCATCTGAATGGGGCAGGGGCAGCAACCTGGCCTTTATGGAGGCACCACATCAGAAGTATTCCAGGATTCCAAGTGGAACTGGGGACATCACAGCCTGAACCCAGGCCCACACCCATGCCAAATGCCTGCTCCAGCCCCTCTTGCTCCAGCACTGTTCCCCTCTGGGGCAATTGTGCTGGTGCTGGGATGGGGGAAAGAACACACTGAGAGGGAATGGAGCCATCTTGGACCTGACCCTCAGTGCTTCTGCTCCAGCAATTTGGGACCTGCCCCCAGCCCCAAGAGGGTGGTGTTGGCCACTGAAAAAGGGAGAAGCCCTGGCTCACACTGGACTCTAGCTCTTGCTGCTCCATCTGCAGCACCACCTCCTACCGAGGTGATAGCTGCCAGCACACTCTAGGGAAAGACATGACTTGTGCTCAAGTCAGATCTAGCTCTCCCACCAAAGTCACTGGGCACATGCAGACTGTATGGGGATGCTCATACCCAAGGACACCCCTTCAAGACTGGAAAAGGTAACTGTTTCATCTAATTTCATAGAATAGAGACAGCAAAAGTTAAGAACAATGAGAAGACAGAGGGATTTGTTTCATTGAAAAAACAGGAGAAAACCCCTGAAAAAAAAAAACAACTAATAAAACAGAAATACACAATTTACTAGATAAAGAGTTCAAAGCATTAGTAATAGATAGGCTAACTGAATTAGGGAAAAGAATAGATGAACACAGAATTTTAACAAGGAAATAAAAAATTTTAAAAGGTGAAATGAAAAACACACTAGAAGGAATTAACGGCAGACTAGGTGATACAGAAGAATGAATAAGTGATCTGGAAGATAGAATAATGGAAATCATCCAATCGGAATAGTAAAATGAAAATTTTTAAAAATGAGAACAGTTTAAGGGACATTTGGGACAACACAAAGCATACCAACATCAGCATTATAGGGGTCCCAGAAGAAGAGAGAGGGAGAGGGGGCTTAAAAATATATTTGATGAAGTTATGGTTGAAAATTTCTTGAAACTGAAGAAGGAAACCAATATCCAGGTACAAGAAGCATAGAGGGTCCCAAACAAGATGAACCCAAACAGATGCATACCAAGACATAATAATTAAAATGGCAAAAGTTTAAGATAAAGAATTCTAAAGGCAGCAAGAGAAAATCAAAGAGTCATATATAAGGGAATCCCCATAAGGCTATCAGCTGATTTCTCTTCAGAAAACTTGCAGGCCAGAAGGTAGGACATGATATATATATAAAGTGCTAAAAGGGAAAAACCTGCAAGCTAGGATGCTCTCCCAGCAAGATTATCATTTAGAATTGAAGGAGACATAAAGAATGTCTCAGACAAGCAAAAACTAAAAGAATTGAGCAATACTTAACCTACCCTAAAAGAAATGTTAAAGGGTTTTCTCTAATTGAAAAGGCTATAACAAAAAGTAAATTTCTATGGGAAAGGAACAAATTCCACTAGTAAAGGCAAATATATAATAAAGGCTGAGGATCAACCAATTAAGTAAGCTAGTACAAAGATTTAAAGAAAAAAATGTAAAATCAAGTATAACTACAATAAACTGTGAAGGGATAAACATGGAGATATAAAATATGACATTAAAAACACAAAATGTGGGGGGAGGGGAGTAAAAAAAGTAGATATTTTAGAATGTGTTTGAACTTAAATGACTAACAGTTTTTAAAAAGTAGATACAGTCGTAGGTCAACATATAGGAACCCCTTGGTAACCACAAATTAAAAACCTACAATAGATATATAAAACTAGAGAGAAAGGAACACAAGCAAACCAAGAAAGAAAACCATCAAACCACAAAGGAAGAAACTAAAAGAAGAAGAAAAGAACAGAGAAGTACAAACACAACCAGAACACAAATAACAAAATGGCAATAAGTACATACCTATCAATAATCACTTTAAAGGTCATTGGACTAAATACTCCAATTGAAAGACATAGGGTGGCTGATTGGATGAAAAAAGAAGACCCATCTATATGCTGCTTACAAGAGACTCACTTCGAGTTAGACACACACAGACTGAAAGTCAGAGGATGGAAAAAGATATTTCATGTAAATTGAAACGACAAGAAAACAGGGGTAGTGATATTCATATAGGACAAAATAATCTTTAAAACAAAGTCTATAACAAAAGATTAAGGGTATTATATAATGATAAAATGATCAATACAATAAGAGGATATAACACTCTTTATCATATACACACCTAATACAGGAACACCTAAATATATAAAGCAAATATTAACAAACATGAAGGGAGAAATTGACAATAATACAAAAATGGTAGGGGACTTTAACACTTCACTTATTTTAATGGACAGATCATCCAGAGAAAAAATCAATAAGGAAATGGTGTCTTAAATGACACAATAGAACAGTTGGACTTATCTACAGGGCATTCCATCCAAAAGCAGCAGAATACACATTCTTTTCAAGTGCACCTGGGATGTTCTCCAGGATAGATCACATGCTAGGCCATAAAACAACTCTCAACAAATTTAAGAAGATAGAAATTATATCAAGCATTTTTTCTGACCACAACAGTATGAAACTAGAAATCAATTACAGGAAGTAAAATGGAAAAACACAAACAGGAGCCTAAACAACATGCTACTAAATAAACCAATGGGACATAATTCAAAAAGAGTCATGTACCACAAGGTTCATTGCAGCTCTATTTACAATAGCCAGGACACGGAAGCAACCTAAGTGTCCATCAACAGATGAATGGATAAAGAAGATGTGGCACATATATACAATGGAATATTATTCAGCCATAAAAAGAAATGAAATTGAGTTATTTGTAGTGAGGTGGATGGACCTAGAGTCTGTCATACAGAGTGAAGTAAGTCAGAAAGAGAAAAACAAATACCATATGCTAACACATATATATGGAATCTAAAAAAAAATAAAAAAAGGTTCTGAAGAACCTAGAGGCAGGACAGGAATAAAGACACAGACATAGAGAATGGACTTGAGCACACAGAGAGTGGGAAGGGTAAGCTGGGACGAAGTGAGAGAGTGGCATGGACATATATACACTACTACCAAGTGTAAAATAGATAGCTAGTGGGAAACAGCCACATAGCACAGGGAGATCAGCTCGGTGCTTTGTGATCACCTAGAGGGGTGGGATAGGGAGTGTGGGAGGGAGACACAAGAGGGAGGAGATATGGGGATATATATATATATGTATAGCTGATTCACTTTGTTATAAAGCAGAAATTAACACACCATTGTAAACAATTATACTCCAATAAAGATGTTAAAAAAAAAGATGGGACAATGATGAAATCAAAGAGGAAATCAGAAAATACCTTGATACAAATGAAAATGGAGACACAACATTCCAAAATCTGTGGGATGCAGCAAAGCAGCTCTAAGAGGGAAGTTTACAGTGATACAGGCCTACCTCAAGAAACAAGAAAAATCTCAAACAACTTATATTACCAACTAAAAGAATTAGAAAAAGAGCAAACAAAGCTCAAAGTCATCAGAAGGCAGGAAATAATAAAGATCAGAAGGAAATAAATAAAACAGAGACCAAAAAAACAATAGAAAAGATCAATGAAACCAAGATCTGGTCCTTTGAAAAGATAAAATTGATAAACCTTTAGTGAGGCTCACCAAGAAGAAAAGAGAGAGGACCCAAATAAAATAAGAAATTAAAGAGGAGACATAACAACCAATACCACAGATATTCAAAAAATCATAAAAGAATACTATGAACAGTTATATGTCAACAAATTGAACAACCTAGAAGAAACAGACACATTTCTAGAAACATACAATCTTTAAAGACTGAATCAGGAAGAAATAGACAATCTGAACAGACTGATCACTAATAGTGAAACTGAATTTGTAATTTAAAAAACTCCCAGCTAACCAAAATCCATGACTGGATGGCTTCACAGGGGAGTTCTACCAAACATAAAAAGAAGAGTTAATACATATTATTCTCAAACTATTCCAAAAATTGAAGAGGAAGGAACACACTGTAGTTAATCCATACTTTCCATAAATATTTTGAGTGAATGCATAAGTAAATGGCTGACTGAATTATATCCCCAACACCTAACACAGTTTTTGGTAAATAACTGCTAATTGAAATGTCCCCAATCCTGAATGATCTCATCCTTATCAAGCCATGGACTATACAAAAGCTTCTCTCTGGGTTTAGCCTATTATTTCAATGTGTAATAAAGATGTTGGCCTGAATTATAGCTAGGCAGTTGTTACCTCAAATCGGGGTACATCCATTTCAACTTGTCCTCTTAGCAGTGGGGTTTGTCTGGGAGTCTCCCGGATCATCACACTCCATCTGAAATGAAGTTTAAAGACAGATATTTAGGGCTCTGTTTCATCACAGGTTGGCACCAATGCTTCACATGTCACGAAAGGGGTCAAAATATTTATGTGATGGGTAGGAATGAGTTGTAGGGGATGCCCAACTTATCTCAGGTCACGTGATCTCAAGGTATACCCCAAGAGAGACCTCTGCTTCATGACTTCTCAAGGCCAGTGTGATGGAAGGAATTCCACCACAGAGTTCTCAGAGAGCAGTGCTTCTCAAGCAGTGGTAACTACCAAGATCACCTGAGGTGCTTTTGTAAAATACACGTACCAGGGCTCTACCCAAGACCTACAGAATAAGAATATTTGTGGGGGCTTCCCTGGAAGCTCAGTGGTTGAGAATCTGCCTGCCAATGCAGGGGACACGGGTTCGAGCCCTGGTCTGGGAAGATCCCACATGCCGCGGAGCGACTAGGCCCGTGAGCCACAATTGCTGAGCCTGCGCGTCTGGAGCCTGTGCTCCGCAACAAGAGAGGCCGCGATAGTGAGAGGCCCGCGCACCGCGATGAAGAGTGGCTCCCACTTGCCGCAACTAGAGAAAGCCCTCGCACAGAAACGAAGACCCAACACAGCCAAAAATAAATAAATAAATTAATTAATTAATTAAAAAAAAAGAATATTTGTGGTAGGGCCCAGCTTGGTACCTTGAAAAAGCTCCCCAGGTTATCCTTATGAGCAGTCATAAATCAAATACTATGCCCCCACATAGAAAGTCTTTCTTCTCAGAAGATTGGAGGGGGAATACTGTCTCTTCTCTAGGACACAGATAATCCAGGCCAATTGTTTTTGAGCCCTCTGTTTTTGAGTTTCTTTGAGTACCTGATAAAGCTATAGAATAGTTTCTATACTATCCTAGAATAGAACAGAAAGATGGAAACTTTCCCAAGGAAAAAATATGCTTACATGGATAATTAGCTATGCAATTTGAAGGAGGTTTATAGAACCCTTGAAATTTACCAATGGGGGCTCCTGCTCTAGGATCTTTTAAGTTTGAAGAGGGGCTTCAGTGATGTTTAAAGGATACACAGTAGACCCTGGTTTCTTAATAGGCAAGGTCCTCCAAATTTCCTTGCACCAAAGCCAGAAAGGCAATGAAGCTCTGTGAGGGAGTTTAGAACATTCCTGATTGAGATGATGTAACTGGGAGTAACTGGCAAGGGAATGAAAGAGCCACAACGACCTGATCTTTCAGCTACTCACCTGTCTAGAATCCTCACACCAGCTTGCTCCACTCTGTTGAGGATGTTCAGAGGCGATTTGTTTTTGTTCCAGAATGCACCCCAGCCAAGGACACGGGCCAGATCATTACCGGTTCCAAGAGGGATGACTGCCAGCTGACACTGCAAGAACAAAACCAGGCACCCTTTTCAGACAATCCTACCAAGATCCACCCATAAAAGAACCCAGAGGGTGCTTTTTGGGGAAAAAAAATGGTTTCAAAACTAGTGGCAATAAGGGACCTATGATTTTAGGAAGTGTAATAGGAAGATGTTTGAAGTTGAGTGAAATTTTCCCTAAGGAGTTGGATCCCACTCTTGGCAATACAGAATCTACTCCGTAAGGGGAAAAGTTGCTGGAATATGACAATATTTGTAGCCATGCTTATAAAAGAGAAATATAGCCACAAATTTCTATCTAGGCTGGGCCAAAGAGGTAAGGTGCCTTAAGGAGATAAAGCTACTGCAGCCAGAAGAGCAGGGGGCTGCTTAGGGAGAGGGGGGAGAGGTAGAGGAGCATTTCTGCTACTCTAGAGACTCAGGGAAGAAAGTGGCCTCAGGAGGGGTAGGGAATTGGGGGCTGAATGCTGCCTGATGCCACTTCTTTTTTTCTTGCTTTCCTCCCCTTCAAATCTTCATTTTGGGGCTTGGGAAATAGAGCACTGCTCATTTTTTTCTGCTAACTTCCTCTTTCTTCCTTCCTACTGTTAGATAAACAGAAAATGGTATAGGTGAGCAGGCTTAGATTGGGAATCTACCAGTTAGGTTGACTGTGAAACCAGTAGGAAACGTGTATTTTATAGACAAGGAGAGTAAAGACCAGGGACTTCTTGGGATAAGCAGCTCCACACCGCCAGTCTCTTTAGCAATGGTTAAATTAAGTCAGCTAGGGACTCACCCGTTCCTGTAATCCAAAGGCATCAATCAGAGATAAGACCCAGCTCACGCTGCCGTCTCCACCACAAACCACAATGCGAAAGCGAGCGAAGTTCTTGAACATGCAGAGTCTGGAAGGAAGAGGGGAAAGGGGAGTCATTTCATGAGCTGATGAGTTTTACAACTCTTTCTTACAATGTGCCAGGAGCTAAGGACTGCTGCTTCTGCACCCTGCTATCAGGCTACCTGTTTCCTTTCCCTTAACCCCTATCTCTCTGTGTACCTAAGATCATAGGGAATGCTCCCACAGGCAATCCTGGAGATCGGGCCTTGCCTCAACCTACACTCTTCTTTGCCCAACCTTGTTCTGGAAGTTACTAGTTGCCTAGCCTAATCTACTTGCTGAGACCCAGGAAGAATGTCTTGCACAGTTGCCAGTGGGTTCACAGAAACCAGGGCTGAACAGCCAGATGGTCTCTAAATAAAACAGGCCTGTAGTAGAGATGTATCTACTTGCCCCCAAGAAAAAGAGTGAGTGACAGGAAAGGTGGAAAATAATATCCATTTGCCTCCTCCTCTGAAGTCAGGAGACATAGTTACCTTTTCCAACTGGAAAAGGTGAAGCAAATCTGAGAGCAGGACATAGGCTTGAAAGGATTTCTGGGAGAGGGCTAAAAGTCCTCCAGCCAGCCAACTCAAGATGCTGTGGAGTTGTGTTTGTGTCCTGACTTGAGAAAATAGACCTTTCCTGCCCAGGTACTAGAACTAATTATTTCAGGAAGCCTATCCTACTCTAGAATCTGTAGAGGGGGGAGTCCCTTCTATACCCGTAACTACATCCCTTACCCCATGCTTACCCGGCTTCAGGTCCACCCTTCAAAAGGTCAAACACTTGAGACGGGTTAAGGTATTGCTTGAATTTCCGGAGGAAGACGATCCCTTGGTGATCGCCGCTTTTGGAGTTGATGAAGATGAGAAGGGGGCATGAACAGGCTGAAGACCAATCAAGATTCCAGAAATCTGGAGATACTACTAATTGGCCTAATAATGCATACAACAGAAAGAAAAGGGAAAAAAAGAAAAGGGCCATTTAGATGGAAGCAAGGCATGATTTAACATCAAATTTTACAAAGACTTTTTAAAAACAGCTTTATTGAGGTATAATTGATATACAAAGAACTGCATATATTTAATGTGTACAATTTAATGAGTTCAGACATATGCAAACACCCATGATACCATCACCACAATCAAGATAATAGACATCCAACACCTCCCACAGCTTCCCTGTGCCTCTGAGACTGAGGAACAGAGGGGAAGTTAGACTCAACCCAAAGGGGTTTTTATTTAAGAAAACAACAACAGCTGGTCTTTGCCCAGCTGTTGCCAGGTAACCAACATTTGCTGAGCAACTACTACATGCCAATCATCATGCTACATACTGCTAGGGGTCTAGCTCTTGCCCTCAAGCTGGGGAGACAGATTCATACACAGCAGTGTATTGGAACACAAGGAATAAAAAAAACTGGTGCCACAACCAAAGATCAATGAAATGTCAAGGGAAAACTGAAGAAGGAGAAGGTTGAGAGCCCAGGAGGAGGATCAGCACACCCAACTTGTCCTCTCTCTGCCTGGGATAGCTCAGTTCTTACACTGAGAAGATACAAGGTCAGGAGAGATGGGGAGAAAAGGCTACCTTTCAGCCAGGAGCTAATGACAGAACATATCAATGTGGAGTGAAGAAGGGAGCTTTAATCACTCCTCTAAAGTTCTGGCAGAGCAATCTAAGTTATCATACCAATTATCAGGGAAACAAGACTATAGGGAAATTGTCTGGACAAGAGAGAGGCTTTAAATAATCCCCAACACTGAAGTTCCCCATAGAGAAGTGGAGTTATAGCAGTCTAAATTGCCAAAGCCTGCCAGCTCATACTGAGTCGTAGAGCCTGTTGGCAGGGAGACAGGCTGTGAGCAATGGCCTCATAGGAGATGCTAGACAAATTGCGAGCCTCCAAACCTCTGAGCTCGTGGCTTGCCAGGGATGCCCCAGCAAAAATAAATGCAAAGGGAAAAAAGCATGTGGCTTGCTCCTGAATGGTGTGTGCCATGGGGAGAGAGGCAAGTTGAAGTGTCCCATTTGTTGTAGCCTGGGTAAAAGGGAGCCTGAAGAGGAAGACTGCTGACTTGAGCAGATTTCATGGTTGTTTTGCCTGGAAAAATCTAAAGCAAGCTTCCTCTATGGGCCAATTTCTACTCACTGGCCAGTGGAGCTTGAAGACCTCCTGAGCCAGCTAGCCTGTCATGCACCAAACCTTCAGGGCTTGCCAGGGCTCATAGCTACAAGGGGAGTCTGCTATGTCCCTTCAGTAGCATAGCTTGGAAGTAGTTACCCTCCCTGAACATGTTATCCCTTTTCAACATTTTTTTACAAAAAATATGTTAACACAATGGTAGCTAAGACATTCATTCATTCATTCAACATATATGTATTGAGGGCATTCTTTGTGCCTGTCCTTGTTATGTTCTGATATACAGTGATGGACAAGATAGAAATGATCTTTGCTCTTGTGGAATTTATATTCTAATGGAAGGATGCAGACCATAAATAAATACACAAATAAATATAGAAAATAATGCCATATGAAGAAAAATAAAGCAGGAAAAGGGGAATGGAGACTGAAGGGGGTGTTGTTTTAGACAGGTGGTCAGGGATGGCTTCTCTGGTGAGATGACATTTGAATGAAGTGAGGTAATGAGCAATGCAGATATCTGGGGGAAGAGTTTTTTGGGGGTCAAGAGGAAGAATAAGAACCCACCCAGAGAAGGGAGACTGCCTGGGATGTTTGTGGACAGTGAAGAGAATAGCATGGCTGCTGTGGAGTAAGTGAGGGAGAGAGGTGACAGGGCCCACATAAAATGACAACAAGATGTTAGACGAATCCTGTGAACAAGGTGACAAAAATGGATGGTATTGTGGCCTGGAATATAGTGATATTAGGCAGATTCATAACCAGGTAAATGATCATGTCCACAAGGTTTCTTTTGAATAGGCTGATGTTAATTGTAAGGGAATGGCCAGTACTATTCAACAATTTTAACCAATTCAAATAAAAACATGGAAGGCTGGCTTGTCAACTTTGAAGTACCCAAAGCGGGAGGGAGAGCCACTGGATGACAGAATCAAGATTGAAAAATGACCTTAACAGGCAGTAGGGTCAAAGTCAACAAGCTGAAAAGGGGATAAATGTGAAGCTTGGCCTTTAGGCTCAAGGACATGAGTTGCAGCAGAACAAGACAATAGGAACTTGGCTTGGCAGCATCAAGCGTGAAAAGGGCTTAGGGGATTTACTTGACTTTAAGCTCCAGATGAGTCAACAGTCTGAAAGAGCTTAAAAAAAAAAAAAAAGATCGTGCTTCTTTGAGCTACGTTAATATAATCACAGTGCCCAAAACCAAGGAGCCAACAGTCCCTCTCAAATTTGTTCACTTCGTACCACAGAAGGATGCTAAATTAGCATAAGGTTGGCTTCCTGTTCCCCTTCCTGTATTTTAAAATTCTCTTTTACAGATACTAACTCATTTAACCCTCATAACGCACTTGAGTACAACTTTTATTCCCTATTGGCGGAAAACAAATGATACATGAGGCACAGAGAGGTTAAGTAACTTGCCCAAGGTCACACAGTTAGTAAATGATGGAGTATGCTCCCGGGAGTAGTAGTATCAGCATCATTTCTTGTAAGGAATGAAAATTCTTGTGCCCTACCCAGATCTACTGAATCAAAAGCTCTGGGGCAGGGGCATAGGGCCTAGAAATCTGTGTTTTAAAAAGCCTTCTGGGTGATTCTGAGGCATTCTTGCATTTGACAAATACTGCATTATACTGTTTTGCCCCCATATGAATCAGGGATCCTGTCTTAGTCATATCTTATTCTCTACATTGTTCATCACTGAGCCTTACATATATGCAGTATTCAGTAAATGTATTAATGAATTCATGTAACAAATTTTGACTGTGAATATACCATGTATCCGGGTTTGAGTTAAGTGCTAGTGATACAAGAGCTCACAGTCTGGAGTGGGAGATATACATGTGACGAACTATAATATAGTGTGTTAAGTGCTCTGAGGTATGTGTTCTGGGTTTACAGCAAAGGAAGTAATTTATTTGTCTGGAGAAATGGGGAGGGGAAATTACAGAAGCCTTTAAACAGGAGACAATGTTTGACATTGTTCTCACTCTCTAGGATGAGAGAAGAAATTTACCAAGCAGATCGGGTAGAAAAAAGGGAAATTAGAAGACATCAGAAATTAGAGTTTGTTGACTGAATAAATAATGAATGAATGCTAATCAGCAATGGCATGTGCTTCCTCAGAAAGTCATCAAATGGATGCCTCCACCTTGGATGCTGGAGAAGGGATTCCCTAGCCTGGCCGGAGGGTTGGACCAGATCATCTTTAATGACCTCATCATCTCTAGGATGGGTGGGACTTCCCAACAGGGAACATTAAAGAGTGTGTTTGCCTAGGCCAAGAAGCCAGAAAGAGTCAAGAAATATGGAGGTTTCAAAAGATACTCCTAAGAAACCACAGGCCAAGTAACGCATGATAGAAAGAAGGGCTCTCAAGAGTGACATTCAATTGGATCAAGATTGCAGATGACTAGGATGAAAGGCTAAAAGCTAACTCATGGGGCATTGTATGAGACATTACGCAAAAAGAATGGCTTAGCACAGGTGCTTCTAAGCAATAATATGTCGTTGGTAGAAAGCAAAAGAAAGTAGTAATGCTATTAGGTGACCATTTATAACAAGAATAAGAAATGATATAAGATGGGAAAAAACAAACTAAAAAAACCCAACTTCCACAAGAACACAGAACCTGTTGGGCCAATTACAAAGGAGAGGTGGCAGCCCCTTAACACCTATTTGGGGGTGATTTATAAGATGCTGAGGCAGCCATCCTTCAGTCTGCCCAAAGACATCTTCCCCAGGTCCCTGTGGGGGTGAGCAAAGTCTCAGATTCAAGACTTCATTGACTTTCATTAGCAGCCTGAGTAGACTTGGCTGACTAGTTTGATACTTTTCCATCTTGACCCTAGGCCCTTCTTTCTCCTAGCCAGTCAAGTATCTCTTATTTACCAAGTCATCAATCTCATCATCTCTCTAGTCAGCTATCTGGTAAGTGACTCTATGTGGATAAATATTTGAGTAGCTCTGAGAATAATATATGCATGCATCCCTGAGTAAGGGATGTGTGTCTGTGCATGTCATTATGGGGACATATGAGTATGCTTGCCCACAGAAAACTGTGAGTGGCTCATTCCATGTACCAATGTCTGTCTGTATCTGTGTTGGGGTTGGGAAATGAACTGGAAGAGACTAGAGTGGCTCAGATGGTATGTACATGTATGTGCACACGTGTACACATGTGCTGTGTCTAGTTCTAAAACTGTTGTAATGGTTACAGGAATCCTTGCCCCCTTCTGTTCTCTAAGGAAACTGTATAGTCTTCTTTATTTTCCTTTCTTTGCTCCCAGCTAATGCTGGCTTTTCCTTGGCAATGAAGTAGGCAGCAAGCAAACAAAATTATTTCATGGATTATCTACTGTCTGGAAATCATGAAAAAGCTGAAATCAATTCTGATCATTTGGAAACAATTTTGACAGAGGCTACAAAGAACATGCCCACATACATATACACCATAAACAATATTCACCATCCCAAAGGTCTAAAGAAAAACATGAGCTGTCTATACACATATGCACACTCGTACTCCCAGAAATGTTTGATTGGTTGACCAGATTAATTTAATTGCAGTCTTTTTCTCTAGGCTTTGCATCTTCCCTCCCTCCCCAATGTATTAAAGTTTAGCTACTCACCATCACCCTTGGGGTCGCTGAGGGCAGTGGGAGGAATGACTGATGATCGATGACTTCCAAACCAGCATTCCTTGGAAAACCGTCTCCTGCAGTCATCATGCACCTGGAACAAAAGGAGAAGAAAGAAAAAACTTGAGTGGGGTGAGAAAAGGATAACATAGATCAGCATTTTGTCCCAATACCAAAATTTAAGTGCTCAGTATTCAAAACTCCCTTTCTGAGATTTGGTGCCATACACATACCCCTGACTCAACCTCTCTTTCCACCCTGAGCCTGCACCATCCCTGAGTGTGACCTCTGAACTCTGTTCCTTTCAAAGGTGGCTTTCAGAAGATACCTATCACAGGCACTGCATAGATGCCAGTCCTAGGGCACAATTTTAGTGGCCTACAGAATGGGGACTTTACTTGCAGTATAAGAGTGCAAATCCTGATAACATGTTGATATGCTTCATTCCTTACAACAACTGTGTGCTGTAGGGAAGACATATTAAGTTTGTTTTAGAAATGAAGAAACCAAAGCTCAGAGAGTAAAGGATCTTGCTCAAGGTCAGACAACTGGGAAGTGAAAAGGCTGAGACTCTGCTGCCTTCCCCACTAATGGCATATTTCCCAGATTTCTGATGTCTTCAAGCATCACTTCCTGGAAAACTACACATTTCCTAGAAGACATGAATCTGGCCTAATTATGCAAAGCAATTAAAAGAGATCCAGAGGACAATCAGAGTCATCTTCTTTTTTATTACAATATAATTGAGATAAGCATTACACTAATTTCAGGTGTACGGCATAATGATTTGATATGTGTATATACTGTGAAATGGTCACCACAATAAGTCTAGTTAACATCCATCACTATACATGGTTACATTTTTTTTCCTTGTGATGAGAACTTTTAAGATTTACTTTCTTTTTAAAAATTTTTTAAATTTTATATTAGAGTATAATTGATTAACAATGTTGTGTTAATTTCAGGTTATACAGCGAAGTGATTCAGTTATACATATACATGTATCTATCCTTTTTCACATTATTTTCCCATTTAGGTTATTACAGAATATTGAGCAGAGTTCCCTGTGCTATACTGTAGGTCCTTGTTGGTTATAAGATTTACTTTCTTAAGGAACCCTAACATCATACTAAAGGAATCCATCAAAACACAAGGAAAGAAACTGGGAGGAGAAAACAAGAACAGAGAAGAACTACAAAAACAACCAGCAAACAATGAACAAAATAGCTACAAGTAAATACCTATCAATAATCACTTTAAATTTAAATGAACTAATGTTCCAATCAGAAGACATAGAGTGGCTGAATGGATACAAAAACAAGGCTGATATATATGCTGCCTGCAAGAAACTCACTTCAGATCTAAAGACACACACAGACTGAAAGTTATAGGATAGAAAAGGGTATTCAATGCAAACGGAAATTAAAAGAAAGCCACGGTAGCAGTACTTATATCAGAAAAAATAGACTTTAAAGCAAAGACTGTAACAAAACAAGGAAGGACATTAAATTATGATAAAGGGGTCAATCTAACAAGATGATATAACATTTGTAAACATTTATGCACTCAACAGAGGAGCACCTGAATATATAAAGCAAATATTAACAGAAATAACTGAAGAAATAGACAGAAATACAATAATAGTAGGGGACTATAATACCCCAGTTACATCAATGGATATATCATCTGACAGAAAATCAATAAAGAAACACTGGCTTTAACACATTAGATGAGATTACCTTAATATATACACATATAGAACATTCCATCAAAAAGCAGCAGAACACACATTCTTTTCAAGTACACATGGAACATTCTCCAGATACATCACATGTTAGGCCACAAAACAAGTCACATTAAATATAAGAAGATTCAAATCATATTAATCATCTTTTCTGACAACAACACTATGAAACTAGAAATCAACTACAAGAAGAAAACTGGAAAAAACACAAACACGTGGAGACTAAACAACATGATGCTAAACAACAAATGGTCAGTGAAGAAATCAAAGAAGAAATAAAAATATACCTTGAGACAAATGAAAATGGAAACACAACTGTCCAAAATCTATGGGACATAAGGTTAACAGCTGATCTTTCAGCAGAAACTCTGCAAGCAAGAAGGGAGTGGCAGAACATATTTAAAGCGATGAAGGAGAAAAACCTACAACCAAGATTACTCTACCCAGCAAGGATCTCATTCAGATTTGATGGAGAAATTAAAACCTTTACAGACAAGCAAAAGCTGAGAGAGTTCAGCACCACCAAACCAGCTTTATAACAAATGCTAAAGGAACTTCTCTAGGCAGGAAACACAAAAGAAGGAACAGACCTACAATAACAAACCCAAAACAATTAAGAAAATGGGAATAGGAACATACATATCGGTAATTACCTTAAATGTAAATGGATTAAATGCTCCCACCAAAAGACACAGACTCACTGAATGGATACAAAAACAAGACCCGTATATATGCTGTCTACAAGAGACCCACTTCAGACCTAGGGACACATACAGACTGAAAGTGAGGGGATGGAAAAAGATATTCCATCCAAATGGAAATCAAAAGAAAGCTGGAGTAGCAATTCTCATATCAGACAAAATAGACTTTAAAATAAAGACTATTACAAGAGACAAAGAAGGACACTACATAATGATCAAGGGATCGATCCAAGAAGAAGTTATAACAATTGTAAATATTTATGCACCCAACATAGGAGCACCTCAATACATAAGGCAAATACTAACAGCCATAAAAGGGGAAATCGACAGTAACACAATCATACTAGGGGACTTTAACACCCCACTTTCACCAATGGACAGATCACCCAAAATGGAAATAAATAAGGAAACACAGGCTTTAAATGATACATTAAACAAGATGGACTTAATTGATATTTATAGGACATTCCACCCGAAAACAACAGAATACACATTTTTCTCAAGTGTTCATGGAACATTCTCCAGGATAGATCATATCTTGGGTCACAAATCAAGCCTTGGTAAATTTAAGAAAATTGAAATCGTATCAAGTATCTTTTCCGACCACAATGCTATGAGACTAGATATCAATTACAGGAAAAGAGCTGTTAAAAATACAAACACATGGAGGCTAAACAATACACTACTTAATAACAAAGTGATCACTGAAGAAATCAAAGAGGAGATCAAAAAATACCTAGAAACAAATGACAATGGAGACACGACGACCCAAAACCTATGGGATGCAGCAAAAGCAGTTCTAAGAGGGAAGTTTATAGCAATACAATCCTACCTTAAGAAACAGGAAACATCTCAAATAAACAACCTAACCTTGCACCTAAAGCAATTAGAGAAAGGAGAACAAAAAACCCCCAAAGTTAGCAGAAGCAAAATCTATGGGACAAGGCAAAAGTAGTCCTAAGAGGGAAGCTCATACTGATACAGGCCTACCTCAAGAAACAAAAATCTCAAATAAAGAATCTAAATATACATTTAAAGGAACTACAAAAAGAAGAATAAGCAAAGACCAAAGTTAGAAGAAGGAAAAAAATAATAGATCATAGAGGAAATAAATGAAATAGAGACAAAAAATACAAGAGATCAATGAAAGTAAGAGTTGGTCTTTTGAAAAGATGAACAAAATCAAGAAACTTATTTAGCCAGGCTCATCAAGAAAAAAAGAGATTACCTAAATAAGTAGAATCAGAAATTAAAGAGGAAAAATTACAACTTGACACCACAGAAATACAAAGGATCATAAGAGAATACTATGAACAATTATATGTCAACAAATTAAACAACCTAGAAGAAATGGAAAAATTTCTAGATCATATAATCTTCCAATACTGAATCATGAAGAAATAGAAAATCTGAATAGGCTGATTATTAGTAATGAAATTGAATCAGTAATCAAAAAAGTCCCTCAAAACAAAAGTCAAGGTCCAGATGGCTTCACAGGTGAATTCTACCAAATATCTAAAAAGACTTAATATCTATCACTTTCAAATTATTGCAAAAAATGAAGACAAAGGAATACTTCCAAACTCATTCTACAAGGCCACCATTACCCTGATACCAAAACCAGACAAAACACTGCAAGAAAGAAAATTACAGGCCAATATCTTTGATAAATATAGATATAAAAATCCTCAACAAAATATTAGCAAACCAAACTTAACAATACATTAAAAGACTTATACACCATGATCAAGTGGGATTCATTCCAGAGATGTGAGGATGTTTTAACATCCATAAATCAATAAATGTGATATGCCAAACTAACAAAAGGAAGGATAAAAATCACATGATCATCACAATAGATGCAGAAAAACATTTGATAAAATTCAATATCAGTTTATGATCAACAATTCTTAACAAAGTGGGTATAGAGGGAACATACCTCAACATAATAAAAGGCCATATATGACAAACTTGCTGTTAACATTATATTCAATGTGAAAAGCGGAAAACTTTTTTTTTTAAGATTAGGAATGAGACAAGGATGCTCACTCTTGCCACTTTCATTCAACATAGTATTGGAAGTCCTAGCCACAACAATGAGGCAAGAAAAAGAAATAAAAAGCATCTAAACCAGAAAGTCAGAAGTAAAACAATCACTATTTTCAGATGACAGAATACTATATAGAGAAAACACCAGACACTCCACCAAAAATCTATTAAAGCTAATGAATGAATTCAGAAACTCGCAGATACAAAATTAATTACAGGACTTCCCTGGTGGCACAGTGGTTAAGAATCCACCTGCCAATGCAGGGGACAGGGGTTCTAGCCCTGGTCCAGGAAGATCCCACATGCCACGGAGCAACTAAGCCCATGAGCCACAACTACTGAGCCCTTGTGCCACAACTACTGAAGCCTGCATACCTAAAGCCCATATTCCACAACAAGAAAAGCCACCGCAATGAGAAGCTTGAGCACCTCAACGAAGAATAGCCCCCACTCACTGCAACTAGAGAAAGTCTGGGTGCAGCAACGAAGACCCAATGTAGCCAAAAATAAATAAATTTATTAAAAAAATTAATATACAGAAACCTGTTGCATTTCTATACAATAATGATGAACCATCAGAAAGAGAAATGAACAATCCCGTTTATAATTGTATCAAAAATAATAAAATACCTAGGAATAAATTTAATCAAGGAGGTAAAAGACCTGTAGCCTCAAAACAATAAGACAATGATTAAAGAAATTGAAGATAACACACCAAAAAATTGGAAAATATTCCACGCTCATGGATTGGATGATTCAATATCATTAAAATGTCCATACTACCAAAAGAAATCAACAGATTCAATGCAATCCCTATCAAAATACCAGTGGCATTTTTCACAGAACTAGAAAAAATAAATATAATTTTTAATGAAAACACAAAAGACTCCTAATAGCCAAAGTAATCTTGAGAGAGAAGAACAAAACTACAGGTGTCACACTCCCATCCTTGAAAGTATACCACATAGCTATAGAATTCAAAACAGTATGGTACTGGCACAAAAACAAGATGCATAGATTAATGGAACAGAACAGAGAGTCCAGAAATAAATCAACACTCATACAATCAATTAATCTATAACAAAGAAAGAAAGACTACAATGGAGGAAAGACAGCCTCTTCAATAAATGGTGCTGGGAAAACTGGACAGCTACATGTAAAAAAATGAAATTACAACATTTTTTAACACTATACACAAAAATAAACTCAAAATGGATTAAAGACCTAAATGTAAGACTGGACACAATAAAAGTTTTAGAGGATCAATGGTGAAAAACTGAAACCATTTTCACTAATATCAGGAACAAGATAAGGTTGCCCACTCTCACCATTATTATTCAACATAGTTTTGGAAGTTTTAGCCACAGCAATCAGAGAAGAAAAAGAAATAAAAGGAATCTAAATCGGAAAAGAAGAAGTAAAGCTGTCACTGTTTACAGATGACATGATACTATACATAGAGAATCCTAAAGATGCTACCAGAAAACTACTAGAGCTAATCAATGAATTTGGTAAAGTAGCAGGATACAAAATTAATGCACAGAAATCTCTTGCATTCCTATACACTAATGATGAAAAATCTGAAAGAAAAATTAAGGAAACACTCCCATTTACCATTGCAACAAAAAGAATAAAATACCTAGGGATGAACCTACCTAGGGAGACAAAAGACCTGTATGCAGAAATCTATAAGACACTGATGAAAGAAATTAAAGATGATACAAACAGATGGAGAGATATACCATGTTCTTGGATTGGAAGAATCAACATTGTGAAAATGACTATACTCCTCAAAGCAATCTACAGATTCAATGCAATCCCTATCAAACTACCAATGGCATTTTTCACAGAATTAGAACAAAAAATTTCACAATTTGTATGGAAACACAAAAGACCCCAAATAGCCAAAGCAATCTTGAGAAAGAAAAACGGAGCTGGAGGAATCAGGTTCCCTGACTTCAGACTATACTACAAAGCTACAGTAATCAAGACAGTATGGTACTGGCACAAAAACAGAAATATAGATCAATGGAACAGGATAGAAAGCCCAGAGATAAACCCATGCACATATGGTCATCTTATCTTTGATAAAGGAGGCGAGAATATACAATGGAGAAAAGACAGCCTCTTCAACAAGTGGTGCTGGGAAAACTGGACAGCTACATGTAAAAGAATGAAATTAGAACACTCCTTAACACCATACACAAAAATAAACTCCAAATGGATTAAAGTCCTAAAGGTAAGGGCAGACACTGTAAAACTCTTAAAGGAAAACATAGGCAGAACACTCTATGACATACATCATAGCAAGATTGTTTTTGACCCACCTCCTAGAGAAGTGGAAATAAAAACAAAAATAAAGAAATGGGACCTAATGAAACTTAAAAGTTTTTGCACAGCAAAAGCAACCATAAACAAGATGAAAAGACAACCCTCAGAATGGGAGAAAATATTTGCAATTGAAGCAACTGACAAAGGGTTAATTTCCAAAATTTACAAGCGTCTCATGCAGCTCAATATTAAAAAAAAACCCAATCCAAAAATGGGCAGAAGACCTAAATAGACATTTCTCCAAAGAAGATATACAGATTGCCAAGAAACACATGAAGGATGTTCAACATCACTAATCATTAGAGAAATGCAAATCAAAACTACAATGAGGTATCACCTCACACCAGTCAGAATTGTCATCATCAAAAAATGTACAAACAATAAATGCTGGAGAGGGTGTGGAGAAAAGGGAACCCTCTTGCACTGTTGGTGGGAATGTAAATTGATACAGCCACTATGCAGAACAGTATGGAGGTTCCTTAAAAAACTAAAAATAGAACTACCATCTGACCCAGCAATCCCACTACTGGGCATATACCCTGAGAAAACCATAATTCAAAAAGAGTCATGTACCACAATGTTCATTGCAGCTCTATTTACAATAGCCAGGACATGGAAGCAACCTAAGTGTCTATCAGCAGATGAATGGATAAAGAAGATGTGGCACATATATACAATGGAATATTACTCAGCCATAAAAAGAAACAAAATTGAGTTATTTTTAGTGAGGTGGATGGACCTAGAATCTGTCATACAGAGTGAAGTAAATCAGACACAGAAAAACAAATACTGTATGCTAACACATATATATGGAATCAGAAAAAAAAAAAGGTTCTGAAGAACCTAGGGGCAGGACAGGAATAAAGATGCAGACATAGAGAATGGACTTGAGGACACGGGGAGGGGGGTGGGGCAAGCTGGGATGAAGTGAGAGGGTGGCATGGACATATATACACTACCAAATGTAAAACAGATAGCTAGTGGGAAGCAGCCACATAGCACAGGGAAATCAGCTCTGTGCTTTGCCTAGAGGGGTGGGATAGGGATGGTGGGAGAGAGACTCAAGAGGGAGGTGATATGGAGATATATGTATACGTATAGCTGATTCACTTTGTTATACAGCAGAAACTAACACAACATTGTAAAGTAATTATACTTCAATAAAGATGTTAAAAAAATAAAAATACAACTAAAAAACAACCAAAACTCTTAGAGGAAAACATAGGCAGAACACTCTTTGACATAAATTGCAGCAATATCTTTTTCTAGCTGTCTCCCAGAGTAATGGAAATAAAATCAAAAATAAAGAAATGGGCCCTAATTAAACTCAAAAGCTTTTGCACAGCAAAAGAAACCATAGGCAAAATGAAATGAAAACCCACAGAATGGGAGAAAATACTTGCAAACAATGCAACTGACAAGGGATTACTCTCCAAAATTTACAAACAGCTCATGAGGCTCAATATCTAAAAAACAAACAACCCAATTGAAAAATGGGCAGAAGACCTAAATAGACATTTCCCCAAAGAATACATACAGGTGGCCAAGAGGCATATGAAAAGATGCGCAACATTGATAATTATTAGGGAAATGTAAATCAAAACTACAATGAGATATCACCTCACACCAGTCAGATTGGGCATTATCAGAAAATCTACAAACAATAAATGTTGGAGAGGGTGTGGAGAAACGGGAACCCTCTTACACTTTTTGTGGGAATGTAAATTGGTACACCCACTACGGAGAACAGTATGGAGGTTTCTTAGAAAACTAAAAATAGAGCTGCCCTATGACCCAGCAATTCCACTCCTGGGCATATACCCAGAGAAAACCATAATTCAAAAAGATACATGCACCCCAATGTTCATTGCAGCACTGTTTACAATAGCCAAGACATGGAAGCGACCTAAATGTATATTGATTTTGAATCCTACAACTTTACTGAATTTTTTTTATTATGCTAACAGTTTTTTGGTGGAGTCTTTATGGTTTTCTATATATAATATTGTGTCATCAACAGTCGGGAGTGGTCAAGATGGCAGAGAAGGAACACCCTGAGTTCGCCTCCTCGAACAGGCACACCAGAAATTACAACTATTTACAGAGCAATTATTGATGAGAAAGACCAGAAGATTAGCATGAAAGTGTTACAATTAAAGAGATAAAGAAGGAACCACAATGAGATGGGTAGGGGAGTGGAGACGCAGTACAGTCGAGAGCCATATCCCTGTGTGGGCAACCCACAAATGGGAGGATAATTACAATTGTAGAGGTTCTCCCCAAAGAGCAAAGGGCCTCAGCCCCTCACTGGGCTCCCAAGCCCAGGGGTCCTGCAGCAGGAAGACAAGCCCCCAGACAGTTTGGCTTTGAAGGCCAGCAGCAATTATTTTGGGGAGAGCCAGAGGAATGTGGGGAAAGAGACTCCACTCTTAAAGGGTGCACATAAAATCTCACATGCTCTGGGAACGAAGGCAGAAGTGGTAGTTTGAAAGCATCCTGGGTCAGATCCACCTGCTGATCTTAGAGAGCCTCCCAGAGAGGGTCAACTGGAACTCACGCTGGGGACATAGACACTGGCAGCACCCATTATTGGGAGTGTGTTATACCACATGGACACTGGTGCTGGCAAGGACCATTTTGGCATCTTCCCTCCAGCTTATTAGCACAGAGACCTAGCTCCAACTGTCAGCCTCTTGGCACCAGTACTGAGATGCCTCAGAAGAAGTAGCTAGTCAGGCATGGACACAGCCCCACCCAAAAGCAGGGGGGCTGCATTAAGACCTCCTTAGCCCACAGCCACCCTGTGATCCAACCCTTACATCAGAGGGCCCAGGACCCGGCCCCACACACCAGTGCACTGGACCTAGCCAGTGGACCCCGTAGGGGCCCTCACAGCTAGCCATAGGGACCCAGTCTCACCACCAGTGGACCAGCACCAACTCCAGGAAAATCAGGGCCCGGCATCCAGAGACCCCAGAACTGGCCCTTCAAATCAGTGGGCCAGCACTAGCACTGGGAGCAGCCTCACCAACCAGTGGGCACACACCAGCCCCAGGACACCCTGGGCCCCAACTCTGCCCAACAAGGAGGTCGACACACCAAATCCAGGACCCCCAAGGCCCTGCAGCCAGAGACCCTGGGACATGGATATACCAAACAGTGAACTGGCACTAGCCTCAGAATGCCTTGAGCTTCAGCCCTGCCCACCAGCAGACCAACACCAGCTCTGAGACACCTTGGACCCCTCAGACAATCACCCTGGGATACAGCCACACTCAGTACACTGACACCAGCTTTGGGACACCCCAGATGCTGCAGTCAGGTGTGTCAGGAAGCAGCCCTGCCTACTAGCAAGCCAACACTAGACCAAGGACCACTGGTCCTGCAACCTACCACCACAGAACCCAGCTTTGCTGACCAGCAGGTTAGCACTAGCCCTGCCCCCCCAAAACGGTTTGATAGCCAGCTGCTCATGACCTGGTCCCACCCACCTGCAACTGGCAGTCTGCACACAAGGTGAGGCCTGGCAACCAACCAGACCAGGTGCCAACCAGCCTACCAGACCACTCACAGCAGTCAGCCCACCACAACAGAAAGACCCATGAAGCCCACATAGGGGACAACACTAGAGCATATAGTTCTGGTGACCAGAGCAGAGTGCACTGCTGGGACACATAAGATGTCTCCTACAAAAGGTCACTTCTCCAAGGCCGGGAAATATAACCAACCTACGAATACATAGAAATAAAAACAGCAAATTAGGCAAAATAAGGTGACAGAGGAACATGTTCCAAATGAAGGAACAAGATAAACTCCAGGAAAAAGAAATAAATGAGGTGGAGGTAAGCAACCTACCCAATAAAGAGTTCAAGGTAATGACATAAAGATGTTCAACGAACTCAGGAAAAGATTGGATGAACAGAGTGAGAAGTTAGAAATATTCAACAAAGAGTTACACAACATAGAGAAGAACCAAACAGAGATGAAGAAGAAAACAATAACTGAAATAAAAAATACACTAGAAGGAATCAGCAGTAGCTAAAGTGATACAGAGGAACATATCAGCAATTTGGAAGACAGAGGAGTGGAAATCACTGAAGCTGAACAGAATAAAGAAAAACAAATAAAAAGAAATGAGGACAGTTTAAGAAACCTGTGAAACAACATCAAGTGTAGTAACATTCACATTATAGGGGTCTCAGAAGGAAAAGAGAGAGAGAAAGAGGCAAAGAACTTATCCGAAGACATAATAGCTGAAAACTTCCCTAACCTGGGAAAGGAAACAAATATCCAAGCTGAGGATTCACAGAGAATCCCAAACAAGCTTGACCCCAAGAGGACCACACCAAGACACATTGTAATTAAAATGGAAAAATTAAAGATAAAGGGAATATTAAAAGCAGCAAGAGAAAAGCAACAAGTTATGTACAAGGGAACTCCCATAAGGATATCAGCTGACTTTTCAGCAGAAACTGCAGGCCAGAAGGGAGTGGCACAATATGTTTAAAGTGATGAAAGGAGGAAACCTACAACCAAGAATATTCTACCTGGCCAGGATTTTATTTGGATTTGATGGAGAGATCAAAAGGGTTACAGATAAGCAAAAGCTAAGAGTTCAGCATCACAAAACCACCTTTACAAGAAACATTGAAGGGACTTCTGCAAGCAGACAAGGCCACAACTAGAGATACGAAAATCACAAAAAGAAAAATCTCATTGGTAAAGGCAAATATATAGTAAAGGTAGTATTAATGATGTATAAGGGTAGTAGGAAGGTTAAAAGACAAAAGTAGGGAAACCATATATATCCACAATAAGCAGTTAAGGGATAAACAAAACAAAACTGTAAAATCTGATGTCAAAAAGAGCAAACTTGGAGGAGAGAATGCAGGGTTGTTAAAATGCATTTGAGCTTAAGAGATCAAAACCAAAATAATTATATATATATATAATACACACACACACACACACACACACACACACACACACACACACACACAGCTATATCTAAACCTCATGGTACCCTCAAACCAAAAATCTATAATAGATACATACAAAAAAGAGAAAGGAATCCAAACATAACACTAAAGGTAGTCTTCAAATCACAAGGGAAGGGAGCAAAAGAAGAAGAAAGGAACAAAAAGAACTACAAAAAAACAACCCTAAAACAATTAACAAAATAGCAATAAGTACATACCTATCAATAATCACTTTATATTTAAATGGACTAAATGCTCCAAACAGAATATAGAGTGGCTGAAGGGATACAAAAACAAGGCCCATATATATGCACCTACAAGAAACTCACTTCAGATCTAAAGACACACACAGACTGAAAGTGAGAGGATGGAAAAGACTATCCAATGCAAATGAAAATTAAAAGAAAGCCAGGGTATCAATACTTATATCAGACAAAATAGAGTTTACAACAAAGACTGTAACAAGAGACAAAGAAGGACATTATGTAATGATATAGGGATCAATCCAAGAAGAAGATACAATACTTGAAAATATATATACACTCAACATAAGAGCAAATAAATACATGAAGCAAATATTAGCAGGCATGAAGGGAGAAATTTACAGTAACATAATAATAGGAGGGGTTTTTAACAACCCACTTACATCAATGAAGAGATCATCCAGATAGAAAATAGAAAACCAATAAGGAAATGCTGTCCTTAACACATCAGACAAAATGGATATATATATATATATATATATATAAATTCCATTCAAAAGCAGCAGAAAATAAATTATTTTCAACTGCACATGGAAAATTCTCCAGAATAGATCACATGTTAGACTGAAAAAGAAATCTCAGTAAATTTAAGAAAATTGAAATTATATCAAACATCTTTTCCGACCACAATACTATGAGACTAGAAATCAACTATGAGAAAAAACTGCAAAATACATAAACATGTGGAAGCTAAATATTATACTATTAAACGACCAATGTATCACTGAAGAAATCAGAGAGGAAATTAAAAAATACCTGGAGACAAATGAAAATGAAAACACAATGATCCAAAATCTATGGGATGCAGCACAAGCAGTTCTAAGGGTGAAGTTTATAGTGATACAAGGCTACCCCAGGAAACAGGAAAAATCTCATATAAACAATCTAACTTTACACCTAAAGGAACTAGAAAAAGAAAAACAAACATAACCCAAAGTTAGTAGAAGGACATAAATGAGAAAGATCAGAGAAGAAATAAATGAAATAGATACTAAAAAATGGAAAAGATCAATGAAACTAAGAGCTGGTTCTTTTAAAAGATAAAATTGATAAACCTTTATCCAGACTCATAAAGAAAAGGAGAGGGTCCAAGTAGATAAAATCAGAAATGAAAAAGGAGAATTTACAACTGACAGCACAGAAATACAAAGGATCATAAGAGACTCCTATGAACAATTATATGACAATGTAGAAGAAATGGACAAATTCCTAGAAACGTACCATCTCCCAAGACTGAACCAGGAAGAAAGAGAAAATATGAATAGACCACTTACTAGTAATGAAATTGAATCAGTAATAAAACATTGCTCTTAACAAAAAAAAAGTTCAGGACCAGATGGTTTCACAAGTGAATTCTACCAAACATTTAGAGAAGAGTTAACACCTATATTCTCAAACTATTCCAAAATATTGAAGAAGAAGGAACACTCCCAAATTCATTCTATAAGGCCACCATTACCCTGATACCAAAACCAGACAAAACACTACAAAAAAGAAAATCATGGGCCAATATCTTTGATGAATGTAGGTGCAAAAAGCCTCAACCAAATATTAGAAAACCAAATCTTACAATACATAAAAAGGATCATACATGACGATAAATTTGTATTCATTCCAGGGTCACAAGTGTGGTTCAACATATGCAAATCAATCAATGTGATACAGCACATTAACAAAAAGAAAGACAAATACCACATGATCATCTCAATAGATGCATAAAAAGCATTTGACAAAATTCAACATAACAATTCTCATCAAAGTGGGTATAGAGGGAACATATCTCAATATAATAAAGGCTGTTTACAACAAACTCACAGCAAACATAATACTCAATGGAGAAAAGCTGAAAGCCTTCCTGCCAAATTCAGGAATAAGACAAGTATGGCCACTCTCATCACTTCTATTTATCATAGTATTAGAAGTTCTGGCCACAGCAATGAGACAAGAAAAAGAAATAAAAGGTATCCAGATTGGAAGGGAAGGGGTAAAACTGTCATTATTTGCAGATGACATTATACTCTATATAGAGAAGACTAAAGTCTCCACACAAAAACTATTAAACTAATAATTGATTTCAGCAAAGTACTAGGATATGAGATCAATACACAGAAATCTGTTGCATTTCTATACACTAATAATGAAATAGTAGAAAGAGAAAGCAAAAAAAAATCTTGTTTAAAATAGTATCAAAAAATACCTAGGGATAGAGTTAACCAAGGAGGTGAAAGACCTATAACATGAAAACTATAAAATTTTGACAAAGGAAGTTAAAGATGATTCAAAGAAATGGAAAGATATCACTTGCTCTTGGAATGGAAGAACTAATATTGCTAAACTGGCCATACTACCCAAAGCAATCTACAGATTTAATGCAATCCCTATCAAAATACCCATGACATTTTTCACAGAACTAGAACAAATAATCCTAAAATTTATATGGAACTACAAAAGACCCAGAATTACCAAAGCAATCTTGAGAAAGAACTAGAAAGCTGGAGGAATCACAATCCCTAACTTCAGATCTTACTACAAAGCAACAGCAATCAAAAGAGTATAGTACTGTCACTAAAACAGACACATAGATCAATGGAACAAAATAGAGAGCCCAGAAATAAATCCATGCACCTAAGGTCAATTAATCTATGACAAAGGAGGCAAGAATATACAATGGAGAAAAGAGAGTCTCTTCAACAAGTGGTGTTGGGAAAACTGGACAGCTACATGTAAAACAATGAAATTAGAACATTCCCTCAAACTATATAGAAAAATAAACTCAAAATGGTTTAAAGACCTAAATGTTAGGACACGACACCATAAAACTCCTAGAAGAGAACATAGACAAAACATTCTTTGACATAAATCATAGCAATATTTTCTTGCTATGGGCAAAGCAAAAGGGCAAAAGAAATAATAGGAAAAATAAACAAATGGGACCTAATCAAACTTAAAAGCTTTCACACAACAACGAAAACCACCAACAAAACTAAAAGATAACCTATGGAATGGGAGAAAATATTTGCAAATGATGTGGCTGAGAAGTGGTTAATATGCAATATATACAAACAGCCCATACAACTCAATATTGAAAAACCAAACAACCCAATCAAAAAATGGGCAGAAAATCCAAATAGACATTTTCCAAAGAAGAAATACAGATGGCTAAGAGGCACAAGAAAAGATGATCAACGTCACTAATTATTAGAGAAATGCAAATCAAAACTACAATGAGGTATCTCTTCACACTGGTCAGAATGGTTATCATCAAAAGGTCTACAAATAATAGACACTGGAGAGGATTAAGAGAAAAGGGAACCCTTTACACTGTCAGTGGGAATGTAAATTGGTACAATCACTATGGAAAACAGTATGGAGGTTCCTTAAAAAACTAAAACTAGAACTACCATATGATCCAGCATTTCTTCTCCTGGGTATATATCTGGAAAAAATGAAAACTCTAATTTGATAAGATACATGCACCCCAACGTCCATAGCAGCACTATTTACAATAGCCAAGACATGGAAGCAACCCAAGTGCCCATCAAAAGATGATTGGCTTAAGAAGGCGTGATATATATACACGATGGAATATTAGCCATAAAAAAGAATGAAATCTTGCCATTTGCAGCAAAGTGAATGGACCTAGAGAATATTATACTCAGTGAAATAAGTCAGAGAAAGACATATACTATATGATATCGCTCTTATGTGGAATCTAAAAAAGAATACAAATGAATCTATATACAAAACAGAAGCAGACTCACAGACATAGAAAACAAATGGGTTATCAAAGGGGAGAGGAAGAAGGGGAGGGACAAATTAGGAGCACGGGATTAACAGATACAAAGTACTATACATAAAAGAGATAAGAAACAAGGATTTACTGTATGGCACAGGGAATTATATCCAATGTCTTGTAAAAACCTATAATGGAATATAATCTGCAAAAAAATTGAATCATTATACTATACACCTGAAACTAATACAATATTGAAAATCAACTATACTTTGATTAAAAAATGAAACAAAAGACTACAAAATGTGTAGATGAGGATGAGAAGAAATTGAAAACCTTAGAATGAAATATTATTCAGCCATAAAAAGGAATGAAGTATTACATTCATTCTTATAACATGGATGAATCTTGAAAACATTAAGCTAAATGAAAGCAGCAGTCAAAAAAGGCCCCTATTGTATGATTTCATTTATATGAAATGTCCAGAATAGGCAAATCCTGAGACAAAATGTAGATTAGTGGTTTCCAGAGCCTGCAAGGAGGGGTCCTGGGGAGTGACTGCCAATGGGTATGTGGTTTCTTTTGGGGGTGATGAACATGTTCTAAAATTGATTGCAGTGATGATTGCACAACACTGTGATATACTAAAAACAACTGAATGTACACTTTAAATGGGTGAATTGTGTGGCATGTGAATTATGTCTCAATAAAGACGTTAAAGAATTTTTAAAAATCCTCAACAAAATATTGCATTATTAAAAGGACCATACACCAAGATCAAGTGGTATTTATTCCAGGGGTGTAAAGATGATTCAACATCTGCAAAAAAATCAATGTGATACACCGTATTAAACTGAAGAATAAAAATCATATGATAATCTCAATAGATGCTTTAAAAAGCTTTTGACAAAATTCAACATTAATTTATGATAAAACTCTCCAGAAAGTGGGAATAGAGAGAACATACCTCAACCTAATAAAGGCCATATATGACAAACCCACAGCTAACATCATACTCAATGTGAAAAGCTGAAAGCATTTTCTCTGAGACCAGGAACAAGACAAGGAATCCCACTCTCACTGCTTTTGTTCAACATGATATTGGAAGTCCTATCCACAGCAAACAGAGAAAAAAAGTAATAAAAGGAATCCAAATTGGAAAGGAAGATGTCAAACTGTCACTGTTTGCAGATGACATGGTACTATACATAGAAAACCCTAAAGTTGCCATGAAAACACTACTAGAACTCATCAATGAGTTTGGCAAAGTTACAGGATGTGAAATTAAGATACAGAAATCTGTTGCATTTCTATACACTCACAACGAACTATGAGAAAGAGAAATTAAGAAAACAATCCTATTTACAGTAGCATCAAAAGAATAAAATACTTAGGAATAAATCTAACTAAGGATATAAAAGACCTTTACTCAGAAAACTTTAAGACACTAATGAAAGAAATTGAAGATGACACAAACAGATGGAAAGATATACCATGTTCATTGATTGGAAAAATTAATATTGTTAAAATGACCATATAACCCAAGGCAATCTACAGATTCAATGCAATCTTTATCAAAATACCAATGTCATTTTTCACAGAACTAGAACAAATCATTCTAAAATTTGTGTGGAAACACAAAAGACCTCAAATAGCCACAATAATCGTGAAAAAAAAAAGAACGGAGCTGGAGGTATCACCATCCATGATTCCAAACTGTATTACAAAGTTACAGTAATCAAAACACATTGGTACTGATTCAAAAACACATAGATCAATGAAACAGAATAGAGTGCCCAGAAATGAATGCACACTTTTTTTTTTCTGGCAATTAATCTATGACAAAGGAAGCAAGAATATACAGTGGGGAAAAGACAGCCTCTTCAATAAATGGTGTTAGGTAAAGTTAACCTTGGCAGCTACATGCAAAAGAATCAAACTGGATTACTCTCTCATACTATGCATAAAAATAAATTCAAAATGGATTAAAGCCTTAGATGTAAGACCTGAAACCACAAAACTTCTAGAAGTAAACATAGGCTGTAAGCTCTTTGACATTGGTCTTAGTAATTTTGTTTTTTTGCATATGTCTGCTCAGGCAAGGGAAACAAAAGCAACAGTAAACAAATGGAGCCTAATCAAACTACAAAGCTTTTGCACTGCAAGGGATACTATCAACAAAATGAAAAGACCACCTACTGAATTGTAGAAAATATTTGCAAATGATATATCTAATAAGGGTATAATACCTGAAATATTCAAAGAACTCATATAACTCAACATCATAAAAACAAAAAACCTAATTAAAAAATGAGCAGAGGACCTGAATAGACATTTCTCCAAAGAAGATGGCCAACAGGCAAATGAAAAGATGCTCAACGTCACTAATCATCATGGAAATGTAAGTAAAAACCACAATGAGATATCACCTCACACCTGTCATTATGGTCTTTATCAAAAAGACAACAAATAACAAGCATTTGTGAGGATGTTGAGAAAAGGAAACCCTAGTGTAGGTGGGAATATACATTTGTGCAGCTACTATGGAAAACAGTATGGAGATCCCAAAAAATATATTAAAAATAGACTCCCATATGATCCAGCAATTCCACTCTTGGGTATTTATCTGAAGAAAACAAAAACACTAATCAGAAAAGGTATATGCACCTCTATGTTCATTGCAGCATTATTTCCCATATCCAAGATATGAAAGCAACTTAAGTTGCCCATCCAAAGATGAATCGATAAAGATGTGATATAGATATACAGTAGATTATTACTCAGCCATTAAAAAGAATGAAATCTTCCCATTTGTGATATCATGGATGGACCTAGGGGGTATTATGCTAAGTGAAGTAAGTTGGACAGCAAAAGACAAATACTGTATGATTGCACTTATATGGGGAATCTTAAAAAAGAAAACAAATGCACAAACATAACAAAGCAGAAACAGAGTTATAGATACAGGGAACAAACAGGTGGATGCCAGAAAGGAGGGGTGGTTAGTGAAGGAAAGAAATAGGTGAGGGAGATTAAGAGATACAAACTTCCAGTTGCAAAATAAATGAGTCATGGGTATGAAGTGTACAGTGTGGGGAATATAGTCAATAACTATGTCATACCTTTGTACAGTGACATTCTAACTATACATATTGTGGTGATCATTTTGAAATATATAGAAATATTGAATCACTATGTTGGGTAATAGGAAATAACATAGTGTTACAGGTCATTATACTTCAAAAACAAACAACAAAGAAACAAACAATAGAAAGAGATCAGACTTGTAGTTACCAGAGGTGGGGGGTTAGAGAGGGGAAATTGGATGAGGCAGTCAAAAGGTACAAACTTCCAGTTATAAGATAAATAAGTACTAGGGATGTAATGCACACATGATAAATATAATTAACACTGCTGTATGTTATATATGAAAGTTGTTAAGAGGGTAAATCCTAAGTGGTCTCATTATGAGGAAAACAATGCTTTCTATTTCTTTAATTTTATATCTATATGAGATGATGGATGCTCACTAAACTTATTTTGACACTCATTTCATGATGTATGTAAGTCTAATCACTATGCTGTACAGCTTAATCTTATATAGTGCTGTATGTCAATTATATCTCAATAAAACTGGAAAAAATACATCATGTCATCTCCAAAAAGTGACAGTTTTACTTCTTCCTTTATGATTTTGATGCGTTTTCTTTTTCTTGCCCAATTGCTGTGGCTAGGACTTCCAATACTATGTTGGATAAAAGTGGTGAGAGTGGGCATCCTTGTCTTTTTCCTGATCTGAGAGGAAAAGTTTTCAGCTTTTTACGATTTTTTTGGCTGTGCCACATGGCTTGAGGGATCTTAGCCCCCTGACCAGGGATCAAACCAGGGGCCTGGCAGTGAGAATGCCAAGACCTAACCACTGGACTGCGAGGGAATTCCCAGGTTTTCATCACTGAGTGTGATGATAGCTGTGAGCTTGTAATATATTGCCTTTACCATGTTGAGGTATGTTTCCTCTATACTCACTTTGTTTAGGGTTTTTATCATAAATGAATGTTGAATTTTGTCAAATGCTTTTTCTACACCTATTGAGATGATCATATGATTTTTATCTTTCATTGTATTAATGTATCACATTGTTTTATGTGCAGATGTTGAACCATCCTTGCATCCTTGGAATAAAGCTCAGTTGAACATGGCGTATGATCCTTTTAATATATTACTGAATTCAGTTTGCTAATATTCTGTTGAGGACGTTTGCATCCTTATCCATCTGGGGTATTGTTCCGTAATTTTCTTTTCTTGTAGCATCCTTGTCTGGTTTTGGTGTCTGGGTAGTTCTGACCATGTAAAATGGGTTTGGAAGTGTTCCTTCCTCTTTTATTTTTTTGGAAGAGTTTGAGAAGGATTGATATTAATTCTTCTTTTAATGTTTGGTAGAATTCAACAGTCAAGCCATCTGTTCCTGGACTTTTGTTTGTTGGGAATTTTTTTTTTTATTACTGATTCAGTCTCCTTACTTGTAATCGGTCTGTTCAGATTTTCTATTTCTTTATGATTCAGTCTTGGTAGGTTGTATGTTTTTAGGAATTTGTCCATCTCTTAGGTTTCCAATTGGTTGAGAAGTAGTTCATAGTAATCTTTTACGATCCTTTATTTCTTTGGTATCAGTTGCAACGTCTCCTCTTTCAGTTCTGATTTTATTTATTTGAATCCTCTTTCTTATTTTCTTGGTATGTCTAGCTAACAATTTGTTAATTCTGTTTGTTTTAGTTTCACTGATCTTTTCTGTTTTCTCTTTAGTCTCTATTGCATTTATTTCAACTCTGATCTTTGTTATTTCCTTCCATCTACCAACTTTACGCTCCATATTTTATTTTTTCTAGTTCCTTGAGGTACAAAGTTAAGTCGTTTATGTGAAAAATTTCTTCTTTCTTGAAGTAGGTATTTATCACTATGAACTTTCCTCTTACAAATGCTTTTGTTGCATGCCATATGTTTTAGTATGTTGTTTTTCCATTTTCATTTGTTTCAAGGTTGTTTTTATCTTTCTGATTTATTGATTGACCCATTGGTTGTTCAGTAGCATGTTGTTTAATCTCCACATATTTGTGAATTTTCCAGTTTTCTTCCTGTAATTAATTTGCAGTTTCATACTATTGTGGTCAGAAAAAATGATATGATTTCAATCTTTTAAAATGTATCAGGACTTGTTTGTGGCCTAACATATAACCTATCCTGGAAAATGTTCAATGTGTGCTTGAGAAGAATGTGTATTCTTCTGCTTCTGGATGAAATGTTCTCTATATAGCTGTTAAGTCTATCTGATATAACATATCAGTTAAAGCCAAAGTTTCCTTATTGAGTTTCTTTCTGGATGGTTTATCCATTAATGAAAATGGGATATTAAAGTCCCCTATTCTTAATATATTGTTGTCTATTTCTCCCTTTAAGTCTGTTAATATTTACTTTAAAATTTAGGTGCTCCTATGTTGGGTGCATAAATATTTACAAATACTATATCCTTTTGTTGGATTGTCCCCTTTATCGTTATATGATGACCATTTTTGTCTCGTATTACAGTCATTGTTTTAAAGTCTATTTTGTCTGATATAAGTATAGCAGCCCTTGTTTTCTTTTGGACCAAATTTGCACAAAGTATCTCCTTTCATCCTTTCCCTTAGTCCCTGTGTTACCTTATATCCAAAGTGAGTCTCTTGTGGGAAGGATATAGATGGGTCTTGTTTTTCTATCCCTCAGCTACTCTATGTCTCTTGATTGGAGAACTTAGGCCACTTACATTTAAAGTAATTGTTGATAGGTGTGTGCTTATTTCTATTTTGTTAATTGTTTGCTGGCTGTTTTGTATTTCCTCTGTTCCATTCTTCTTCCCTTGCTCTCTTCCTTTGTGATTTGATAATTTTCTCTAGTGGTATGCTTAGATTCCTTTCTTTTTATCTTTTGTGTATCTACTATAGGTTTTTGCTTTGTGGTTACCATGAGGTTTACACATAAGAATTTATATTTATAAGTCTATTTTGTGTCGATAACCACTTAAGTTTGAATGCCTTCTAAAGCTCCACATTTTTACTCTCCCCCTACAACTTTTTATGTTTTTGATTCCACAATTTACCTCTTTTTATTTGTAGTTATGGTTATTTTTACTGCTTTTGCCTTTTAACTTTCATACTAGTTTTATGTGATTAATGCACTACCTTTACAACATTAGATTATTCTGAGTTTTACTATATATTTACCTTTACCAATGTTTTATACTTTCTTATGTTTTCATGTTAGTGCCCTTTCATTTCAACTTAAAGATGTCCCTTTAATATTTCTTGTAATGCCAGTCTAGTGGTGATGAACTCCTTTGATTTTTGCTTGTCAGGAAAACTTTATCTCTTTTTCAATTCTGAAGGACAGCTTTGTCTGGTAGAGCTGGAAATTTTTTTTCTTTTGGCACTTTGAATATATTGTGCTATTCCCTTCTGGCCTTCAAACTTTGTGCTGAAATATCTGCTGATAGTCTTATGGGTGTTCTCTTGTATGTAACAAATTGATTTTCTCTTGCTGCTTTTATGATTCTCTCTTTGTCTTTAACTTTTGACATTTTAATTACAATGTATCTTGGTGTGGGTCTCTTTGGGTTCCTCTTATTTGGAACTCTCTGGGTTAACTGGATCTATATGTCTGTTTCCTTCCCCAGGTTAGGGAAGTTTTCAGCTATCATTTCTGCAAATAATTTTTCTGTCACTTTCTCTCACTGTTTTCTTTCTGTGACCCCTATAATGTGAATGTTTGTCCACCTGATGTTGTCCCATAAATCCTTTGAATTATCTTCACTTTTTGTCAGTCTTTTCTTCTTTTTGCTGCTCTGATTTGGATGAGTTCCATTTCCCTGTCTTTGAGTTCTATGATCTTTTCTATTGCTTCATCTAGTTTGTTGTTGAAACCCTCTAGCGTATTTTTCACTTTAGTTATTATATTCTTCAGCTTTGTGACTTACATTTGGTACTTTCTTATAATTTCTGTCTGTTGAAGTTCTCACTGTGTTCATCCATTCTTTTCCTCAGCATGGTGAGCATCTTTATGACCATTATTTTGAACTCTTTATTAGGTAAATCGCTTATCTCTGTTGCATTAAGGAATTTTTCTGAGGTTTTATATTGTTATTTCATTTAGAACATATTCCTCTGTTTCTTCATTTTCCTTGACTTTCTGTGTTGGTTTTTAGCATTAGATAAAACAGCTACCTCTCCCATTCTTGAGGGAGTGGCCTCATAGGGGATGAATCTTATCGTTCAACCCTGCCCTAGCTCTTGGTTGTTTCTCAAGCTTTTGTGATTTTCCAAGCAGCCTATTTTATTTTTAGTGGCTCCCAGTAGTTAGGGGTGTCCTAACCTCAGTGTCCCAAAGGGGAGGATCTCAATCAGTACCTAGATTCAGGTTAACTGGCAGCTGGACCCTCAGGCCACAGCTTTTAGAGTATGCCAATATATATAGTTCTGTGGGACTGAATGCATAAGTTCCACTGATCACCAGAGTTGGGTGACATAGAGGTGTCACTTGTGTGGCAGTTGCAAAAACTGGGGTTCCAGATGAGTGTACATGCTCCTTTCCAGTAGATGTTCATGACCTGTTGTAGGTCAGAGGGAGAGCACAATTATGGCATCCACCATCCTCAGATATGTGTGAAACCAGAGGCCTGCCCTTCAGGCCAAAGCTCCAGGACAAGTAAACAGGCCTCTTTCACAGAAGGATGGGTTGTGCTTCAGCCTACTGCCAGTGCTGTGCCCTTGGGGTGGTGGTTGGCCAAGAACTCTCTCTCCCTCTCTGTTATAGACCCATGGGACACAAAAATGCAAGCTCCACTGGCCACCAGAGCCAGGGGATCAAGGGGTATGCCCTAAGCAGCAGCCACAAAACACCAGGGCACAAGAATTGTGTAATAGCTCCCCTCCAGGAGATACTAGCATTCTGAATCATGGCAGAAAGAATAGCACCTGCCTCCTGAGGTCTCTGGAAAGGATTAGAGTTGGCCCTTAGATGTTGTTTAATTAAAAGCCTGCTCCTCAGGCTGCAACGATGAAGATAAGCTAATAGGCCTCTTTTGTAAAAAGATTGGGCTCCTCAGACTGTTGCCTCTTGTTGTGCCTTGGGGGTGGTAGCTGTAAGAACTCTTTCTTCATTTGCTACAATTCTTTGAGACCCGTGAGCATAAGTCCTGCTGGCCATCAGATCCAGGTGATCTAGAGGTGTCCCCTGGGGGCAGGTGTAAAAATCAGGGTACCTGATGAGGGTTCAAGCTTCTTTCCAGGAGATAATGGTGAGCTAGGGAAAATCAGAAGGAGAACACAAAGATGATGCCCACTGGCTGAAGCAAGGCAGAGGGAACCAGAATCTTTTAAGAAGCAGCTATTACTTTCGTTTCTTCTTGTCTAGAATGATCAGTTTTAACGAAGCATCTAAAAGGCTAGAAAGTCTGGATCAGGGTTTCTCAACATTGTCACTATTGATATTTTGGGCCAAATAAGTTTTTGTGCTGTTCTGTGTATTGTAGGAAGTTTAGCAAAATCCCATGCCTCTACTCACCAGAACTATGCAGCACACCCATTTCCCCTGAGCTGTAACAATAAAAAGTGTCTCTAGACAGGGAGATCAGTCAAGATGGCAGAGTAGAAAGACCCTGAGCTCACCTCCTCTCACTGGCACACCAAAATTACAACTATTTACAGAACAACCATCCATGAAAAAGAAGACTGGAACTTACCAGAAAAGATCTTCTACAACTAAAGCTATAAAGAAGAAACCACAACAAGATGGGTAGGAAGGGTAGAGTTGTGGTATAGTCAAGTCCCATAACCCTGGTTGGGCAACCCACAAACAGGAATTACAATTGCAGAGGTTCTCCCCAAGAAGAGAGGGGTCTGAGCCCCATATCAGGCTCCCCAACCTGGGGGTCCTACCCTGGGAAGGTGAGCCCCCAGAATGTTTGTCTTTGAAGGTCAGCAGGGCTTACTTTCAGGAGTCCCAGAGGGCTGTGGGAAATAGAGACTCCACTCTTAAAGGGCACACACAAAATCTCACATACTCCAGGACCCAGGGCAGAAGCAGTAATTTGAAAGGAGCCTGGGTCAGACCTAAATGCTGATCTTGGAGAGTCTCCTGGAGAGGCAGGCAGCCACTGGAGCTCATCCTGGCGACATAGACAATGGTGGCAGCCATTTTGGGGACCTTGCTCTACCATGTGGACACTGGAGCTAGCAAGCGCCATTTGGGGATAATCCCTCCATCTTACTAACCTCAGGACCCAGCCCCACCCCCACCTAACAGCCTGTAAGCATCAGTACCAGAATGCCTCAGGCCAAGCCCTACCCAACAGTAGACGTACTGCGTTAAGATCCTCTAAGCCCACAGCCACCCCTGGACATGGCCCTGCCCACCAGAGGGCCCAGGACCTGTCCCCACACACAAGTGTGAAGGTACTAGACCAGGGACCCCCAGAGCCCTGCAGCCAGAGACCTGGGATCTAGCCCTACCCACTAGTTGGCAGGCACCAGCTCCAGAATGCTTGGCCCCACCCACCAGCAAGCCTGCTCTAGCCTCAGGACCACCTTCACCCATCAGTGGGCAGACACCATGATGACATGACAACTGTAGCTCCACAGCCTGCAGGCTCAGCCTACCCAACAGTAGGCCAGCACCAGCCACAGGACCAGTGGGACCATGGTCCTGCTCACCAGCAGGCCAACACAAGCTCTGGGACCCCAGGACCCTGTAGCCAGATCTCAGGACTAGGCTCTTCCTGCCAGTGGGCTGCCACTAGCCAGAGGACCTGGCTTCAACCACCAGAGGGCTAGCACCAGCCCCAGGATCTCTTGGGCCCTGACTCTGACCACCAGTGAGCCAGCACTAGTCCCAGGGTCCCCTGGTGTTCCACAGACAGCTGCCTAGTGACTTGGCCCTGCCAACCCACAGTTGGCAGCATCCACACAAGGCAAGACGTGGAAACCAACTGGACTGAGGGTCAGCCATGCCTACCAGACCACCCACAGTAGTCAGCCCACCACAACAGAAGGATCCATGCAGCCCAGATAGGGGGCATCCTGAGAGCATTTAGCTCTGGTGACAAGAGGGCATTGTGCTCCTGGGAGGCATAGGATGTCTCTTACAAAACGCTACTTCTCCAAGGTCAGAAAATTTAACCAACCTACCAAATATATAAAAATACAAACAGCAACTTAGGCAAAATGAGGTGACAGAGGAACATGTTCCAAATGAAGGAACAAGATAAAACCCCAGAAGAAAAACTAAAGGAAATGGAGACAGGCAATCTACCTGAGAATGAGTTCAGGGTAGTGATCATAAAGATGATCAAAGAACTTGGGAGAAGAATGGATGCACAGAGTGAGAAATTAGAAGTTTTTAACAAAGAGTTGGAAAATATAAAGAACAACAAAAAAGAGATGAAGAATACAATAACTGAAATAAAAATACACTAGAAGGAATCAACTGTAGACTAAATGATGCAGAGGAATGGATCAGCAAGCTGGAAGACAGAGTAGTGGAAATCACTGATGCTGAACAGAAAAAGAAAAAAAGAATGAAAAGAAATGAGGACAGTTTAAGAGACCTCTGGGCAAACATCAAGAGCACTAATGTTCGCATTATAGGGAACCCAGAAGGAGAAGAGAGAGAGAGGAAGGCACTGAGAACATAATAGCTGAAAACTTTCCTAACTTGGGAAAGGAAACAGACATCCAAGTCCAGGAAGTGCAGAGAGTCCCATACAGGATTAAACCAAAGAGGAACACACCAAGACACATTGTAATTAAAATGGCAAAAATTAAAGATAGAGAATATTAAAAGCAGTAAGGGAAAATCAACAAGTTACATACAAAGGAACTCCCATAAGTCTATCAGCTGACTTTTCAGCAGAAACTTTGCAAGCTAGAAGGGAGTGGCATGATATATTTAAAGTGATGAAAGGGAAAAACCTACAACTAAGAATACTCTACCTGGCAAGACTCTCATTCAAATATGATGGAGAGATCAAAAGCTACACAGATAAGCAAAAGCTAGAGTTCAGCACCACCAAACATGTCTTACAAGAAATGTCAAAGGGACTTCTCTAAGTGGAAAAGAGAAGGCCACAACTAGAAACATGTAAATTACAAAAGGAAAAAGCTCATTGGTAAAGACAAATATATAGTAAAGGTAGAAAATCAGCCACACAGAAAGTTAGTAGGAAGGTTAAAAGACAAGAGGAGTAAAATCATCTATATCTACAATAAACAGTTAAGGGTTACACAAAACAATTAGACATAAAATATGATGTCAAAAACAGTAAATCATTAGGGACAGAGGGTACAAATGCAGGGTTGTTAAAATGCATTTGAAATTAAGAGATCAGTAACTTAAAATAATCATATATATATATATATATATATATATATATATATATATATAGCTATATAGAAACCTAATGGTAACCACAAACCAAAAATCTGTAATAGATACACATACACAAAAGACAGAAGAATCCAAACATAACACTAAAGATAGTCATCAAATCACAAGGGAAGAGAGCAAGGGAAGAAATAACAAAAAAGTACTACAAAAATGACCAGAGACAATGAACAAAATGGCAATAAGTACATGCTTATCAATATTTACTTTCAGTGTAAAAGGACTCAATGCTCCAATCAAAAGACATCAAGTGGCTAAATGGATACAAAAAAAGACCCATATATATACTGCCTAAAAGAGACTCACTTCAGATATAAAGACACACATACTGAAAGTTAGGAGATAGAAAAAGTTATTACATGCAAATGGAAATGAAAAAAAGGGTGGGGGTAGCAATAGTTATATCAGACAAAAGACTTTAAAGCAAAAACTATTATAAGAGACAAAGAAGGATATTACATGATGAGAAAGGGATCAATCCAAGAAGATATAACAATGTAAATATATATGCACCCAACATAGGAGCACCTAAATGCATAAAGCAAATATTAACAGACATAGAGGGAGAAACTGACAGTAACACAATAATAGGAGGGGACTTTAACACCCCACTGCATCAATAGATAGATCATCCAGAAAGAAAATCAATAGGCAAACACTAACCTTAAATAACACATTAGAGAAAATGGACTATATATACTACTTCTAAAAGCAGCAGAGTACACATATTTTCAAGTGTACATGGAACTTTCGCCAGGATAGATCGCACGCAAGGCCACAAAATAAGCCTTGGTAAATTTAAGAAAACTGAAATCATATAAAGCATCTTTTCTGACCACAACGTTATGAAACTAGAAATTAACTACAAGAAAACTACAAGAAAAAAAACTGTGAAAAACAGAAACACGTGGAGGCTAAACAATATGCTACTAAACAACCAATAGATCACTGAAGAAATCAAAGAGGAAATTTAAAAATACCTGGAGACAAATGAAAATGAAAACGCAACAATCCAAAATATATGAGACACAGCAAAAGCAGTTTTAAGAGGGAATTTTATAGTGATATAAGCTTACCTTATGAAACAAGAAAAATCTCAAATAAAGAACCTAACCTTACACCTAAAGGAAGTAGAAAAATAAGATCAAACAAACCCCAAAGTTAGTAGAGGAAAATTCATAAAGATCAGGGTAGAAATAAATGAAATGGAGACTAAAATTCAATAGAAAAGATTAATAAAACTAAGGGTTAGTTCTTGGAAAGATAAACCAAATCAATAAACCCTTAGCCAGACTCATCAAGAAAAAGAGAGAGGGCCCAAATGGATAAAATTTTAAATGAAAAAGGAGAAGTTACAATTGATACCACAGAAATCCATAGGATCATAAGAGATTTCTTCAAACAATTATATGCCAATAAAATGGACAATGTAGAAGAAATGGACAAATTCCTAGAAATGTACCATCTCTCAAGACTGAACCAGGAAGAAATAGAAAATATGAACAGATCAATTACCAGTAATGTAATTGAATCAGTAATAAAACAACTCCCAACAAACAAAATTCCAGGACCAGATAGCTTCACAGGTGAATCCTACCTAACATTAAAGAAGAATTAACACCTATCTCAAACTCTTCCAAAAATTGCAGAGGAAGGAACACTTCTGAACTCATTCTATGAGGTCAGTATCACCCTGATACCAAAGCCAGACAAAGATATCACACAAAAAAAGAAAATTACAGGCCAATAATGGGCATAGATCCAAAAATCTTCAACAAAATATTAGAATCCAACAATGCATTAAAAAGATCATACACCATGATCAAGTGGTATTTATCCCAGGGATGCAAGGATGGTTCAAAATCCACAAATCAAGGTGATATATCACAGTAACAAACTGAAGAGTAAAAAACATATGATTATCTTAATAGATGCAGAAAAATATTTTGACAAAATTCTACAGTCATTTGTGATAAAAAATCTCTCCAGAAAGTGTGTATGGAGGGAACATATCTTAACATAATAAAGGACATATATGATAATCCCACAGCTAACATCATACTCAACAGTAGTGAAAAGCTGAAAGCATTTTCCCTAACATTAGGAAAAAGGCAACAAAGCCCACTCTCACCACTTTTATTCAACATAGTATTGGAAGTCCTAACTATAGCAATCAGATAAAAAGAAAGAAAGAATTTGAAGGAATCCACATTGGAAAGGAAGAAATAAAACTGTCACTATTTGCAGATGACATGATACTGTACATAGAAAACCCTAAAGACACCAACAAAACACTACTAGAGCTATTCAATGAATTCAGTAAAGTTGCAGGATACAAAATTAATATACAAAAATCAGTTGCATTTCTATTCACTAACAATGAAGTATCAGATAGAAAATTAAAGAGACAATCACATTTACAATCACATCAAAAAGAATCAAATAACTAAGAATAAACTTACCTGAAGTAAAAGACCTGTACACATATACTGATGAAAAACAACACAAACAGATGGAAAGATATACATTTTTCATGGATTAGAAGAATTAATATTGTTAAAATGACCATACTACCCAAGGAAATCTACAGATCCAATGCAATTCCTATCAAAATACCAATGGCAGTTTTCCAGAACTAGAACAAATAATTCTAAAATTTGTATGGAACCACAAAAGACCCTGAATAGCCAAAACAGTCTTGAGAAAGCTGGAAGAATCACACTCCCTAACTTCAGATCTTACTATAAAGCAACAGTAATCAAAACAGTATAGTACTGGAACTAAAATAGACACATAGATCAATGGAACAAAATAAAGAGCCCAAAAATATACCCACACACTTATAGTCAATTAATCTAGAAAAAAGGAAGCAAGAATAAACCATGGAGAAAAGACAGTCTCTTCAATAAGTGGTGCTGAGTTAACTGGACAGCTACATGTAAAAGAATGAAATTGGAACATTTTCTCACACCATATACAAAAATAAACTCAAAATGGATTATAGACCTAAATATAAAACCTGAAGCCATAAAACTCCTAGAAGAGAATATAGGCAGAACACACTTTGACATAAATCATAGCAATATATTTTTTTTGATTCTGGTTCCTAAGGCAAAGGAATAAAAGCAAAAATAAAAAAAATGGGATTGAATTAAACTTAAATGCTTTTGCACAGCAAAGGAAACATCAACAAAATGAAAAGACACCCTACAGAATGAGAGAAAATATTCGCAAATGATATGACCGATAAGGAGTTAATATCCAAAATATATAAACAGCTCATACAACTCAATATCAAAAAAAAACAACCCAATTAAAAAATGGGCAGAGGGCTTCCCTGGTGGCGCAGTGGTTAAGAATCTGCCTGCCAATGCAGGGCACATGGGTTCGAGCCCTGGTCTGGGAAGATCCCACATGCCGCGGAGCAACTAAGCCCGTGAGCCACAACTACTGAGCCTGCGCGTCTGGAGCCTGTGTTCCGCAACAAGAGAGGCCGCGACAGAGAGAGGCCCGCGCACCGCGATGAAGAGTGGCCCCTGCTCGCTGCAACTGGAGAAAGCCCTCGCACAGAAACGAAGACCCAACACAGCCAAAAATAAATATAAGTAAATAAATTTAAAAAAAAAATGGGCAGAGGGGGACCTTCAAGATGGTGGAGGAGTAAGACGTGGAGATAACCTTCCTCCCCACACATACCTCAAAAATACATATACATGTGGAACAACTCCTACAGAACACCTACTGAATGCTGGCAGAAGACCTCAGACTTCCGAAAAGGCAAGAAACTCCCCACGTACCTGGGTAGGGCAAAAGAAAAAAGAAAAAACAGAGACAAAAGAATAGGGACGAGACCTGCACCTCTGGGAGGGAGCTGTGAAGGAGGAAAAGTTTCCACACATTAGGAAGCCCCTTCACTGGCAGAGACGGGGTGGCGAAGCTTTGGAGCCACAGAGGAGAGCGCAGCAACAGGGGTGCAGAGGGCAAAGCAGAGAGATCCCCTCACAGAGGATCGGTGCCGACCAGCACTCAGCAGCCTGAGAGGCTTGTCTGCTCACCCGCTGGGGCGGGTGGGGGCTGGGAGCTGAGGATCGGGCTTTGGAGGTCAGATCCCAGTGAGAGGACTGGGGTTGGACAGTCTGAAGGGGGCTAGTGTGCCACAGCTAGCCAGGAGGGAGTCCAGGAAAAAGTCTGGAACTGCCTAAGAGGCAAGAGACCATTGTTTCAGTTTGTGTGAGGAGAGGGGATTCAAAGCAACACCTAAACGAGCTTCAGAGATGGGTGCAAGCCTCGGCTATCAGCTCGGACCCCAGAGACGGGCATGAAATGCTAATGCTGCTGCTGCAGCCACCAAGAAACCTGTGTACAAGCACAGATCACTATCCACACTCCCCCCCAGGAGACTGTGCAGCACGCCACTGCCAGGGTCCCATGATCCAGGGACAACATCTCCGGGAGAACACATGGTGCACCTCAGGCTGTTGCAACATCAAGCTGGCCTCTGCAACCACAGGCGCGCCCCACATTCCAATTATAACCTACTGTACCCCTTCCTCCCCATGGCCTGAGTGAGCCAGGGCTCCCTAATTAGCCGCTGCTTTAACCCTGTCCTGTCTGGATGGGAACAGATGCCTGAGGGCTACCTACATGCAGAGATGGGGCCAAAACCAAAGCTGCACCCCAGGAGCTGTGCGAACAAAGAAGAGAAGGGGAAATTTCTCCATGCAGCCTCAGGAGCAGTGGATTAAATCCCCACAATAAACTTGATGTACCCTACATCTGTGGAATATGTGAACAGACAATGAAGCATCCCAAAATTGACGTGGTGGACTCTGGGAGCAACTGTAGACTTGGGGTTTGTGGTCTGTGACTGATTTGTTTCTAATTTTTATGTTTATCTTAGTTTAGTGTTTAGCGCTTGTTATCACTTGTGGATTTGTTTATTGGTTGAATTGCTCTCTCCATTATTATTATTATTATTATTATTATTATTATTTTAATAATTCTTTAATTTTTAAATTTATTATTATTATTTTTTCTTTCTTTCTTTTTTTTCTCCCTGTTCATCTGAGCCATGTGGCTGACAGGGTCTTGGTGCTCCAGCCTGGTGTCAGGCCTGAGCCTCTGAGGTGCGAGAGCTGAGTTCAGGACATTGGACCACCAGAGACCTCCCAGCCTCACATAATATCAACTGGCAAGAGCTCTCCCAGAGATCCCTGTCTCAACACTAAGACCCAGCTCCACCGAATGGCCAGCAAGCTCCAGTGCTGGACACGCCATGCCAAACAACAAGCAAGACAGGATAAAGAAGATGTGGCACATATATACAATGGAATATTGATCAGCCATAAAAAGAAACGAAATTGAGTTATTTGTAGTGAGGTGGATAGACCTAGAGTCTGTCATACAGAATGAAGTAAGTCAGAAAGAGAAAAACAAACACTGTATGCTAACACATATATATGGAATCTAAAAAACAAACACAAAAAAGGTCATGAAGAACCTAGGGGCAGGACGGGAATAAAGACGCAGACCTACTAGAGAATGGACTTGAGGACATGGGGAGGGGGAAGAGTAAGCTGGGACAAAGTGAAAGAGTGGCATGGACATATATACACTACCAAATGTAAAACCGATAGCTAGTGGGAAGCAGCCGCACAGCACAAGGAGATCAGCTCGGTGCTTTGTGACCACCTAGAGGGGTGGGATGGGGTGGGTGGGAGGGAGGGAGATGCAAGAGGGAAGACATATGGGGATATATGTATATGTATAGCTGATTCACTTTGTTATAAAGCAGAAACTAACACAGCATTGTAAAACAATTGTAGTCCAATAAGATGTTAAAAAAATAAAATAAAATAAAATGTAAAAAAACAAACAAAAAAAACCTAGCAAGACAGGAACACAACCCCAGCTGCTAGCAGAGAGGCTGCTTAAAATCATACTAAGTTCACAGACACCCCAAAACACACCACCAGATGCAGTCCTGCCCACCAGGAGAACAAGATCCAGCCTCATCCACCAGAACACAGGCACCAGTCCCCTCAACCAGGAAGCCTACACAAGCCACTGAACCAACCTCAACCACTGGGGGCAGACACCAAAAACAATCGGAACTATGAATGTACAGCCTGCGAAAAGGAGACCCCAAACAAAGTAAGGTAAACAAAATGAGAAGACAGAGAAATACACAGCAGATGAAGGAGCAAGGTAAAAGCCCATCAGACCAAACAAATGAGGAGGAAATAGGCAGTCTACCTGATAAAGAATTCAGAGTAATGATAGTAAAGATGATCCAAAATCTTGGAAATAGAATGGAGAAAATACAAGAAACGTTTAACAAGGACCTAGAAGAACTAAAGAGCAAACAAACAATGATGAACAACACAATAAATGAAGTTAAAAATTTTTTAGAAGTAATCAATAGCAGAATAACTGAGGCAGAAGAATGGAGAAGTGGCCTGGAAGATAAAATAGTGGAAATAATTGCCACAGAGCAGTATAAAGAAAAAAGAATGAAAAGAATTGAGGACAGTATCAGAGACCTCTGGGACAACATTAAACACAAAACCTTTGAATTATAGGGGTCCCAGAAGAAGAAGAGAACAAGAAAGGGTCTGAGAAAATATGTGAAGAGATTATAGTTGAAAACTTCCTTAACATGGGAAAGGAAATAGTCAAGCAAGTCCAGGAAGAGCAGAGAGTCCCATACAAGATAAATCCAAGGAGAAACACGCCAAGACACATATTAATCAAACTAGCAAAAATTAAATTCAAAGAAAAAGTATTAAAAACAGCAAGGGAAAAGCAATAAATAACATACAAGGAATCACCATAAGGTTAACAGCTGATCTTTCCACAGAAACTCTGCAAGCCAGAAGGGAGTGGCAGGACATATTTAAAGTGATGAAAGGGAAAAACCTACAGCCAAGATTACTCTACCCAGCAAGGATCTCATTCAGATTTGACGGAGAAATTAAAATTTTACAGGCTAGCAAAAGCTAAGAGAATTCAGCACCACCAAGCCAGCTCTCCAACAAATGCTAAAGGAACTTCTCTAGGCAGGAAACACAAGAGAAGGAAAAGACCTACAAAAACAAACCCAAAACAATTAAGAAAATGGTAATAAGAACATACATATTGATAACTACCTTAAATGTAAATGGATTAAATGCTCCAACCAAAAGACACAGACTGGCTGAATGGATACAAAAACAAGACCCGTATATAGGCTGTCTACAAGAGACCCACTTCAGACCTAGGGATAGATACAGACTGAAAGTGAGGGGATGGAAAAAGACATTCCATGCAAATGGAAATCAAAAGAAAGCTGGGGTAGCAATTCTCATATCAGAGAAGATAGACTTTGAAATAAAGACTATTACAAGAGACAAAGAAGGACACTACATAATGATCAAGGGATCAATCCAAGAAGAGGATATAACAATTGTATATATTTATGCACCCAACATAGGAGCACCTCAATATATAAGGCAAATGCTCACAGCCATAAAAGGGGAAATCGACAGTAACACAATAATTGTAGGAGACATTAACACCCCACTTTCACCAATGGACAGATCATCCAAAATGAAAATAAATAAGGAAACACAAGCTTTAAATGACACATTAAACAAGATGGACTTAATTGATATCTATAGGACATTCCATCCAAAAACAACAGAATACAATTTCTTCTCAAGTGCTCATGGAACATTCTCCAGTATAGATCATATCTTGGGTCACAAACCAAGCCTTGTTAAGTTTAAGAAAATTGAAATCGTATCAAGAGTCTTTACCGACCACAAGGCTATGAGACTAGATATCAATTACAGGGAAAAAAACCGTTAAAAATACAAACACATGGAGGCTAAATAATACACTACTAAATAACCAAGAGATCACTGAAGAAATCAAAGAGGAAATCAAAAAATACCTAGAAACAAATGACAATGAAAACATGATAACCCAAACCTATGGGATGCAGCAAAAGTAGTTCTAAGAGGGAAGTCTATAGCAATACAATCCTACCTCAAGAAACAAGAAACATCTCAAATAAACAACCTAATCTTACACCTAAAGCAATTATAGAAAGGAGAACAAAAAACCCCCAAAGTCAGCAGAAGGAAAGAAATCATAAAGATCAGATCAGAAATAAATGAAAAAGAAATGAAGGAAACACTAGCAAAGATCATTAAAACTAAAAGCTGTTTTTTTTGAGAAGATAAACAAAATTGATAAACCATTAGCCAGACTCATCAAGAAAAAAAGGGAAGAGACTCAAATGAATAGAATTAGAAATGAAAAAGGGGAAGTAACAACTGACACTGCAGAAATGCAAAGGATCATGAGAGATTACTACAAGCAACTCTATGCCGATAAAATGGACAACCTGGAAGAAATGGACAAATTCTTAGAAAAGCAGAACCTTCTGAGACTGAACCAGAAAGAAATAGAAAATATAAACAGACCAATCACAAGCACTGAAATTGAAATGGTGATTAAATTCTTCCAACAAACAAAAGGCCTAGATGGCTTCATAGGTTAATCCTATCAAACATTTAGAGAAGAGCTCACACCTTTCCTTCTCAAACTCTTCCAAAATATAGCAGAGGGAGGAACAATTCCAAACTCATTCTATGAGGCCACCATCACCCTAATACCAAAACCAAAGATGTCACAAAAATAAAACTACAGGCCAATATCAGTGATGAATATAGATGCAAAAATCCTCAACCAAATACTAGCAAACAGAATCGAACAGCACATTAAAAGGATCATACACCATGATCAAGTGGGGTTTATCCCAGTAATGCAAGGATTCTTGAATATATGCAAATCAACCCATGTGATACACCATATTAACAAATTGAAGGATAAAAACCATATGATTATCTCAGTAGATGCAGAAAAAGCTTTTGACAAAATTCAACACCCATTTATGTAAAAACTCTCCAGATAATAGGCATAGAGGGAACTTACCTCAACATAATAAAGGCCATATATGAGAAACCCACAGCCAACATCATTCTCAATGGGGAAAAACTGAAACCATTTCCACTAATAACAGGAACAAGACAAGGTTGCCCACTGTCACCACTATTATTCAACATAGTTTTGGACATTCTAGCCATGGCAATCAGAGAAGAAAAAGAAATAAAAGGAATCCAAATCGGAAAAGAAGAAGTAAAGCAGTCACTGTTTGCAGATAACATGATACTACACATAGAGAATCCTAAAGATGCTACTGGAAAACTACTAGAGCTAATCAATGAATTTGGTAGAGTAGCAGGATAGAAAATTAATGCAAAGAAATCTCTTATATTCCTATACACTAATGGTGAAAAATCTGAAAGAGAAATTAAGGAAACCCTCTCATTTACCATTGCAACAAAAAGAATAAAACACCTAGGAATAAAACTACCTAAGGAGACCAAAGGCCTGTATGCAGAAAACTATAAGACACTGATGAAAGAAATTAAAGATGAACAAACAGGTGGAGAGATATACCATGTTCTTGGATAGGAAGAATCAACATGTGAAAATGACTATACTCCCCAAAGCAATCTACAGATTCAATGCAATCCCTATCAAACAACCACTGGCATTTTTCACAGGAGTAGAACAAAAAATTTTACAATTGGTATGGAAACACATAAGACCCCGAATAGCCAAAGCAATCTTGAGAAAGAAAAACGGAGCTGTAGGAATCAGGCTCCCTGACTTCAGATTATACTACAAATCTACAGTAATCAAGACAGTATGGTACTGGCACAAAAACAGAAATATAGATAAATGGAACAGGATAGAAAGCCCAGAGATAAACCCATGCACATTTGGTCACCTTATCTTTGCCAAAGGAGGCAAGAATATACAATGGAGAAAAGACAGCCTCTTCAATAAGTGGTGCTGGGAAAACTGGACAGCTACTTGTAAAAGAATGAAATTAGAACACTCCCTAACACCATACACAAAAATAAACTCAAAATGGATTAAAGACCTAAATGTAAGGCCAGACACTATAAAACTCTTAGAGGAAAACATAGGCAGAACACTCTATGACATACATCACAGCAAGATCCTTTTTGACCCATCTCCTAGAGAAATGGAAATAAAAACAAAATTAAACAAATGGGATGTAATGAAACTTAAAAGCTATTGCACAGCAATGGAAACCATAAACAAGATGAAAGGACAACCCTCACCTCAGAATGGGAGAAAATATTTGCAAACGAAGCAACTGACAGAGGATTAATTTCCAAAATTTACAAGCATCTCATGCAGCTCAATATCAAAAAAACAAACAACTCAATTCAAAAATGGGCAGAAAACTTAAATAGACATTTTTCCAAAGAAGATATACAGATTGCCAACAAATACATGGAAGGATGCTCAACATCACTAATCATTAGAGAAATGCAAATCAAAACTCCAATGAGATATCACCTCACACCAGTCAGAATGGCCATCATTAAAATCTCTACAATCAATAAATGCTGGAGAGGGTGTGGAGAAAAGGGAGCCCTCTTGCACTGTTGGTGGGAATGTAAATGGATACAGCCACTATGGAGAACAGTATGGATGTGCCTTAAAAAACTAAAAATAGAACTACCATACGACCCAGCAATCCCACTCCTGGGCATATATCTGTAGAGAAACATGGTTCAAAAGGATACATGCACCCCAATGTTCATTGCAGTGCTGTTTACAATAACCAAGACATGGAAGCAACCTAAATGTCCATCAACAGATGAATGGATAAGGAAGATGTGGTACATATATACAGTGGAATATTACTCAGCCATTAAAAAGAATGAAATAATGCCATTTGTGGCAACATGGATGGACCTGGAGATTATCATACTAAGTGAAGTAACTCAGACAGAGAAAGACATATATCATATGATATCTCTTATATGCAGAATCTAAAAAAAATGATACAAATGAATTTGTTTACAAAACAGAAACAGATTCATAGACTTACAGAATAAACTTATGATTACCAGTGGGGAAGGGTCGGGGGGAGAGATAGACTGGGAGTTTGGGATTGACATGTACACACTGCTATATTTGAAATAGATAACCAAAAAGGACCTACTGTATAGCACAGGGAATGCTGCTCAATATTCTGTAATAACCTTAATGGGAAAATAATTTGAAAAAGAATAGATACATCTATATGAATAACTGAACCACTTTGCTGTACCCCTGAAACTAACACAACACTGTTAATCAATTATGCTCCAATATAAAATTAAAAAAAATTTTTAATGGGCAGAAGGCCTAAATAGACATCTTTTTTCTGAAGAAGACATACAGAATGCCAACAGGCACATGAAAAGATACTCAACATTGCTAATCATCAGGGAAATGCACATGAAAACTGCAATGAGGTATCACCTCACACCAGTCAGAATGGCCATCACCAAAATATCTACAGATAATAAATGCTGGAAAGGATGTAGAGAAAAGTGAACCCTCCTACACTGTTTTTGGGAATGTAAATTAGTGCAGCCACTATGAAGAACAGTATGGACGTTCCTCAGAAAACTAAAAATAGAGCTACCATATGATCCAGCAATTCTGCTTCCGGGTACGCATCTGAAGAAAATGAAAACACTAATTCAAAAACATACATGCATCCCAATGTTCATAGCAGCATTCTTTGTAATAGTGAAGATATGGAAGCAACCTTAGTGTCTATCAACAGATGAATGGATAAAGAACAAGTGTCATATATACACACACACACACACACACAATGGAATACTACTCAGCCATAAATAAGAGTGAAAATTTGCCATCTGCAACAACATGGATGGACCTGGAAGGTATTATCCTAAGAGAAATAAGTCAGACAGAGAAAGACAAATACTGTATGTTATCACTTATATATGGAATCTAAAAAATAAAGAAAACTAGTTAATATAACAAAAAATATATACTCACAGGTATAGAGAACAAACTAGTGTTTACTAGTTTGGGGAAGGTATAAGATAGGGGTAGGGGATTAAGAGGTACAAATTATTATGCATAAAATAAATAAGTTACAAGGATATACAGTACAGCACAGGGAATATAGCCAATATTTTATAATATACATAAATAAAGTATAATCTTTAAAAATTGTGAATCACTATGTTGTACACCTGAAACTTACATAATATTATAAATCAACTATAACTTGATAAATAAAAAAATTCCATCAGAATATCATTAGATAAAAAAAAATCTCCAGACATTGTCAAATGTGTCCTGCAGGTGGGGGAATATACCCCCAGTTGAGAACCGCTGGTTTAAAGGCATGGTAATGTTGTAGTTAAGAGCACAGTTTTTACACAATTATGTATGAATCAAGACTCTTTTTCTTACTGGCTTCATGACCTTGAGCAAATCACTTCACTTTTCTGAACCTCATTTTCCTCTCTTCTGTAAATGGGAACAACGAGGCCTGATTTAGGGTTGTTGTAAGGATTTAATGAGATCATGTATATAAAACACTCAATACATAGTGGTAGTAATAATGTGCTAATATTATTAACCATTATTAATTAACAAAGATTGCAATTTCCTAGGAAATGGTGAATGAGGAAAGGAGGTGGTTTCTTAAAGGTATACTCAGAACTAACTTTTTAATTGCCCATACTGTCGTAAGAGAATTCAGCTCTTCCCATTTGCTAGTAGGCCTCACCATCAAAGATAAGAGGGAGCATTAAATCTTTCTCTCAAAGATTCCATAGCTAATTCTGGAAAGGCAGGATACTGAGCTCTATACTATGCAATCTGTATAATCTATTTTGGGGTAAGGGTCTCTGAGATTTCTATCTATGTGTAGGCACAATCAAACTCCAGCCCACCCCTTCTCTAGAAGTAAGCTCTCTAAATATCAAAGAGATGAGAAGAGTCTTACCGTAGAATTACACCAGAGACACCGGAAATCTTGAAGTCTCTGATAACTGCCACAGTTCTCATGACATACTGCGCACTGAGAACTGACAGATATGTTTCCTTCTACCCACTGATGAGGCATAGTTTTCTGAAGGATAAAAAGAGACAAGAGGTAGAAGTTAGAGATATAAGGAGAGGAAGGGCCAGCTGGAATAACTATACTACCCCATGGAGGACACTAGATAACCCCAAGGAAGTTCTCCATCATCCTGCCCTCCCCACTCCCATGCTAGTGACCAATGACAAGTGGGAGTTGGGGGGGAGGCTTTCATTCTTCTAGATTTGTTGGATCATGAGCCTGGGAAAGAAGCCTACTTGGGTTGTCTGGAAACAGGAAGAAGTCTTCCTTCCCCTGTGTGTCGTGACTGAAGGGGAGATGGAAAAGGGTGATTATGAGAAAGCATGGCTGATACTCACTACTTCATCTGCAGGCATGAGGAGGTCATCAGTAATGGATAATGTATTCCACTTGCAATCTTTGCTTGCTCTTAAAGCACATAATCTGTGAGACTTTACTTTGCACACTGTGAAAGAGGAAGAAAAACAGATGGATGTGAATCTGGTGACAATGAAGATTCTAACTTCCTTCCCTAAGCTGCTCTAAAAGTTAGAACCTAGATGCATCTAAGTAGCTGTGACTTAACTCCAAAGGCTTATTTTCCATATATTTCAGTTTCTTTGTATTCTTCCTGGCCAAATTTTCTATTACCTGACTTGAATTGAAATTGATGGTAAGAATGAGGTGATTTCTATTTTTCCAAACCTGTGACTGTACTGTCCAATCCTCCCAGACCCAACCCTCCCTTTGATTAATGAGAATTCCCCCTCATGCCAGTTTCCTCCCGTCTCCTTTCCCCTGTCTGTTAAGTGTCAGGGTTAACCTTACACTAGAATCAGTGACCTAGTGTGAGTCAATGATACTAAAGCCGCATGAGCTCCTTCACACCCATCTCCACCCACTGAGCTCCACTTCCTAAAGGAATCAGAAATGTACCTTCGCAGATGATAACATTTCGAGATAAGGCAGGAATGGTCCCTCGACAAACATTGCAGTGCTGGGTCCGGGGACTGTGGCTTGAGTACCAATAGTGCATTCCAACAAGAAAAGGGTTGTTTTCTGCTGCAGGTATCTAAAATAAATCAAAGAGAAGAAAGAATAGAGAGTTAATCACAGAGACGGATTAGGGAAGGCCAGAAAATCTGAATGCTAAGGCTGAAATGGCCAGCTACATAAGGTGTCAGAGCATGTGAAGAGGAAGAATCAAAGTTGAGCCAATACTTAACAAATCTCCCATCTCTGTTTTTTCCCAGTGGTTTTGGAAAGGGAAAAGGAATGAGGGGGTGGTAGATTCTGGAACAGGGACTGAAGGCAGGAGTGATGATCTTTATACTCCTTGGCTAAACCATTTCATTGGTTTAGCCTAAGCAAAATTAGTTCTGTTAACCTTGGCCTTGTCTCTCTTTGAGTAGTCAGCAAAGGGAGGTGGTGAGTGGGAAATTCAGTGATATCCAAGTCCTCTTGCCAGGCAAGAAAGGGAGGAGGCAGGGCTCTGACTCTGGGCTAAGGAATGCTTGTCAGGCTTTAGCTACCTCCTGGAGATATACATTACCCTTACTGGACCTACTGCTGCCAAGTGAGGAGAGCATTGCATTGCTGGGACAACAGTTTCATTTCAGAGGCTTCTGGTCCCAGTATTCTTTTCTGAATACCATGCTCTGACTGCCTATAGCAATTTCCTGGTTAATCAATTGAATTCATTCAAAATTCATTAAATTTTTACTGAGTAACTGCTATGTGTTTGGCACTTTTCAAGGCACTGATGAACAAGATAAAGTCTCTGCCCTCATGGAATGGCATTCTGTTTGGTGTCCTCTTTCATGGTATTCAATTTGACATTTACTATTAACCTCCCTATAAATGCTACATTTGTTTATCACAGTCTGACTCTCATGACTGTGGGGCCAGCACAGGGCATACCAGCAACTAGTTTTGGGGTTAAAAGGGGAAGGGGAGGAGTGGGCACCAAAAACTTCCAAATCTGTTCTGGGTGTGCATTCCACAGGACACTTCCACCTTTTCTATAATTCCTGTGAATGTCTGATCTCTTCCTTCTCTGCCTTACTCTGGAATGTAGACATAAGCGTATGCATTCAGCTTTTTATTCTTGATGTTATAATCGGTTGGGTGTGTAAAGGCATAAGACTTTAAAATGAACTATATATTTTTCCTGATGCTAGCTGATAGTGGTCCACTAGAGAGAGAGACAGAGAGAGACAGAGAGGGAGAGAGAGAAAGCGCTATTGAGGGATCTGCCATATTTAGTGTTCAACCTTGATCAACTTATAGGAATTCGTCATCTAAAACATAGCCTGTACATGGTATTCTCTGATCCCTCCTTCCCCCTCTGGCATGCCGTTTATGTGCTAAGCTGCTGTTGGAATGACCAGGAAGCTTCTGGAAGGAAAAGCTACTTTGATGCGCTAAAGGCTCACCTCGTATGGAGTCACTTTGTGATTGTATTATTTTTTGCATACTGAAACCCTGGCAAAGTTCCGAGAAGATCAAAGTAGAGAGTGGAGAGTCCTGAGGAAGTGACATAGTCTTGGCTTTGACATGCTGAGCAACTAGCACCTTTCTAATTCCCATGCCACTAGATTATAACTTTACAAGTACCTTCCTTCCTTCCAACCTCCTTCTTTCCTCCAATAATTACTAAGAGCTACTTTGTGTCATCTATAAAGCTAGGCACTAGAGATCCAGAGATGAATGATCCATAGTTCTTGCCTTCACGGAGCTCATAGTCCACTGTAGGAGACAACTTCCTAAACAGATCACTCCAGTGTAGAGTGAAAAGTGAGCTCTCCTATAATGTTCAAGATTCTACAGGACAAATGGAAAAAATGATGAACTATGCCTGGGTAGAATATTGAATTTCATGCTCCAATTAGCTACAGAATATAAAAATATATAAAATGGACATTGTTTTGGTTCAGCAGTGGAGGAGGTGGGATTTATATTCCTTAAGTGCATCCTATTGTATAAGAAAACTTTGATGCATACCACCCTGGATGAGTACCTGTTGTATGTTGAATTGTGCACCCTGCCAAAATATGTTCAAGTACCTGGTACCTGTGAATGTGACCTTATTTGAAAATAGAATCTTTATAGATATAATCAATTTAAGATGTCATAATGGATTAGTGACTGGTATCCTTTCCCTCTTTTTAAAAAAAAATTTTTTTTATTTTTTAACATCTTTATTGGAGTATAATTGTTTTACAATGGTGTGTTAGTTTCTGCTTTATAACAAAGTGAATCAGTTATACATATACATATATCCTCATATCTCTTCCCGCTTGCGTCTCCCTCCCTCCCACCCTCCCTATCCCACCCCTCTAGGTGGTCACAAAGCGCCGAGCTGATCTCCCTGTGCTATGCGATTGCTTCCCATTAGCTATCTATTTTACGTTTGGTTGTGTATATATGTCCATGCCACTCTCTCACTTTGTCCCAGCTTACCCTTCCCCCTCCCCGTGTCCTCAAGTCCATTCTCTAGTAGGTCTGCGTCTTTATTCCCGTCTTGTCCCTAGGTTCTTCATGACCATTTTTGTTTGTTTGTTTTTTAGATTCCATATATATGTGTTCGCATACGGTATTTGTTTTTCTCTTTCTGACTTACTTCACTCTGTAGGACAGATTCTAGGTCTATCCACCTCACTACAAATAACTCAATTTCGTTTCTTTTTATGGCTGATCAATATTCCATTGTATATATGTGCCACATCTTCTTTATCCATTCATCTGTCAATGGACACTTAGGTTGCTTCCATGTGCTGACTATTGTAAATAGAGCTGCAATGAACATTGTGGTCCATGACTCTTTTTGAATTATGGTTTTCTCAGGGTATATGCCCAGTAGTGGGATTGCTGGGTTGTATGGTAGTTCTATTTTTAGTTTTTTAAGGAACCTCCATACTGTTCTCCATAGTGGCTGTATCAATTTACATTCCCACCAACAGTGCAAGAGAGTTCCCTTTTCTCCACACCCTCTCCAGCATTTATTGTTTGTAGATTTTTTGATGATGGCCATTCTGACCGGTGTGAGATGGTATCTCATTGTAGAAGAGGGAAATTTGGACAGACACAGGAGAGACATCATGTGATGATAGAGGCAGAGATTGGAATGATGCGTCTACAAGCCAAGGAATGCCTGCAATCACCAGAAGCTAAGAAGAGGCAAAGAAGGATTCTCTTCTAGAGCCTTCAGAAAGAGCACAGCCCTGCCAACACATTGATTTTGTACTTCTAGACTCCAGAACTGTGAGAGAAGTATCTTAATTCACCCAGTTTGTGGATTTGATATGGCAGTCCTGAGAAACTAACACAGTATGTCATTACAGGCCTTTCTAGTAATTGACACAGACTAAAAATTGACTTTGAAGACAGATGAAGAACTGTGGCATGTATACAAACCACTGATCTCTGAATGTTAAGGCTTTTAATGTGTGGTTGTTGGGTTTTGTGTTTGATCTGTGTTGTTACAACTAGCAAGATTTCCTTCTTTTTTCGGGCTGAACAACATTCCATTGTATTTGTGTATGTATATATCTATATCTATATCACATTTTTTAAATCCATTTTATCCATTGAGGGACAGTTAGGTTGTGTCTGTATCTTGGCTGTTGTGAATAATGCTGAAAGAAACATGGGAGTTCTGATATCTCTTCAAGACGCTGATTTCATTTCCTTTGGATATATACCCAGAAGTGAGATTGCTGGGTCATAAGGTAGTTATATTTTTAATACTTTGAGAAACCTCAGTACTACTTTCCATAATGGCTGTACCAATTTATAGTCCCACCAAAAGTGCACAAGTTTTCTCTTTTCTCCACATTCTTGCCAGCACTTGTTGTCTCTTGTCTTTTTTTTTTTTTTGGCCACATCACACGGCATGCGGGATCTTAGTTCCCCAACCAGGGATTGAACCTGCACCCCCTACAGTGTAAGCGCAGAGTCTTAACCATTGGACTGCCAGGGAAGTCCCTCTTTTTTGCTTTTCTTTTGTTTTTCTTTTTTTAAAATTTGAAGTATAGTTGATTTACAATATTGTGTTAGTTTCAGGTGTACAGCAAAGTGATTTAGTTATACATACATATATATCTATTTTTTTCAGATCTTTTAAAAATAATTATATATTTTTTATTTTAGCAAAGATTCAGAATATATCTCTTTAAGAAAAAAGAGTTACATCATACAATCTTTTGAAAATATACATTCATATATTGGTTTTGTCCCATGATTAATTTGATTACTAAAAGTTGTAAAGTGCAGCTAAATTTGAGAGCCAAGTTATTAGTAGTTAAAGACTGATTTGCTTTTTTTAAATTGAAGTATAGTTGATTTACAATATTGTGTTAGTTTCAGGTGTACAGCAAAGTGATTCACTTATATAGATATATATTCTTTCAGATTATTTTCCACTATAGGTTATTATAAGATATTGAATATGGTTCCCTGTGCAATACAGTAAATCCTTTTTGCTTATCTATTTTATGTATAGTAGTTTGTATCTATTAATCCCATACTTCTTTTTTTAAAGTTTATTGTGAAGTTATTTTACATTATTTTATCTTTATGTGGCATTAGGAAATTTTCAAAAATTTTATTTATTTATTTTTATTGAAGTATAGTTGATTTACAATGTTGTGTTAATTTCAGATGTACAGCAAAATGATTCAGTTATACATACATATATATCTATTTTTTCAGATCTTTTAGAAATATATTATTTTTATTTTAGCAAAGAGTCAGAATATATCTCTTTAAGAAAAAAGAGTTACATCATACAATCTTTTGAAAATATACATTCATGTATTGGTTTTGTCCTACAACTAATTTGATTACTGAAAGTTGTAAAGTGCAGCTAAATTTGGGAGCCAAGTTAGTAGTTAAAGACTGATTTGCTTTTTTAAAATTGAAGTATAGTTGATTTACAATGTTGTATTAGTTTCAGGTATACAGCAAAGTGATTCGATTATATATTATATATATGTTACATATAATATATATATATTCATTCTTTTTCAGATTCTTTTCCCATATAGGTTATTACAGAATATTGAGTATAGTTCCCTGTGCTATACAGTAGGTCCTTGTTGGTTATCTATTTTATATAGTAGTGTATGTATGTTAATCCCATACTTCTAATTTATCCCTCCCCACTCCCTTTCCCCTTTGATAACCATAAGTTTGTTTTCTGTCTGTGAGTCTGTTTCTGTTGTATACACAGATTCATTAGTATTGATTTTTAGATTCCACATATAAGTGATATAATATTTGTCTTTGTCTGACTTACTCCACTAAGTATAATATTCTCTAGGGCCATTCATGTTGCTGCAAATGACAATCTTTCATTCTTTTTTATGGCTGAGTAATATACCAATGTATATATATCTCACATCTTCTTAAGTCAATAGTTTGTTGATGGACACTTGGGTTGTTTCCATGTCTTGGCTATTGTAAATAGTGCTGCTATGAACATTGGAGTGCACGTATCTTTTCGAATTAGAGTTTTCATCTACCCAGGAATGGGACTGCTGTGTCATATGGTAGTTCTATTTTTAGTTTTTAAAGGAACCTCTGTACTGTTTTCCATAGTGGTTGCACCAATTTGCATTCCTTTCGACAGTGTAGGAAGGTTTCTTATTCTCCAACCCTCTCCAGCATTTATTATTTGTAGACTTTTTGATGACAGCTATTCTGACGATAAGAGACATTTTAACAAGGGTGAGATGATATCTCATTGTGGTTTTGATTTGCATTTCCCTAATGATTAATGGTGTTGAGCACTTAACTTTTTATCCATTTTATGTCTTCTTTGGAAAAATATCTATACAGGTCCCTCGCCCATTTTAAAAACAGATTATTTGTGGGTTTTTAAACTATTGAGTTGTAGGTGTTCCTTATATATTTTAGATATTAACCTCATATCAGATATATAGCTTGTAAATATTTTCTCCCATTTCTAGGTTGCCTGTTCACTCAGTTGATTTAGCTTGATGTAATCTCACTTGTTTATTTTAGCTTTTGTTCCTTGTGCTTTTGGTGTCATATCCAAGAAATCATTGTCCCAGTCAATGTCAAGAAGGTTTTTCTCTGTTTTCTTCTAGCAGTTTTATAGTTTTAGGTCTTACACTTAAGTCTTTATTCAGCCTGAGTTGATTTTTTGTACATGGTGTGAGGTAACAGTCCAATTTCATTCTCCTGCATGTTGATATCTAATTTTCCCAACACCATTTATTGAAGACTACCCTTCCCCAATTTTGTGTTCTTGGCACCCTTCTGGAAATCAGTTGACTGTAAAAGCATGGATTTATTTCTGTGCTCTCTATTTTGTTCCATTGGTCTGTATGTCTGTTTTTATGCCAGTACAATACTGTTTTGATTACTATAGCTTTGTAATGTATGTTGATATCAGGAAGTGTGATGCCTCCAGCTTTGCTCTTCTTGCTCAAAATTGCTTTGGTTATTTGGGGTTGTTTTTGGCTCCATATGAATTTTAGGATTGCTCTTTCTATTTATGTAGGGAATACCATTGGATTTTGATTGGGATTGTATTAAATCTGTAGATTACTTTGTGTAGTATGGACATTTTAACAATATTAATTCTTACGATCCATGAACATGGGATGTCTGTCCATTTATCTATGTATTCTTTACTTTCCTTCATCAATGTTTTATAATTTTCAATGTATGTTTTTCACCTCTTTGTTTAAGTTTATTCCTAAGTATTTTATTCTTTTTGTTGCTATTGTGAATGGGCTTATTTTCTTAAATTTCCTTTCAAATAGTTCATTGTTTGTGTATAGAAAACTGAGTGATTTTTTTGTATGTTGATTTTGTACCCTATGAATTTACTGAATTGGTTTGTTAGTTGTAACAATTATTTTGTTCAGTCTTTAGGTTTTTCTACATATATGATCATGTTGTCTGCAAACAGAGACAATTTTACTTCTTCCTTTCCAGTTTGGGTGCCTTTTAATTATTTTTCTTGCCCAATTGCTCTGGCTTGGATTTCCAGTACTATGTTGAAAAGAAGTGGTGAGAGTATGCAGCCTTGCCTTGTACCAGATCTTAGAGGGCAAGCTTTCAGTTTTTTTCCCATTAATTATAATGTTGTCTATGGGCTTTTCATATATGGCCTTTATTGTGTTGAGGTGAGATCCTTCTATACTTACTTTGTTGAAAGGTTTAATGATGAATTGGTGTTGAACTTTGTCAAATGCTTTTTCTGAATCTATTGAGATGATAATGTGCTTTTTATTCTTTCATTTTGTTAATGTATTGTAACATATTGTTTGATTTATGTATATTGAAATATTGTTGCATCCATGGGATAAATCCCTCTTGGTTACAGTGTATAATCCTTTTAATGTGCTATTGAATTCGGTTTGCTAGTATTTCATTAAGAATTTTTGCATCTGTGCCTCTGAAGTGGGAGAGCCGACTTCAGGACATTGGCCCACCAGAGACCTCCTGGCTCCACATAATATCAAATGGCAAAAGCTATCCCAGAAATCTTCATATCAATGCTAACACCCAGCTCCACTCAACAACCAGCAAGCTACAGTGTTGAACACCCTATGCCAAACAACTAGCAAGATAGGAACACAACCCCACCCATTAGCAGAGAGGCTGCCTAAAATCATAACAAGGTCACAGACACCCCAAAACACACCACCAGATGCGGTGCTGACTACCAGAAAGAAAAGATCCAGCCTCATCCACCAGAACACAGGCACTAGTACCCTCCACCAGGGAGCCTACACAACACACTGAACTAACTTTAGCCACTGGGGGCAGACAGTAAAAACAACAGGAACTATGAACATGCAGCCTGCGAAAAGGAGACCCCAAACACAGTAAGTTAAGCAAAATGAGAAGACAGAAAAACACACAGCAGATGAAGGAGCAAGGTAAAAACCCACCAGACCAAACAAATGAAGAGGAAATAGGCAGTCTACCTGATAAAGAATTCAGAGTAATGATAGTAAAGATGATCCAAAATCTTGGAAATAGAATGGAGAAAATACAAGAAACATTTAACAAGGACTTAGAAGAACTAAAGAGCAAACAAACAATGATGAACAACACAATAAATGAAATTAAAAATTCTCTAGAAGGAAGCAAAAGCAGAATAACTGAGGCAGAAGAACAGATAAGTGACCTGGAAGATAAAATAGTGGAAATAACTACTGCAGAGCAGAATAAAGAAAAAAGAATGAAAAGAATTGAGGACAGTCTCAGAGACCTCTGGGACAACATTAAATGCACCAACATTCGAATTATAGGGATCCCAGAAGAAGAAGAGAAAAAGAAATGGACTGAGGAAATATTTGAAGAGAGTATAGTTGAAAACTTCCCTAATATGGGAAAGGAAATAGTCAGTGAAGCCCAGGAAGCACAGAGAGTCCCATACAGGATAAATCCAAGGAGAAACATGCCAAGACACATATTAATCAAACTATCAAAAACTAAATACAAAGAAAAAATATTAAAAGCAGCAAGGGAAAAACAACAAATAACATACAAGGGGATTGCACAGGAGGAGCTTCAAGAAGGAGGAAGAGTAAGACATGGAGATCACCTTCCTCCCCACAAATAACATCGGAAATACAACTACATGTGGAACAACTCCTACAGAACACCAACTGAACGCTGGCAGAAGACCTAAGACCTCCCAAAAGGCAAGAAACTCCCCACGTACCTGGGTAGGGCAAAAGAAAAAAGAAAAAACAGAGACAAAAGAATAGGGACAGGACCTGCCCCAGTGGGAGGGAGCTGTGAAGGAGGAAAGGTTTCCACACACTAGGAAGCCCCTTCGCGGGCTGAGACTGCGGGTGGCGGAGGGGGAAGCTTCAGAATCACGGAGGAGAGCGCAGCAACAGGGGTGCAGAGGGCAAAGCAGAGAGATTCCTGCACAGAGGATCGGTGCCCACCAGCACTCACCAGCCCGAGACACTTGTCTGCTCACCTGCCGAGATGGGAGGGGCCTGGGAGCTGAGGCTCGGGCTTCGGTGGGATCCCAGGGAGAGGACTGGGGTTGGATGCGTGAACACAGCCTGAAGGGGGTTAGTGTGCCACAACTAGCTGGGAGGGAGTCCGGGAAAAAGTCTGGATCTGCTGAAGAGACAAGAGACTTTTTCTTGCCTCTTTGTTTCCTGAGAGTGAGGAGAGGGGATTCAGAGCGCCACCTAAACGAGCTCCAGAGACGGGCGCGAGCTGCCGCTACCAGCACGGACCTCAGACACGGGCATGAGACGCTAAGGCTGGTGCTGCAGCCACCAAGAAGCCTGTGTGTGAGCACAGGTCACTATCCCCACCTCCCCTCCCGGGAGCCTGTGTAGCCCGCCACTGCCAGGGTCCTGTGATCCAGGGACAACTTCCACGGGAGAACGCACGGTGTGCCTCAGGCTGGTGCAACGTCATGCCAGCCTCTGCCACCTCAGGCTCGCCCCGCACCCGTACCCCTCCCTACCCCCGGCCTGAGTGAGCCAGAGCCCCCAAATCAGCTGCTCCTTTAACCCCCTCCTGTCTGAGTGAAGAACAGACGCCCTCAGGTGACCTACACACAGAGGCAGATCCAAATCCAAAGCTGAACCCCAGGAGCTGTGTGAACAAAGAAGAGAAAGAGAAATCTCTCCCAGCAGCCTCAGGAGCAGTGGATTAAATCTCCACAATCAACTTGATGTACCCTGCATCTGTGGAATACCTGAATAGACAACAAATCATCCCAAATTGAGGAGGTGGACTTTGGGAGCAAAGATACATATATGTTTTTCCCTTTTTCTCTTTTTGTGAGTGTGTATGTGTATGCTTCTGTGTGTGATTTTGTCTGTATAGCTTTGCTTTTACCATTTGTCCTAGGGTTCTGTCCGTTCGGGTTTTTTTTATTACTTAAAAAATTTTTCTCTTAATTATTATTTTTTATTTTAATAAATTTATTTTATTTTATTTTCTTCTTTCTTTCTTTCTTTTTTTTCCTCCCTTTTATTCTGAGACGTGTGGAGGACAGGCTCTTGGTGCTCCAGCTGGGCGGCAGGGCTATGCCACTGAGGTGGGAGAGCCAAGTTCAGGACACTGGTCCACAAGAGACCTCGCAGCTCCACGTAATATCAAACGGCAAAAATCTCCCAGAGATCTCCATTTCAATGCCAAGACCCAGCTCCACTCAATGACCAGCAAGCTACAGTGCTGGACACCCTATGCCAAACAACTAGCAAGACAGGAACACAACCCCATCCATTAGCAGAGAGGCTGCCTAAAATCATAATAAGGTCACAGACATCCCAAAACACACCACCAGATGTGGACCTGCCCACCAGAAAGACAGGATCCAGCCTTATCCACCAGAACACAGGCACTAGTCCCCTCCACCAGGAAGCCTACACAACCCACTGAACCAACCTTAGCCACTGGGGACAGACACCAAGAACAATGGGAACTACGAACCTGCAGCCTGCAAAAAAGAGACCCCAAACACAGTAAGTTAAGCAAAATGAGAAGACAGAGAAACACACAGTAGATGAAGGAGCAAGGTAAAAACCCACCAGACCAGTCAAATGAAGAGGAAATAGGCAGTCTACCTGATAAAGAATTCAGAATAATGATAGTAAAGATGATCCAAAATCTTGGAAATAGAATGGAGAAAATACAAGAAACGTTTAACAAGGACCTAGAAGAAATAAAGAGCAAACAAACAGTGATGAACAACACAATAAATGAAATTAAAAATTCTCTAGAAGGGATTAATAGCAGAATAACTGAGGCAGAAGAACAGATAAGTGACCTGGAAGATAAAATAGCGGAAATAACTACTGCAGAGCAGAAAGAAGAAAAAAGAATGAAAAAAATTGAGGACAGCCTCACAGACCTCTGGGACAACATTAAATGCAACAACATTCGAATTATAGGGGTCCCAGAAGAAGAAGAGAAAAAGAAGGGACTGAGAAAATATTTGAAGAGATTATAGTTGAAAACTTCCCTAATATGGGAAAGGAAATAGTCAATCAAGTTCAGGAAGTGCAGAGAGTCCCATACAGGATAAATCCAAGGAGAAACATGCCAAGACACATATTAATCAAACTATCAGAAACTAAATACAAAGAAAAAATATTAAAAGCAGCAAGGGAAAAACAACAAATTGCACATAAGGGAATCCCCATAAGGTTAACAGCTGAACTTTCAGCAGAAACTCTGCAAGCCAGAAGGGAGTGGCAGGATATATTTAAAGTGATGAAGGAGAAAAACCTGCAACCGAGATTACTCTACCCAGCAAGGATCTCATTCCGATTTGATGGAGAAATTAAAACATTAACAGACAAGCAAAAGCTAAGAGAATTCAGCACCACCAAACCAGCTTTACAACAAATGCTAAAGGAACTTCTCTAGTCAGGAAACACAAGAGAAGGAAAAGACGTAGAAAAACAAACCCAAAACAATTAAGAAAATGGTAAAAGGAACATACATATTGGTATTTAACTTACATTTAAATGGATTAAATGCTCCATTCAAAAGACATAGACTGGCTGAATGGATCCAAGAACAAGAGCCGAAGTCAGAGAGTGGCATGGACTTACATATACTACCAAATGTAAAATAGATAACTAGTGGGAAGCGGCCACATAGCACAGGGAGATCAGCACTGTGTTTTGTGACCACCTAGAGGGGTGGGATAGGGAGGGTGGGAGGGAGATGCAAGAGGGAGGAGATATGGGGATATATGTATATGTATAGCTGATTCACTTTGCTATAAAGCAGAAAGTACCACACCATTGTAAAGCAGTTATACTCCAATAAATATGTTAAAAACATTTTTTTAAACATGCTAAATTTCAATCAAAGGCAGATGACCAAAGAAATTATAGTTGATCTAACTAATAAAAAATCAGAAATTCATTAAAAATCACAATCTCATAAGCTTTATAATATTGGAAAACATCAAATGAAACAAAAATATAGTGTAAAGTTGATTATACAGTGTCATAGCAATTTATTTGTGCATATTTATATGCATATAAATTGAACTATAAAATTTAAAAAATTTTTAAAAATTAACAGCATTTAAACTTTCTTTTGTTATGTTTCTATAGTTTTCAACATTTTCTAACTTTCTATTTATAAATCATATATCAAAAAGAACCATTATGATAATGTTTATTTTGTGTATAGTTCCCCTAAGACCTTTTTCATCCCATTGGTTACTATTATGTCAGACTTTTGTTGTAATAGAGAATAGAACATGCTGATATCTATGAAACAGAAGTATAAGTGATTGGTGTAATGTCTGTACAAGGCTTAGTAGATGGGCCCCCACTGTGAAGAAATGAAAGAGGTATCATTAAAAAGAAAAAAAAATTTGCATCTATGTTCATCAGGGATACTGGCATGTAGCTTTCTTTTCTTTAGTATCTTTGTCTAGTTTTGGCAGCAGGTGATGCTGGCCTCATAAAATGAGTTTGGAAGTATTCCCTTTTCTATTTCTTGGAAGAGTTTAAGAAGGATTAGTATTAATTCTTTGAATGTTTGGTAGAATTCACACATGAAGCCATCAGATCCTGGGCTTTTCTTTGTTGGGAGGTTTTTGATTACTGATTCAATCTCCCTATTTGTTATTGGTATGTTCAGGCTTTCCGTTTCTTTCTGATTTAATTTTTAGTAGTTTGTATGTTTCTAGGAATTTATCTATTTCTAGGTTATCTAGTTTGTTTATAATAGGTCCTTATGATCCTTTTTATTTCTGAAGAATCTTTTATAATGTCTTCTCTTTCATTTCTGATTTTATTTGAATCTTCTCTCCTTTGTTTCTTCATCTAAGAGTTTGTCAATTTTTTTTATCTTTTAAATAATTACCTCTAGTTTTGTTGACTTGTTATAATTTTTTTCCCTATTTGATTTAGTTCTGCTCTGATCTTTATTATTTCCTTCGTTCTGCTAACTCTGGGCTTATTTTGTTGTTTTTGCTGTTCATCGATGTGTAAAGTTATGTTGTTTATTTAAGATCCTTCTTTTTTTAATGGAGGTGTTTACTGCTATAAACTTCCATCTTATAACTGCTTTTGCTACATCCCTATTTTTATTATGTTGTGTTTTCATTTTTGTTTTTCTCAAGATACTTTTAAAATTCCCTTTGGATTTCCTCTTTGATCTAATGGTTGTTCAAGAGTGTATTATTTAGTTTCCATGTATTTGTGAATTTTTCTATTTTCCTGCTGTTATTGATTTCTATTTCATTTTGTGTCATGGTCAGAGGAGATACTTAGAATTATTTCCATTATCTAAAATTTGTTATAACTTGTTTTGTGACCTAAAATGTTATCTTTCTGGAGGATGTCCTATGTGCCCTTGAGAAGAATGTGTCTTCTGCTGCTGTTGGGCAGAAATTTCTGTCTATGTCAGTTAGGTCAATATTGTTATTCAAGTCAGCTGTTTCTTTATTGATATTCTGTCTGCATGGCCTACACATTATAAGTGGAGTATTGAAGCCCCCTACTATTATTGTATTGCTGTCAATTCCTGCCTTCAAATCTGTCATTGTTTGCTTTATATATTTAGGTACTCTGATCTTGGGTGCATATATGTTTATAATTGTTAATTTTCCAGTTGAATTGACCCTTCTATCATTATATAATGTCCTTCTTTGTTCCTAGAGGCAGTTTTAGATTTAAAATCTATTTTGCCTGGTATAAGTATAGTCACCCCTGTTTCTTTCGGTTACCATTTGCATGCAGTATCTTTTTCCATCCCTTCACTTTCAGGCTATGGTGTCTTTAATTCTAAAGTGAGTCTTTTGTAGACAGAGTATTTCTGATCTTGTTTTTTAAAATCAATTTAGCCACTCTGTGCTCTTTGAATGATGAGTTTAATTCATTTAAGATAATTATTGATAAGTGAGGGTTTACTATGACCGTTTTGATAATTGATTTCTGTATGTCTTGCAGTTCTTTTGACCCTCTTTTCCTCTCTTGCTGTCTTCCTTTGTTATTTGATGATTTTTTTTATAGTGATCTGTTTTGGTTTTCTTCTCTATGTCTTTTGTTTATCTATTATAGGTGCTATTTTGTGTGTGTATGTGTGTGTGGTTAGCTCGAGGTTTGCATAAAATCTCTTGTAGTTATATCCTTCTATTTTAAGTTGTTAAAAACTTAAATTTAATAGCATACCAAAATACTTTTACTCCCCCCAGCACTTATACTTTATGTTCTTTTGGTCAGAGTTTGATCTTTTTATATTGTGTATCTGCTAACAAATTTTTATCTACTAACTTTTATATTAGGGTTAAAAGTAATTCATGCACCATTATCATTAATGAAACACTTCAGACTGACGAAAGGTTTGAGCCTGGGAGACTTAAAGAAAGAATAAAAAGGAGAAAATTGGAAATAATGAGCTGCTTAGAAGACTAGATTAAAAGGTTAGCTCCTTCTGATGAATTCTAATGGAACCATTGACTATGAGAACAGTAATGAACCTTAAAGTCATCTAGGGACTTCCCTGGTGGTCAAGTGGTTAGGATTCCATGCTTTCACTGCCGAGGGCCTGGGTTTGATCCCCGGTTGGGGAACTAAGATTCCACAAGCCACACAGCTCAGCTAAAAAAATGTCATCTAGACTCCAGATTCTAGATTCTAAAGCATCTTTAGATCAAGTCATGTAGCCTTTATTTGAATGTTTCCAAAGGTGGAGGACTAAGTTTCTTGCAAAAAAGTCCATTCAATGTTCCTAAAGCTCTAAATTTTAGAAAGATTTTTTCCAAATCTTTGGCCTACTAGAAGAACTTTCTAACATTCAGTGTGAGCTTCGAGAATGTCATCAGCTGTCTCTTGAGGTAGAAAGCTCCTTGTCATTGGAAATATTTAAAGCAAACTATGTACATAATTGCTTCTGAGCATGTTGTATAGAAAATTAATTTTTCATAGTGACATCAGCAAGATGATGGACTAGAAGTTCCCAGTGCTCTTCCCCTCCCCCACAAAAACAACAAATAAAGAACTACATGCCATCTAGAATATTCTGGAGTTGAAAGAGCTCCAGAATACAACAAAAAAAGTTGCAGAAACTCATGGAGCACAGAGACAGAATCGTCACATAGAAAAGTGTAGTAAGCAGTTCATTGCCCCATCCCCCAGTCTGGCAGAGTTTGGGGCCAAGAGGAATCCCCTTGGCCTGACCTCTCCCAACAAGAGGAAAGAAGAGCAGGAAGACTCCAGTAGCCTACATCATTGCTGTGGACACAAGCATCTTTCATCATGGTGGTGCCCTGAATTCTTCATTGCCGTTGAATCCAGGTGATGTAGCTGCCTGGAGCCCAAACTGCTGTGACCACTCCCCAGAAAGAGCTACTGCAGCGTCCCTTCCCAGAGAAGTTTCCACAACTGCACCCCCACTGGGAAAGTGCTGATGCATCCATCCAATCAAAGCTGACACCACTGCATCCTGCTCCCCCTGCCAGAGCCACAATCCTCCCTTCTGAAAACATGTACACACCCTGGACCCCAGTTCCATGGCTGCTCAGCACATACCCATGCCTCACATACTAAGGCTACCATCATGGTGAATACACCTGCCCACCAGCCCCAGGTACCAAAGTTGTTCTAGATGCTTCTGAGCTCCAACCCTGGTACCATGGCCACTCTGCAGGTGCCCACTCTCCAGACACCAACACTATTGCCACCACAAATGTGTCTGTGCCCCTGATCCTGGCACCATTGCTACCACATGTGTAACTGTGTGCTGGACCCAGCAACAAGAGGGATACCCTTGGCAATGACTTCCTCCTGTGGAGGAAAAGGAGAACAGGAGGACCAAGCAGTCTTCACCAGCAAGGAACACAATAGCCCTTACCATCATTATGGAAACTCACAGCCTTGGTTGCTGAGGTCCTCTGCAGTTTTTGCTGACACTGACCTTAGCTGATGGAGCTCTACAAGGACTATGCCTCTGTGCCCTCCCTGAAGCCAGAACCACTGTTGCACACCCTGGAGCTGCAGCCACCATTTCCAAACCAGTTGGCACTCTCACACCCACCTATAGGTAAAAGTCTTTACCCCTGAAGACAGTTCATAAAGTCCTGAAAAGGCAATTGCTCCCTCAAGTGTGCAGACATCAACACAAGGCTACCAGAAACACACAAAAAAAGCAAGGAAACGTGACATCACCAAAGAATTACAATAATTTTCCAATAACTGATCTAAAAGAAATAGAGATCTATGAATTTCCTGGAAATGAATTCAAAATAATTGTTTTAAGGAAGTTCAGTGAGCTATAAGAGAACACAGATGGACAACTCAATGAAACCAGGAAAGCAATACATGAAAAAATGAGAGGTTCAACAATAAGACAGAAATCATAAAAAAGAACCAAACAGAAATTCTGGAGCTGCAGAATACAGTGAATGAAATGAAAAAATGCAAAAGGGAACTTCAACAGCAGACTTGATCAAGCAGAAGAAAGAATCTGAAAACAGGTCATTTGAAATTATCTAGTTAGAGAAGAAAAAGAAGAATGAAAAAGTGTGAAAGAAAGCAAACCTATATACACATTATGGGAGACCCAGAGGAGAAGAGAGAGAGAGAGAAAGGGGCAGAAAGCTATTTCAAGAAATAATGGTTAAAAGCTTTCCAAATCTTGAGAGGGAAATGGACATCCAGATTCATGAAGCTCAAAAATTTCCAAACAATATCAACCCAAAGAAGACTACACTGAGACACATTATAATCAGATTGTCAAAAGTCAAGGACAAAGAGATAATTCTGAAAGCATCAAGAGAAAATTAGCTCATCACATGTAAGGGAACCCCCATAAGACTATAAGCAGTTTTCTCAACAGAAACCTTGCAGGTCAGGAAAGAGTGAGATGATGTAATCCAAGTATTGAAAGAAAAAAAACTTACATCTGAGAATACTATACCTGGCAAAATTATCCTTTAAAATGAAGGACAGAAAAAGTCTTTCCCAGACAAACAAAAACTGAGGGAATTTGTCACCACTAGACCTACCTTACAAGAAATGCTTAAGGGAGTTCTTCAAATTGAAATAAAAAATCATGCTAAACAGCAACATGAAAGTATAAATCTCACAGGTAAAGGTAAATATATAGACATATACAGATTAATGAAGTTCTTCCCCACTCTTTATTCTGGCATTGATAATCCTCCACAATCAGGCCCAACCTACCTCTTCAGACATATTTAAACTTTCCCAAACTCTTCTGGTCAAATGGAGTCCCCGTTTTACTCTATTCCAAAAAGGTTCTGTTTTGTTACTTAGCTTTTCCTTATATCAAGTCCCCTGCTCAGGACTTCCTCCTGCCCCTAATCCCCTGCCACCAATAAAATCCTATTCATCTTTCAAGGTCAGTCTCAAATCTCTCCTCTATTAACTCTTCCTAGGGGACTCCAGACCATATTAATCTCTTCCTCCCCTGAACTCCCATACCACTATACTGTGTTTCATTCATCTGGCAATCAAGCATCTGCCTTGTAACATCTCTGAAAACTTATTTGTCTCGAATATTTTCACTTAACTGTTTCTTTGGTGTGTCTTATGTCCCCAACTATCTAAAAAGCTCATTGAGATGAGGATCCAAGGCTACACCTTCTTTTCAACTCTCTATGGAACAGAACTGGGCACCTAGTAGGGGCTCACTTCTTAATGTGTACTGACTGGTTTTAGATAGTTTACCCCATTACTTTGTAGTGACTTTAATAGATCACTAAGTCCACGATTAACCTTTTTTCACCCCATGTCAGGCATTGACAGCTGATAAGGTGCATATGAGAGAAAGCATATTTGACTCTTCAAGCCTCAAGCAGGACAAATTGCTAAGATGCAGGTAGTGAGATATTTTACTATTGGCTAAAAGTGTTCCTTAATAGATCTAGGTCTCTGGAGCAGCTCCACAGAGGTTGTGATTATAACCTGAAATTCACAACTCTTTCAAGAGAGTTAACAGGCAGAGTTTTTTCCTTTCTAGTTTGTGCTGGGTAGTCAACAAGAAGGTGTTTAATTCAGTTGAGTCAGGAAAGGCACATCAATGCTCTGATGGCTTTCTCTAGAAGTTCTTGTATTCCTGGACGGATAATTAAAATTCAAGATATTCTATGTGACCTTTTACGACAAATTGAAATTGAGAAGTCCTCCAGTGTGGGTAGAGATAAGCCAAGGAAATGAAAGGGATTGGTCCACAGGGGTGAGAATAGGAGAGGAGTGTGGAAATCATAACTTTTTGTGGCTACCTTTAATGCTGAGCCATAGTGACCATATTGGGGGTGGGCAGGAGGGACAGGATGTGCTTCTCCATTAGGAAAAGAAGAAGAAAATAACAAAGGAGTGAAATGCTGAGTGCTAAGCCATGTAAAGACCATCATCAGATTCTAAGCAAAGAAGCTCTCAATTAAGCATTTACAATGTGGGACCGGGAGAGATCTCAATGATATGTGGAGACGTACCTAGTCCCTAGTTCAGTCAACTTGTCATATACTCATAGCCATGAGTAGTAGAATGAATAGTTATGAAAGTAAGTGGTCAAAAGCCTGAGAAGTCCTAGGGGAGTGAGGACAGATGGTTTTTCTCCAAGGCATTGTTTTTATATCTAAAACCCATTATTACCCATTATTTTACACTGCTCCACCCCCAAATGTTTATAAAAATCCTCTACCCTTTGCTAGTTACTTAAGACATCAAGTTCTTTTTAAGGGTGGATTCATCTTCCCCTTTATCTCTAAGACCTTCACAGCAGAACTTTGCTTTAGGATGAACCATGTATCATTCTCTTTCTAAATCCTGGCTCCGAGATTACCCTCAGATTCATTTATTCATTCAAAAAATACTTATTGAGCCTCTACTATGTGGCAGACACTGTGCTAAGTAAATAAATGACAAAATCCCTCCCCTCTTGAAACTTACATAACTTCTAAGTGCGGTATGTCTGCAGAAGAGTGAGCTGAGGGCATGGCCCAGGGTTTGAATGGTGGCACCACTTGCTGCAGGGAGCAGTACCCAGGGGCTTGGTATTGCTAAGGAGAAAAGGAATCCTGCCATTCTTTGGGGAGGACTGCTCCTTGCTCTTCCCTCTACATTTCCTTTGTTGTAGACGGTAAACAGAGAGGCAGAATGGCATAATGGTTAAGGACATAGGCTTTGGAGTCACACAGCCTGGGTCCAAATCTTGGCTTTGCTACTGAGTAATTATTTCATCTTGGTCTGGTTCCTTCTCCTTTGTGAGCCTCAATTTCCTTAGCTGTTACTGTAGTCACTCAGCAGCCCCAAGTGAAGACTGCTGATTGCAGCTAAGCTAACAGAAGAACATCTAAGTTAGCTGCTCACATACATCTTGAGTGCCTCATACATTGAGCATACAGTGACATCTACATATCAAGTGGATGTGTACAGAGGTATCTAAACCACATACTTACCAAGGTTTGAGTCTAAGTGAATTACTCCTATTTATAAACAGGTTTCCTAATGATATCCATCCACAATTCCTGACCAGATGGTATCTGCTTCCATCTTATTAGTTCCCTGTTGGAAAGGTGGCTTAGCTAATGCAATCAATTAAGTGTTTACCCGTGAGAGTTGTGTAGATTCTCTATTATTTCCCTTACCTTACGAATTTCTCCCTGTTGCACGGTTTTTATGACGTTAATCCATTCTTCCATATCTTTCCGGTTGGGTGCAGCCAGTGTAACTTTTCGTTGTGGTGTGATCACCTACACAAAATCTCACATTATTAGCTGGTTCCCACTCCAAAACTTTGCCCCCAAACAAAGCCTTTGAACTCTCCAAGAAACTAGACAGGTCTACTAAGCACAACCCAAGCCACTTCTTAAATATAAGTCAGAAGCTCCCAGAGCCACTCACAGTTCCTTAGATAACCACCCCAACTAATAATAATGGTAATAGGAATAAACAACACCTTAATGGCACTATGTGCTGGGCACTGTTCTATTGTACTTTATGCATATTTTTTATTTCAATCTTCCTTACAACCCCTTGATCTGGGCATTATTATTTTTCCCACTTAATAGGATATTTTTCCATGGCAAAGGGAGTTAAATGACTTGCCCAGGGCCACCTAGCAGGTAAAAAGCTAAGCCAGAATTTGAACCCAGATTCTTTGGCTCCAGCACACATGCTCTTAAACACTAAGCCGTGCACCCATCTATTATTCAAATGAGGTTGCCTGAAAATCCTACTTGCTTACTGCTGCTCTATCTACTTGAAAATGGTGAAAGGGTATATTTTTCATCAGGGTGTGCCTCTTTCTGTTTGAGGGGAGAGTGAGAATGGAGTGGGGAAACTACAAATCCAGTTTCTTTCTTTCTTATGGTCAGGGACAACCTGAAGAGGATTTTACTATCATCTCTCTTAATCCTGCATGGTGCAAAAACCTTGCAGGAACAATGAGAAAGCCATGCTGAGGGTCTAGCAGAGGTAGACCATGATCAGGGCTTCATCTTCTCTCAGAGGGCAGGAGGGAGCATGGATAGCTGTAGCATCAGTCATTGCTTCAATGGCCCTACTTGCCTTCACTACCAGCGGCCCCCACCCCAAGCCCAAATCTTGGAGCTAGAGCTTACCACACCAACAAGCAATTTCTTTCTCCTTGTGCATGTGTCTGTGATAAATGGCAATAGGAACTAGTGGGAATTGTGACAATAGCCGCTCCTTTGGTCCAAACCCATTCTTGTGTGGGGCTGATGAATAGTGCCTCTGTGTTTTAATTAGGCTAAGGGGCAACCTAGCCCTTGGAATTTCTTTGTAGAATGGAGACCAAAAACATTATCTTGCATGCTCATCACCTAAAGGTTAAGATTTTTGGGACTGGGTCAACAGAACCCTCAGCTTTATCCTGGGTCAGTATGATGTAATGAGAGAGAAATGAGAGTAGGATCTTCCTCTTATATCCAACTGCTCTCTTTTCAAAAGAGAATAGACTGTGGACCAGCCATGGAATCAGGGTATTGGGCCCATAGCTCTTTAGTCTGCTAAGTACCACTCTCCACCTGCCTGAAGAGGAAACCTGGTCTCCATAACCCACCACTGAGGCTGAGAAAAAGCATTTCTGGGAGGAGGTGGGTAGGAGAATTCCTGGGCCAATGGACTTGCTATTTTTCAGTGAGCTTTCTATTCTGGATTTATGTGAATGACCAAAGCCTTATGACATTTCAGCAGTGACAAGCCCTTGAATACTTCCCTAGAAAATCCTCTGCTTTCTTTGAAGTACTCTCATCAGTAATCCCAGCATAGGATAGCTTTCAGTTTGGATTTAGGTTCTTATCTATTTCATCAAAGGAGAGAATGTCACGTAGTTTGATTATCCTGATATATTCTACAACATATTGGCAGTCTCTTGAAAGCCTCCCAATGATACTCATTTAAATTATCTTCACCAGGAGGATTGATTTTTGTAATAGTCACTCCTCCCGCCCCAAAATCAGCTCAGCTTTATATCAGGCTGGTAATAGGGAACAGGGCTATCACTTTTTTTTCCCATCAGTGGGCTGGTAGAAAATATTCACATGAATAATCTTTAGCATTCATTTGCAATGCTACTTTAAGTGGATTTCCATACGCACTTTGGGACCAAAGGAAACTTGGGAAAGCTGAACTCTAAAGAGGCAACAGGTGGTTATGGCAACCCCTCCTCCCAGCTAGCTCCCACCCCTGCCCATTCAGTCATTCCTAATCTTACTTACGCAAAAACTGTGGCAAAGGTTTCTACAGCTGCTTTCTGCCAAGGCAACTTGAGACAGATCAATTGTTTCAAAGCGTGCAAACTGGAAAGGTATAAGAGGAAGAGGGAAAAGGAACTGTCTGGTTCATAAGGCAAAGAGACACTAAAAGATAAACACACACACACACACACACACACACACAGGCACACTATTAAGCATTTTTGGCAGTCATGATCCCATTATTTCTTTGGCTTGAGCTGGGATTTATTTAGCATCATGGTTTTTATTGATATATCATGGGACAAACAAAAAACAAACCAAACTAAACCAAAAACACAACTCTTCCCAAAACTTTTATGTGGATTTATAGGAAGGCTTAGGTGGTTCAGAATTTTTCAAAACTAAAGGTTTACGCTGGAGAAGATAATGGGATATGGTCTATCTAGGGGCCTAGTGGAGCGGGTAAGGGTTAGCCACCTTAATGCTTGCCAACATGTTGGCCCATCTCCCCACAAAACATTTCCTGGTACCCACCCATTAACCCAATTGACAAGAATATATATATATATATTCTCTTACCGCAGGATGGTGTGCAAAGCAGAGCCTTTGTCCTCGAACCAGAAAATATCTGAGTTTCCACCTCTTGAAGGAGTTACAGTTCTTCAGCAGAGGTCCTTCCTTCAATATTTTCTGAAAGATAGCAGCATAGTGTTGAGTAATTAGATCTATTTGCAAGACCATATCACTTGTCCTCTCAGTTGAGAAGATCAGATATCTGGAAAGCTCTATCTCTGTCACATATCTGAGGAATAGCCCAAGGACCAGGCAAGAACACAAGGAAGTTAGTTCAATCAGAAATGGTATTGGTTACCCTTGGATAACACATTCAGGATGATATAGGCTCTAAGTTTCTAAGGATACATGGCCCAAGAACCATGGAGGACATCTCCATTGGTGGTGGGAGGTGGGGAGGAGGGACGGAACACATAAATATAAGAACTACATTCCTAGGGAAGAACAAATGGTCAGGAAAGAGGCTGAATTCAGTAAAGGCAGATTTTCTGGAAGTCTCCAGGTTGTAGGCCTGGACAGGGCCTTCCTCTCTGCTCTTTTAGAGTGTTCCTTTTAGAATATTAAGTTGGATCACATTCCTTCCCTGCTCACAAGCCTCCAATGGCTTCCCAACACTTTTAGAACCAAATCCCAAGTCTTTACCATGGCCTTCAAGGGATTCATGATCTGGTGAGAGCAAAAAGGGCACCAAAAAGGAACTACCATTTGATTACTTTCTTTACATATCTCATAGTCTGACCAACTGATTTTTCAGTTACTTGTCAGATAGACTGACTCTAACCAAGCATAGAGTCTACTTACCATTGTTACCATTGGGGAGGTTCTCAGATACATTTATAGAATACAAATCAATATGCAAGAGTACCATTTGGGAGAAGTACTCACACCCACCAAGCTGGAACCAAGCCCATGCTGAATGGACGAAGAGACAGACGTTAAGTCATTGGATCAAAGCTCTACCATGAATTCCATCCAACATCTAAATTAGAATTCACCATTTGGTGGTTGTGGAAGTGTTTTATTTGGCCCATCTGATGTTTTTCAGTTTTTAATTAGTTCATAATATTTAAAAGGCAGAAAATTTCAAATAAAAATCCAAGTTTCCGTTTTTTAAAAAAAAATCAGAAGAGCTGGTAACAGTGGACCTATCTTCTCACATGGCAACAATCTGCTGGAACAGAGTAGCAGCTGCTCCCTTCAGATGGGGCACCCGACTCCAGCAGGTATTTAAGTTTGGGACCCTGTCTGAACAATCTTTTGCTACTCCCATTCTCCCAAATATACACACATCTATTACACTAGCTGTTCAATTCTTTAACCAGTAAGTTAGTACTAATGGACGGAACCTCTGTATGTCAATTGAAACGTCAGTTCATAGCATTCAAAGTTTACGTGAATTGTCTTGATAACTTATGGGAGTTTCAAGGTTATTGTACCACCCTCGATATGTTTACAAAAGAACGGTGCCAAGGAGTCAAGACAAGAAATCAATAAGATCTTGTGGGAAGGTTGAAGGTGGCATGGAGAGTGAGAAATTACATTTAAATTGTTGAAATTGAGTCATCAATGAGAAAACAACTCTTGTGTAAACACTGTGATTACATCACTCTTTCCTTTCTCTGGTCAGATAGCCTATGGAATACACTCTCAATGATGGTGTTTGGTTTTCTCTATCCAACCTTCTCACCTTTATGCCATATATTCTTCTACACTAACTCTTCATGAGACCTAGGCAGTCATATTTACCCCTTTCTGCTAAAGACTTAAGTTCAAAATTTTAAGTGCTCCAACTTTGTACAACTGAAGCCACACCCATTCTGTCCCCTTCCCAAGTTATTCTACTTTGTCAATTACTAAATGCTTCCATTGTTCTTATTTTATCATGTATAGTATCCCTTGTAATAGCCCATTTACAGTTTTTGGCTGAATATTTTACCCTTCCATTTTCAGTTTAAAACCTCCCTTAACTTCAACTATTTTTTCTTACCCCTGCTGCCATGCCTAGCTCTCTTCTCCTCCTGTTGCTTTCAGGGGTAGGATGATGGGGTGAGGTGGCAATGATGAAACAAGGAGGGGGATTTGTTTCTCCAGAAGATTCCCACAACCCTGGGCCTTCTGGTTCCTTCAGAAAATTCCCATAGCCTGTTGATTTGACATACTAAAGTAAGTAGAATTCAGCCTCTTCTCCCCAGCTACTTCCTTCCATCAACCCGTAGTAATGAGCACTATTTAATTCCCCTTCCTGGTACTTAAGAAATGTTCCCTTTTCTTCCCTTACTTGTGCCCTGCTAATAAATAACATCCTGCTATCCATCTAAGGACACAGCAAACCAATTAATTAATTAGTTAATTAATCCATTAATCTGAGGACACAGCAAGTCATCAAAACCTTCAGTTCTCATTCCATGAACTCAGCATTTGTCACGGTCAAGAAAACAAAGACTTCATGGTGCATCTATAATTGGATAGAGTGCTTCATTTGTATTTTCTGAGCTTCTACTATTGACTCTACCTTTTACTAGGCCCTTCAGGGCAGCTAAAGAAGTTACAGGCATATTCCCTGTCACAAAGATATGGAGATATGGACAGTGGGAGGGAGAGGGAGGGACTGATAATCCATGTAGACAAACACAAAGTTATGTGAGCTCAGAGAACCATTTGAAAAAGCCCTGGGAGCTTCATGTTCATTGTGCTAAATGTTTACCTTCTGGTTCAAATGAGAATTTCCACTAAGATAGTGGCTATCCACTCACACATCCTGCCATTGGGTACACCAGCCAAATCACAATTATCTCCTCTCCGTTCCATGATATTAAACTGGTTGCTTTGAATGCACTAGCTTTAAGTGCAGGGCTATCTACCTAATGCCCATAGAAGGCTAGCTGGTAACAGAAGAGTAAACAACCTAGCAGGGGAACTGGGGAGCCCAAGCCCAGCTGCTGCTAAGTTCTAGGTGATAGTGATTGAATGCTGACTGGTATTACCAGTTCATCCCATTTTTCAAGACAAGCTGGCAATCCAGGTGAAAATTTGTGTGAAGTTTTGGAATATGGAAATACTAGCTACTAATTAAATTAAAACAACAAAAAACTTGTGAGGGCCAAACAAAACATGGATGAGACCAAAATCTGCCCATAGGCAACCAATTTGCAATTTCTGAACTATAACTAGTGTGAATTTCTCAAGATGACAAAGTGAGTGAGTGGTAGGTATTCCTGGCGATAGAAGAGGTTGCAGTATATGAGTTCAGAGTTTGTTTGCGAGGAGCCTGTATGTGTGAGATATATATTACCAAGTTGGTAGCAGATAACTGTTTATTTATGTATTGGAGGGAGAAAGGTTAGAAGACCATATAAGAGTTTCTTAAGTTCTAAACACAGGCTCTACATTGTCAACTCTGAACTTCTACAAATATCCAAGCCTGGATTGGGAGAAGGTAAAGTTCCTGTAGTTTCTTTGCCTTTAAACTCTGTCCCCCTTTGGGAGATGTTTCTAAATAAACCATGGTTTACTTAAAAACCCAACAAGCATCCCCTGGAAGCCAGTTTAAACAAGCAGAAGCTAAAAATCACTCGATCAATATATTACCTCAAGTCAAGAAAATATGCATGCAAATGAACCTTTACCTGCCTAGGGTCACTAAGCTTAACAAGGACATGAGACAAAAATTGGAAGAGACAAACAAACAAACAAATACATCCTGTAAAGTGAGGCATTAGTAGAAGAGCCCTTGCCTATCCTGTAATAGGATTTTCACAGTGCTTTCCAGTTCCTGGTTTCTTGCAGATAACATTTCATTGACCCCTTGCCACAACCATGTGGAGTGTTACTTCCAATTTCTAGATCAGTAGTTCTCCTGTTTCTTTAAAGTGACTGTCCAAGAATAACTAGAAGAGTAAGGAGAATTCACATGTATACAGCACTTTGGAATGGATAAAGTGCTTTTTTACTTTTGTTATTGAATCTTCCCAGCACCCCTCTGAAGTAGGTAGTGAAAGGCATCTAACTCAGTTCTGTCCTATGAAAGACACCCTGAACTCCGGTTTCTTTAAGTGGTATATATATATATATATATATATTTTTTTTTTTTCTGGCTGCTTTGGGTCTTCGTTGCTGCATGTGGGCTTTCTCTAGTTGCGGCGAGCGGGGGCTACTCTTCGTTGCGGGCTTCTCAGAGCGGTGGCTTCTCTTGTTGCGGAGCACGGGCTCTAGGCACGTGGGCTTCAGTAGTTGCGGTGCACGGGCTCAGCAGTTGTGGCTCACGGGCTCTAGAGCTCAGGCTCAGTAGTTGTGGTGCACGGACTTAGTTACTCCACGGCATGTGGAATCTTCCCAGACCGGGGCTCGAACCCGTGTCCCCTGCATTGGCAGGTGGATTCTTAACCACTGCACCACCAGGGAAGTCCCAGTGGCTTATATTTTTATTTCTAAGACATTATCAAGACATTTGACATTTTCCCTCTCAAGTAAGATTGTCAATGTTTGACATTTTTGAGATTTTGCAGCATCTTGGGGCTACAATATTTGTCAGAAGAATGCATCTCCAGTGTTATTATGGAAGGCAATGAAGAACAGGATTCTATACGGGATTTGTTTTTTGGTGGCCAAGTTTACAGGCACACAGCTAGTTCATAAAATGAGACACACCTGTAACCCTCTTGGTCCAAGCTGTCACATTCCTGTAGCAATATTTGTGATGCTGCAGATAGGAAGAAGTTAGGAAGGGTCATTGGATCCTTGTACATACTGAAATGCCATGTGACCCACTTAATGCTTCTTAAACCAGAACATATTGCAGGCAGTTCTATCTGATATTAAAATCCAAATAGCACTGACGTCTCTACTCTTAAACTCTCAAGGCTGGATGTTTAGTAGTGGGAGTGAGCGTGGTGCTGAATTCAATCACCACAGACATCAATTGACTTCATTCAAATCCAAGAGCACGGGATTTATCGAGGCATAGTTAATTCAGGTCTTGAGTACAGCGTTCACACAAAATGTCTTTGCCTAACCTGTGGCAGCCCTTGCAGAGAAAGCAGTTTCTTTTTGCATCCTCTTTAATAAGCCAATCCCCCAATTCATCATTCCCAGAAACTCCTGCACTCTGGTACCAGTGATCTCTCTCCCCGATGCTCTGCAACTCAGCATGTACAAATTAATTGCCAACAGTGATGGTAAGCATTTTCCTTTCTCCATATTTATAAAATATATTCTATAAAATATCTCAACAGGGTCTATAAAGCAGTCCAATTGCCTATATATAATTAACACCTGCCTGCTGCTTAATTGGGAAAGGGCAAGTACAGCTGCTTCTATGACCTTTTCCTGTGCTCCTCTGAAATCCCCCAAAGCTTCTACTATCTGCTAGATCTGTTTTTCTGTGGCTCGGTGGGTTTTTGATGTATGAGGCTTTGGAGGATTCTCTTACCCTTTCCTAGCAAAAGAAGCCCCTATTACATAGCCAAATTGAATTCCACCCCCACCCAATCAAAAAGTAAGCAAGCATCATAACATACACCACTACCTGTTATTAGCTGGCTGCTCTGCTGTTTTACTTTCTCATGCAGCTCTTGGGAGGGAGGCTGGATCAAGTTGGGATGAGTAGGTTACCATTCCTCCAGTGAAAACCAGACTTCCACTATGAGCACAGCTAGAGAAGCCAGCTTTCTGTCTATGGCTCCAAAACCTGGAGTCCAAAACCTGGAACATGTATTCTCTTTGCTTTGGGGGCTGGGGTGATGGGAAGAAAGCCATTTCCTAACACAGGACTGCCAAAGTTGATTCAGAGAAACAATGTTTGATTTGGTTAAAATGCAACTACGGGTGCTTTAGGCTTTAAGAAAGTCCAGGCCCGCTGCTTTCCTGAAAGCTTTACATTCCCCAGGGTCCTGCTGACGTAGCTGGAGTCAGACAGACTGGCTCCAGGACTTACTAGCTGTGTGACCTTGGGCAAATCACTTAACCTCTCTGAGCCTCAATTTCCTTGTCTGTTAGATGAGAATACCTTGCAGAGCATGTGCCTGCTAGCCATTCTATAAGTGTGAGTCCCTTGTGGATTGTGGAGGCAAGCACTCCATTCATCCCACTACTGGGAGCTCCCCTCTCTGGCACTAGCAAGCCGGGCTGGCTAAAGGCTGAAGCAGAAGAATGAGGAATAGGGTGACCAACTGTCCCAGTTTTCCCAGGACTTTCAGTGCTAAAACCAGAAGAGTCATGGGCAAACTGAGACCTTTTGTCACCCTAGCACTCAGGTGCTAGGTCTTCCTGCTGCTCATGTCTGCAAGGACTATAGCTGCAAATCCCTCCCACTGCTTCCTGTGCTAAGGAAGAACTATAGAGCCTCAACCACATCCTTGCTCTCTATGAGTGAAATAAAAGACAGTTGAAAATGATGTTACATTTTTCTCTGAATATGTAAAAACTTTAACCAGTTCTTCCATATCATTCCAAAGATATTTTTTACACATATATACACATATATTCTTTCTTCACGTAAATCATAACATTCTACGCATGATGTTTTGTCTCTTGCTTTCTACACTTAATATATCATGGAGCCCTTTCAATATCTGTACATACTGAGCTGCCTCATTTCTTTTTACAGTTGCATAGCATTCCGCTGTATGGATATAATATGATTTATTTAAACAGTTCCCTATTGATGGACAATGGTTTAAAATCTTATTCTATTACAAACAATACTGCAATGACTCTCTGTATATACATGTCATTTTGCATTGGTGTGAGTACATTGATAAGATAAATATCAAGGGCTGGTAACTTTAAAACTAGTCCACTGGGACCATAAAGCCTAAAAACATATGTCTTCTCAAATCTCTCTCTTGTTTTTCTTTTTCTGTTATTGGAGTTTCCTAGGAATGGTAAGGACCGTTAATTGCTTGCGGATTGGGGAGGAGATGAGCAATTTGGACCCAGGCTGACAAAGTGCAGAAAGCAGTAACCTGGCTCTTGGTAATTGCCCTGGGACTAGCACCAGCCACAAAGTGGGAAGAGCTTGGCTGAGTCCTTCCAGACCTACATACAGGTTTGAACTGTGCAGCCTTGAACAAGCCATTTCACTGCTAGGAGAGACTATAAGTAACTTGGCTCTGGGTGGGGATACAAGCTTTGGTCTATGTAGTTCAAAGTCTGTGCTCTTGCCACAAAACAGCCTTTTAACTTTCAGAGCTAACCTGACCTTAGCAATGAGTAATCTCCCTCCCCACCCTGTTAAAGATGATGAAAATAGGGCCCCAGAGGGGGCTACACTTCAAGTCAAACAGCAAATTTGTGACAGAACCAGGACTGGGCTTCTGGCCACTCTATTTCAGTGGTGTGGGGAATCTTCTCTGACCTCCTGCATGTGAGTGGAGGGGCCCTATAACCACAGCCATTGAGTTTGCTCTATATTGGCAGCACCTCCTGGAACAGGTGTATAGTTTTGAGGGGCTTCAGAGGAAGAGCATGGAAAGGGGTGCGAGGATACCAGCAGGAACATGGCTTGACTCCAAGACTGGGATCAAGAGGACAGACTGGGTCAGAGCTTTGGAAGTTTGAGAAGAGTGGCTTATGGGAAGGCTTCCTGCAAAAGATTGGTTTTGCTCTGCAAATGCAGGGAAGATGAAAGGTGTTGACTAGGGGGAGGAGGATTGTTTTTGAGCCTTGGGAGAACCAAAATCTCAGAAGCAGGAAATCCAGTTAAAGGAGTGGTATAAGTAGAAGCTTAGCAGAAGACCCCTGTTGCTACAGCTGCAGTTGCTGCTGCCTAGAAAAGGACGTTCTGTGGTCACACAAAGTCCCTGAAGGAAAGCTATCAGGGAATTTTGGACACTGGTCTTCAACTTAACCAAGGTCACAGAGGCCAGGACAGCAACTATCATATCTAGTGCCACTGAATTACAAGGAATGACAAAACATGCCTGCTTCCAACTGCTTTCTTCCCCATCCTTTCACCTGACCCTCAGCAGCCAGAGATGGATAGGTTCTTTTAACATCCTGTGGATGTTTCTTCTCTCAGAGACACTCCCCCCATTGCTTTTAGCCTTGGGTCCCACCACCAAGCCACATGCCTTCTTTATCCTAACCGCCTTCTGTGAGACCAGTGGCTCCTGTTCAGACTCAGCTTCTCTTCAATTATCCCACTCCAGAGGAAGAGAGTCGTTCCTGGTTGACAAATGTCTGCTATTTGCTCTTGCTTTACATGCATTATCTCATTTAATGCCCACAGAAACAGTCCTGTTGGGGAGGTGGAGACGTTGAGGGTGAGAGAGGTTAAGTGATTAGTTCTAAGTCACAGTGAGTGGCAGAGCTGGGGTTTAAAGCCAGGTCTGTTTGAATCTACTACCTCTCCCCTCCAAATCCTAAGCATCTACAGGATGATGGTCATAATGATCTGGCTTGAGTGTCAGGTCCAACCTGAGGATCACTTCAGTCCACTTATTTCTTCCCCTAGGGGCCACTATTTCACCTAGGAGGAAAAGCCATGGCCAGTAATGTCTGCAGATTTCCCACTTGTTTAGCTGAGGGAGACCATGTACTACAAATGATTTCACAAAGGGGAGGAAAAAAACTCAGTTTTTTGGAGAGATGCCTGAAATGTCATAATCCCATATTTTGCGTATTTTGATACTTTGTGACAATATGCTGGACCATGTCTAGGAGCTCCTAAACGTGGGAACTTCAGCCTTTAGAGGTATTTTTAAATGTTTGCAACCTAAGGCCAAAATGAACCTTGCAAGTATGCAAATATGTAGTTCATTTGGCTACAACTCACTCAAAGAGCAAAGCAATGAAGACTCAATTGGTGCTTCCTGTGCTTTGGTCTTTAGAAATACCTCTTTCCAATCATGGCTTCAAGTGCCTCTAATGAAGTAGGCGTGGTGAGCCCATATCACATAACCACATGTTCTTAGGGAGTTGGGGACATTGTCTTATTGCCAAACTTGCCCCATGCAGATAGCCATCTGAAGATGCACACAGGATCTAAAACTACATTCGCTAACAGGTCCTCTGGAGATGAAGTGGTTAGATAATAAAGAGGGGATGTGTGACTTTTCATTTTAATTTTTTTCTCAGCCTTATGAACTGGTGTTGACAAGCATCATGAAGTTGGAAGACAGAAACTGATTCTAGAACCAGTTGGTTTGCTTGCTTATTGCCTGCTTCTTGCAGCAATAGTAGTCTAGGGAAGATGAAATTCAGTAATTCACTAGTGGTTGTGTGTTGGGGGGAATGGGCGACCTGTGTGTGTGTGTGCTTGCCCACTTTGCCCCATCAGTGGTAGGTGAGAGCAGGAGCAAGGTCTCAGGTAAGGACACCTCAGGGGTAGGAAGGGATTGGGGGCAGGGTGAGGGACAGACCCATGGGAGACTCCACCCAATGCCTAAAGCTGTGGATAGCCTTGTGGCCTCTGAGCAGAGGACTGTCCCTGGCTGAAGAAAAGTGCCTCATGTGGAGGCAAGAGGGTATGAGGTATGGTAATTTGACAGCCCACAAAACCTGGAGGGAAAATGGAGGAAAAAGCTGTGATTGCAGGAGACACTAATCTGTCAAGGAAGAAACTATGTTGTGGGCCTTGGTTATAGAGAAATTACTGTCCAGGTAACAAAGTTGAAAAGCTGTGCCAGTTGGTAAAAGGAGACCACCAGGGATAAGCTTTCTGGAGTAGAAGTAGCAGTAGTAATAGTAGTAGTAATATGAATTACTAACAGTTGGTGAGTCTTCACTATGTGGGAAGCACTGTGTTAAACCATGTTACATGGCGTGTCTCATTTGAGCCCAGTAACAATTTGAAAAAGTAGGTGCCATAACAACCTTGACTTTATAGATTGAGAAACTGAGGCTTAGAGAGATTAGGTAACTTCCCTTAATAGGTTAATAAATGGCAGAGCTAAAATCTCTCTTGGATTTTACAGGACATGGAAGACCAGTTATTCCTTCACTGAAAGAAAAAAAGTAAGGTTTAAACCACTGGTCTTATTGCAAGATATACCCTATGCTATGTCAATTGACGGAAGGAGGCAGAATGGTGGGGGAGACTGGTGGTGTGAATTGCAGGTATTTGGTTCAGTTCTTTTTTTTTTTAACAACTTTATTGAAGTATAATTGCTTAACATTGTTGTGTTAGTTGCTGCTATATAACAAAGTGAGGCTAAACCCTTTCCCTTCCCCAGGGGTTGCTGCTAAGCCCTGGTTGGGCTTGCTCACTCATCCACACCAAAGGATCTAATTTCGCTGGGCCCTGGGGTTTCACAGGAACAATTGCCTTCAACAATAGCCAGAAAACAAGTTCCACCAGTCTGGGCATTTGCAAGTGAATACAGCAGTCTGGTGGGGGGCACAGGGCCCAGGAAATGAGCTCTGTTGTGATTCTGGAGCAGAACTAGAAAAGTGAGCAGCTATGTGGCTGACAGGATCTTGGTGCTCCAGCCGGGTGTCAGGCCTGTGCCACTGAGGTGGGAGAGCCAAATTGAGGACATTGGTCCACAAGAGACCTCCCAGATCCATGAAATATCAAATGGCAAAAGCTCTCCCAGAGATCTCTATCACAGCGCTAAGACCCAGCTCCACTCAGCAACCAGCGTGCTACAATGCTGGACACCCTATGCCAAACAACTAGCAAGACAGGAACACAACCCCACCCATTAGCAGAGAGGCTGCCTAAAATCATAACAAGGTCACAGACACCCCAAAACACACCACCAGACGCAGTTCTGCCCACCAGAAAGACAAGATCCAGCCTAATCCACCAGATGAACACAGGCACTAGTCCCCTCCACCAGGAAGCCTACATGACCCACTGAACCAACCTTAGCCACTGGGGGAAGACACCTAAAACAACGGGAACTACAAACCTGCAGCCTGCGAAAAGGAGACCCCAAACACAGTAAGTTAAGCAAAATGAGAAGACAGAGAAACACACAGCAGATGAAGGAGTAAGGTAAAAACCCACCAGACCAAACAAATGAAGAGGAAATAGGCAGTCTACCTGAAAAAGAATTCAGAGTAATGATAATAAAGATGATCCAAAATCTTGGAAATAGAATGGAGAAAATACAAGAAACATTTAACAAGGACCTAGAACAACTAAATAGCAAAGAAACAATGATGAACAACACAATAAATGAAATTAAAAATTGTCTAGAAGGAATGAATGGCAGAATAACTGAGGCAGAAGAACGGATAAGTGACCTGGAAGATAAAATAGTGGAAATAACTAATGCAGAGCAGGATAAAGAAAAAAGAATGAAAAGACTTGAGGACAGTCTTAGACACCTCTGGGACAACATTAAATGCACCAACATTCAAATTATAAGGGTCCCAGAAGAAGAAGAGAAAAAGAAAGGGACTGAGAAAATATTTGCAGAGATTATAGTAGAAAACTTCCCTAATATGGGAAAGGAAACAGTCAATCAAGTCCAGGAAGCACAGAGAGTCCCATACAGGATAAATGCAAGGAGAAACACATCAAGACACATATTAATCAAACTAGCAAAAATTAACTACAAAGAAAAAAATATTAAAAGCAGCAAGGGAAAAGCAACAAATAGCATACAAGGGAATCCGCATAAAGTTAACAGCTGATCTTTCAGCAGAAACTCTGCAAACCAGAAGGGAATGGCAAGACATATTTAAAGTGATGAAAGGGAAAAACCTACAACCAAGATTACTCTACCCAGCAAGGATCTCATTCAGATTCGATGCAGAAATTAAAACCGTTACAGACAAGCAAAAGCTAAGAGAATTCAGCGCCACCAAACCAGCTTTACAACAAATGCTAAAGGAGCTCCTCTAGGCAGGAAACACAAGAGAAGGAAAAGACCTACAATAACTAACCCAAAACAATTAAGAAAATGGTAACAGGAACATACATATTGATAATTACCTTAAATGTAAATGGATTAAATGCTCCCACCAAAAGACATAGACTGGATTAATGGATACAAAAACAAGACCCATATATATGCTGTCTACAAGAGACCCACTTCAGACCTAGGGATAGATACAGACTGAAAGTGAGGGGATGGAAAAAGATATTCCATGCAAATGGAAATTAAAAGAAAGCTGGAGTAGCAATTCTCACATCAGACTGGATAGACTTTGAAATAAAGACTATTACAAGAGACAAAGAAGGACACTACATAATGATCAAGGGATCAATCTAAGAAGAAGATATAACAATTGTAAATATTTATGCACCCAAATAGGAGCACCTCAATACATAAGGCAAATGCTCACAGCCATAAAAGGGGAAATCGACAGTAACAAAATCATAGTAGGGGCATTTAACACCCCACTTTCACCAATGGACAGATCATCCAAACCGAAAATAAATAAGGAAACACAAGCTTTAAATGATACATTAAACAAGATGGACCTAATTGATATTTATAGGACATTCCATGCAAAAACAACAGAATACTCTTTCTTCTCAAGTGCTCAGGGAACATTCTCCAGCATAGACCATATCTTGGGTCACAAATCAAGTCTTGGTAAATTTAACAAAATTGAAACCATACCAAGTATCTTTTCCGACCACAATGCTACGAGATTAGATATCAATTACAAGGGAAAATCTGTAAAAAATACAGACACATGGAGGCTAAACAATACACTACTTAATAACCAAGAGATCACTGATGAAATCAAAGAGGAAATAAAAAAACACCCAGAAAGAAATGACAATGAAAACACAACGACCCAAAACCTATGGGATGCAGCAAAAGCAGTTCTAAGAGGGAAGTTTATAGCAATACAATCCTACCTCAAGAAACAAAAAACATCTCAAATAAACAACCTAACCTTACACCTAAAGCAATTAGAGAAAGAAGAACAAAGTACCCCCAAAGTTAGCAGAAGGAAAGAAATCATAAAGATCAGATCAGAAATAAATGAAAAAGAAATGAAGGAAATGATAGCAAAGATCAAGAAAACTAAAAGCTGGTTCTTTGAGAAGATAAACAAAATTGATAAACCATTAGCCAGACTCATCAAGAAAAAAAGGGAGAAGACTCAAATCAATAGAATTAGAAATGAAAAAGGAGAAGTAACAACTGACACTGCAGAAATACAAAGGATCATGAGAGATTACTAGAAGCAAGTCTATGCCAATAAAATGGACAATCTGGAAGAAATGGACAAATTCTTCGAAAAGCAGAACCTTCCGAGACTGAACCAGGAAGAAATAGAAAATATAAACAGACCAATCACAAGCACAGAAATTGAAACTGTGATTAAAATCTTCCAACAAACAGAAGCCCATGACCAGACGGCTTCACAGGCGAATTCTATCAAACATTTAGAGAAGACCGAACACCTATCCTTCTCAAACTCTTCCAAAATAAAGCAGAGGGAGGAACACTCCCAAACTCATTCTACGAGGCCACCATTACCCCGATACCAAAACCAGAAAAATATGTCACAAAAAAAGAAAACTACAGGCCAGTATCGCTGATGAATATAGATGCAAAAATCCTCAACCAAATACTAGCAAACAGAATCAAACAGCACATTAATAGGATCATACACCATGATCAAGTGCGGTTTATCCCAGGAATGCAAGGATTCTTCAGTACACGCAAATCAATCAATGTGATATACCATATTAACAAATTGAAGGAGAAAAACCATATGATCATCTCAATAGATGCAGAAGAAGCTTTCGACATAATTCAACACCCATTTATGATAAAAACCCTCCAAAAAATATGCATAGAGATAACTTAGCTCAACATGATAAAGGCCATATATGACAAAACCACAGCCAACATCGTTCTCAATGGTGAAAAATTGAAAGCATTTCTTCTAAGATCAGGAACAAGACAAGGTTGTCCACTCTCACCACTATTATTCAACATAGTTTTGGAAGTTTTAGCCATAGCAATCAGAAAAGAAAAAGAAATAAAAGGAATCCAAATTGGAAAAGAAGAAGTAAAGCTGTCACTGTTTGCAGATGAGATGATACTATACATAGAGAATCCTAAAGATGCTACCAGAAAACTACTAGAGCTAATCAATGAATCTGTTAAAGTAGCAGGATACAAAATTAATGCCCAGAAATCTCTTGCATTCCTATACACTAAATATGAAAAATCTGAAAGAGAAATTAAGGGAACACTTCCATTTACCATTGCAACAAAAAGAATAAAATACCTAGGAATAAAACTACCTAAGGAGACAAAAGACCTGTATGCAGAAAACTATAAGACACTGATGAAAGAAATTAAAGATGATACAAACAGATGGATACATATACCATGTTCTTGGATTGGAAGAATCAACATTGTGAAAATGACTATACTCCCCAAAGCAACCTACAGATTCAATGCAATCCCTATCAAACTACCACTGGCATTTTTCACAGAACTAGAACAAAAAATTTCACAATTTGTATGGAAACACAAAAGACCCCAACAAGCCAATGCCATCTTGAGAAAGAAAAACTTAGCTGGAGGAATCAGGTTCCCTGACCTCAGACTATAGTACCAAACGACAGTAATCAAGATAATATGGTACTGGCACAGAAACAGAAATATAGATTAGTGGAACAGGATAGAAAGCCCAGGGATAAACCCACGCACACATGGTCATCTTATTTTTGATAAAGGAGGCAAGAATAGACAATGGAGAAAAGACAGCCTCTTCAATAAGTGGTGCTGGGAAAGCTGGACAGCTACATGGAAAAGAATGAAATGAGAACACTCTCCAACACCATACACAAAAATAAACACCATAGTCAAAATGGATTAAAGACCTAAATGTAAGGCCAGACACTATAAAACTCGTAGAGGAAAACATAGGCAGAGCACTGTATGACATACATCACAGCAATATCCTTTTTGACCCACCTCCTAGAGAAATGGAAATAAAAACAAAAATAAACACATGGGACCTAATGAAACTTAAAAACTTTTGCACAGCAAAGGAAAACATAAACAAGATGAAAGGACAACCCTCAGAATGGGAGAAAATATTTGCAAATGAAGCAACTGACAAAGGATTAATCTCCAAAATTTACAAGCAGCTTATGCAGCTCAATATAAAAAAACAAACAACCCAATCCAAAAATGGGCAGAAGACCTAAATAGACATTTCTCCAAAGAAGATAACAGATTGCCAACAAACACATGAAAGGATACTCAACATCACTTATCATTAGAGAAATGCAAATCAAAACTACAATGAGGTATCACCTCACACCGTTTAGAATGGCCATCATCATAAAATGTACAAACAATAAATGCTGGAGAGGATGTGGAGAAAAATCCTCTTGCACTGTTGGTGGGAATGTAAATTGATACAGCCACTCTGGAGAACAGTATGGAGGTTCCTTAAAAAACTGAAAATAGAACTACCATACGACCCAGCAATCCCACTACTGGGCATATACCCTGAGAAAACCATAATTCAAAAAGAGTCATGTACCACAATGTTCATTGCAGCTCTATTTACAGTAGCCGGGACATGGAAGCAACCTAACTGTCCATTGACAGATGAATGGATAAAGAAGATGTGGCACATGTATACAATGGAATATTACTTAGCCATAAAAAGAAATGAAATTGAGTTATTTGTAATGAGGTGGATGGACCTAGAGACTGTCATACAGAGTGAAGTATGTCAGAAAGAGAAAAATAAATACGGTTTGTGAACACATATATATGGAATCTAAAAAAAAAAAGGTTCTGAAGAACCTAGGGGCAGGACAGAAATAAATTCGCAGAGGTAGAGAATGGACTTGAGGACACAGGGAGGGGGAAGGGCAAGCTGGGACGAAGTGAGAGAGTGGCATGGACATATATACACTACCAAATGTAAAATAGATAGCTAGTGGGAAGCAGCCACATAGCACAGGGAGATCAGCTTGGTGCTTTGTGACCACCTAGAGGGGTGGGATAGGGAGGGTGGGAGGGAGATGCAAGAGGGAGGAGATATGGGGATATATGTATATGTATGGCTCATTCACTTTGTTATAAAGCAGAAACTAAGACACCACTGTAAAGCAATTATACTCCAATAAAGATGTTTAAAAAAAAAGTAATTTGTGAACCCAGAGGTGTTTTTATCTTGTCAGATTAACAATATGTTAAATAAAATAAGATAAAAAAAAAAAAAGTGAATCAGCTATACGACTCTTTTCCAGATAAGAACACTGTGACTCAGGGAAGTGGAGTGACTTGCCCAAGGTCACCATGTTGTAAACTGGCTCTGGCACAAGGCTCTTTTCACTGTATCTCTATATTTTATGTTTCTGTGTTGTTTGATATCATTTTAATTAGTAGTCTGTATTTTCAAAGCCGAATTTTGCCTTCTCATCCCTTTTCTGCCATCCAGCATTATAAATCTCTGCCTTAACTGTTGGTAAAGAAGTATAGGCATAGTCAAGTGTGCCGTTTTTAGGCATACTCATGGTTAATGATGGTAGTACCATGTTGGGCCCTAAGGGAAGCTCTTCTCTGACCTGGATGATTCTTAGTAGCAATAATGAAAAATTAACTTGGCCATGCATCTATTGCAGAAAAGCATTCTACTAGGATCTTACTAGGAAAGACTGAGAACACTGCTGTTACTGTTCCCCTCCCTTCCCAGGGGCCATTTCCCACGGCTTGTTCAGATGCTTTACCCTAAGACCTACTGCTACGCTTTTCATAGTTTTAGACCTTCATTTATTTCCCTGTTGAAACAACATTCAGACCTGCATCCTTCTCTAACTTCTCCCTGCAGGCAAACACCTGGTAGAACAACACCACCCTCTCTAGCCAGGCTATGTTTAGGGGATTAAGACTGTTCAACTCCTAAATGGCTACTAACTACAGCAATCAAATTCTAACACCCACTGGCCAAGGCTTACAGCAAAGCTGACTGTTATCATCTGGATTTTGTGCTGCTCAACTCTTGATAGCTTACCCAGAAGAGGCCACCAAAAAGTACAAATGCACTAAGGGAGAGGGAAAGAGAGAGAGGAAGAAAGAGATCAGCAGTATTCTAAGTCAAGCTGACAGGCCTGGAAAGGGGGAAGAGAGGAGGAGTAGAAAAGAAATAAGACTAGGATGAGCATGGAGGGGTGGCTGGGGGTGGCTGAAAACACTCACAGACTTACAAGAGGTTCATTTCCCCACCAGTGATGCACAGGACTCTCACTCATCCTGGAACCATCTCTCAACCACCATTTCATTGGCTCTCAGACTGTGCCCTAACCAATGTGTGCAACTCCCTATTTTAAGTTTGCTGGGGAGAAGGCAGTGCTGACTAAAACGGGAAGAGAAGGATTATCAACTGAGATCTGGGGAACAGCTAGACCTGTAGGCAAAATTGTCCTCTTGTAGGGGGAGGGGACTGTCCTTTCATTGGAAACAGGGCCTAAAAACTAGGATTGCTTAAGAAAGGGAAAGAGTAGATGAGATGGCAGGGGAGAGTCAGTGTTAAACAGTCTCACTAATAGCAATATACATACACCAAAATTGATACAGAGAAATATGGAGACACAGCTGACCCCTTTTGCCCCTCATAATATGATTAACAAGTAATGTACTCACAGACATAAGTCTGAAAACCACACCTTTTCTGAAATGTCCACTATGGTTAGGTATCCTGCTAAGCAAGTTGTATCCATTAGTGCTAATACTCACAATACTGCAAGGTAAGTATTATTAGCCTCATATTACAGATGAAGCACTGCAGCTCAGAATGGTCAACCAAGTTTTCCAAGGTCACACACAGTTACAAAGGAGGATGACTTTGAACCCAGGTCTGTCTGATTCTAAAGCCTACACGCATTTCTATTCATTATACTGTACACCTAGCCTCTCTCTCTTGGAAAGTGAGGATTGATTTGGGGTGAGAGAGATGGTGGATAGTTGGCAAAACCACAGGAGATCTGAATGTTCCAACTTGTGAGTTTTCACAGAAATATTTGTACGTGGGTGCAGTATAGGCAGCGATATGGCACCAGGAGAAGACACTGTATTAATGGACTATGAATTGCTTACAGTTTGGGCAGCTCCAGTAAACTGCTATGTAAGCAAGTCATGCCCCTTCCCCAAGCTGCCATCTCCTTACTAAGAGCTGCGGATAAATATGCTAAAATTTGGCACTTGCTTCATCAAGGGAAGACAAAGACATAACAGAACAGAACTGCGAATGTTGCTCAGGTCTATTGCCATAAAGTAACCTCCTACCAAATTAAACATGGCAGCAAAGGATAGGGCATGTGCCCAGGAATATAAATTATTTCAAAACTGAGGAGGGGGGGATGGGGCAAGATGGCGGAAGAGTAAGACGCGGAGATCACCTTCCTTCCCACAGATACAGTAGAAATACATCTACACGTGGAACTGCTCCTACAGAACACCCACTGAACGCTGGCAGAAGACGTCAGACCTCCCAAAAGGCAAGAAAATCCCCACGTACTTGGGTAGGGCAAAAGAAAAAAGAAATAACAGAGACAAAAGAATAGGGACGGGACCTGCACCAGTGTGAGGGAGCTGTGAAGGAGGAAAGGTTTCCACACACTAGGAAGCCCCTTCGCGGGCAGAGACTGCGGGTGGCAGAGGGGGGAGCTTTGGATCCACGGAGGAGAGCACAGCCACAGGGGTGCGGAGGGCAAAGCGGAGAGATTCCCGCACGGAGGATCGGTGCCGACCACCACTCACCAGCCGGAGAGGCTTGTCTGCTCACCCGCTGGGGCGGGCAGAGGCTGGGAGCTGTGGCTCAGGCTTTGGTGCTAGCCGGGAGGGAGACCGGGAAAAAGTCTGCAGCTGCCGAAGAGGCAAGAGACTTTTTCTTGCCTCTTTGTTTCACGGCACGCAAGGAGAGGGGATTCAGAGTGCTGCCTAAACGAACTCCAGAGACGGGCGTGAGCCACGGCTATCAGCGCGGACCCCAGAGACGAGCGCGAGCCACGGTTATCAGCGCGGACCCCAGAGACGGGCATGAGACGCTAAGGCTGCTGCTGACGCCACCAAGAAGCCTCTGTGCGAGCACAGGTCACTCTCCACACCGCACCTCCCGGGAGCCTGTGCAGCCCGCCACGGCCAGGCTCCCGTGATCCAGGGACAACTTCTCCGGGAGAACGCACGGCACGCCTCAGGCTGCTGCAACGTCATGCTGGCCGCTGCTGCCGCAGGCTCGCCCCGCATCCGTACCCCTCCCTCCCCCCGGCCGGAGTGAGCCAGAACCCACAAAGCAGCTGCTCCTTTGACCCCGTTCTGTCTGGGCGGGGAGCAGACGCCCTCAGGCGACCTACATGCAGAGGCGGGTCCAAATCCAAAGCTGAACCCCGGGAGCTGTACAAACAAAGAAGAGAAAGGGAAATCTCTCTCAGCAGCCTCAGAGCAGCGGATTAAAGCTCCACAAACAACTTGATGTGCCCTGCATCTGTGGAATACCTGAATAGACAACGAATCATCCCAAATTCAGGAGGTGGACTTTGGGACCAGGATATATTAATTTTTCCCCTTTTCCTTTTTTCGTGAGTGTACATGTGTATGCTTCTGGGTGAGATTTTGTCTGTATAGGTTTGCTTTCACCATTAGTCCTAGGGTTAGGTCCGTCTGGTTTTTTGTTTTGTTTTTTGTTTTGTTTTTTTTTCTTACTTAAAAAATTTTTTTTTCCTAATAAATGTTTTCTTAATAATTTTTTCCTTATTTTCTATTTTTAAAAATTAAAAAAATATATTTTAATAAGTTTTCTTGTATTTTATATTTTAAAAAATTAAAAAAAAATTTTTCTTAATAATTTTTTTCTTATTTTTTATTATAAAAAATTAAAGAATCTATTTTTAAAAATAAAAAAAAATTTTCTTAATAAATTTATTCTTAATAATTTTTTTTCTTATTTTTTATTATAATAGCTTTATTTTATTTTATTTTATCTTCTTTCTTTCATTTTTTCTCCCTTTTATTCTGAGCCGTGTGGATGAAAGGCTCTTGGTGCTCCAGCCAGGCATCAGGGCCGTGCCTCTGAGGTGGGAGAGCCAACTTCAGGACACCAGTCCACAAGAGACCTCCCAGCTCCAAGTAATACCAAACAGCGAAAATCTCTCAGAGATCTCCATCTCAACATCAAGACCCAGTTCACTCAAGGACCAGCAAGCTACAGTGCTGGACACCCTATGCCAAACAACTAGCAAGACAGGAACACAGCCCCATCCATTAGCACAGAGGCTGCCTAAAATCATAATAAGGCCACAGACACCCCAAGACACACCACCAGACGTGGACGTGCCCACCAGAAAGACAAGATCCAACCTCATCCACCAGAACACAGGCACTAGTCCCTGCCACCAGGAAGCCTACACAACCCACTGAACCAATCTTAGCCACTGGGGACAGATACCAAAAACAATGGGAACTATGAACCTGCAGCCTGTGAAAAGGAGACCCCAAACACAGTAAGATAAGCAAAATGAGAAGAAAAAAAAACACACAGCAGGTGAAGGAGCAGGGTCCAAACACACCACACCTAACAAATGAAGAGGAAATAGGCAGTCTACCTGAAAAAGAATTCAGAATAATGATAGTAAAGATGTAAAATCTTGGAAATAGAATAGACAAAGTGCAAGAAACATTTAACAAGGATGTAGAAGAACTAAAGAGGAACCAAGCAACGATGAAAAACACAAAAAATGAAATTAAAAATACTCTAGACGGGATCAATAGCAGAATAACTGAGGCAGAAGAACGGATAAGTGACCTGGAAGATAAAATAGTGGAAATAACTACTGCAGAGCAGAATAAAGAAAAAAGAATGAAAAGAACTGAGGACAGTCTCAGAGACCTCTGGGACAACAATAAACGCACCAACATTCGAATTATAGGGGTCCCAGAAGAAGAAGAGAAAAAGAAAGGGACTGAGAAAATATTTGAAGAGGTTATAGTTGAAAACTTCCCTAATATGGGAAAGGAAATAGTTAATCAAGTCCTGGAAGCACAGAGAGTCCCATACAGGATAAATCCAAGGAGAAACACGCCAAGACACATATTAATCAAACTGTCAAAAATTAAATATAAAGAAAACATATTAAAAGCAGCAAGGGAAAAACAACAAATAACACACAAGGGAATCCCCATAAGGTTAACAGCTGATCTTTCAGCAGAAACTCTGCAAGCCAGAAGGGAGTGGCAGGATATACTTAAAGTGATGAAGGAGAAAAACCTACAACCAAGATTACTCTACCCAGCAAGGATCTCATTCAGATTTGATGGAGAAATTAAAACCTTTACAGACAAGCAAAAGCTGAGAGACTTCAGCACCACCAAACCAGCTTTACAACAAATGCTAAAGGAACTTCTCTAGGCAAGAAACACAAGAGAAGGAAAACACCTACAATAACAAACCCAAAATATTTAAGAAAATGGGAATAGGAACATACATATCGATAATTACCTTAAATGTAAATGGATTAAATGCTCCCACCAAAAGACACAGACTGGCTGAATGGATACAAAAACAAGGCCCATATATATGCTGTCTACAAGAGGCCCACTTCAGACCTACAAATGGAAATCAAAAGAAAGCTGGCATAGCAATTCTCATATCAGACAAAATAGACTTTAAACTAAAGACTATTACAAGAGACAAAGAAGGACACTATATAATGTTCAAGGGATCGATCCAAGAAGAAGGTACAACAATTGTAAATATTTATGCACCCAACATAGGAGCACCTCAATACATAAGGCATATACTAACAGCCATAAAAGGGGAAATCGACAGTAACACAATCATACTAGGGGACTTAAACACCCCACTTTCACCAATGGACAGATCACCCAAAATGGAAATAAATAAGGAAACACAGGCTTTAAATGATACATTAAACAATATGGACTTAATTGATATTTATAGGACATTCCACCCGAAAACAACAGAATACACATTTTTCTCAAGTGTTCATGGAACATTCTCCAGGATAGATCATATCTTGGGTCACAAATCAAGCCTTGGTAAATTTAAGAAAATTGAAATTGTATCAAGTATCTTTTCCAACCACAACGCTATGAGACTAGATATCAATTACAGGAAAAGATCTGTTAAAAATACAAACACATGGAGGCTACACAATACACTACTTAATAACGAAGTGATCACTGAAGAAATCAAAGGGGAAATCAAAAAATACCTAGAAACAAATGATAATGGAGACACGACGAACCAAAACCTATGGGATGCAACAAAAGCAGTTCTAAGAGGGAAGTTTATAGCAATACAAGCCTACATCAAGAAACAGGAAACATCTCGAATAAACAACCTAACTTTGCACCTAAAGCAATTAGAGAAAGAAGAACAAAAAAACCCCAAAGCTAGCAGAAGGAAAGAAATCATAAAGACCAGATCAGAAATAAATGAAAAAGAAATGAAGGAGACAATAGCGAAGATCAATGAAAGTAAAAGCTGGTTCTTTGAGAAGATAAACAAAATTGATAAACCATTAGCCAGACTCATCAAGAGAAAAAGGGAGAAGACTCAAATCAATAGAATTAGAAATGAAAAAGGAGAAGTAACCACTGACACTGCAGAAATATAAACGATCATGAGAGATTACTACAAGCAACTCTATGCCAATAAAATGGACAACCTGGAAAAAATGGACAGATTCTTAGAAATGCACAACCTGCCGAGACTGAACCAGGAAGAAATAGAAAATATGCACAGACCAATCAGAAGCACTGAAACTGAAATTGTGATTAAAAATCTTCCAACAAACAAAAGTCCAGGACCAGATGGCTTCACAGGTGAATTCTATCAAACATTTAGAGAAGAGATAACACCTATCCTTCTCAAACTCTTCCAAAATATTGCAGAGGGAGGAACACTCCCCAACTCATTCTACGAGGCCACCATCACCCTGATACCAAAACCAGACAAAGATGTCACAAAGAAAGAAAACTACAGGCCAATATCACTGATGAACATAGATGCAAAAATCCTCAACAAACTACTAGCAAACAGAATCCAACAGCACATTAAAAGGATCATACACCATGATCAAGTGGGGTTTATTCAAGGAATGCAAGGATTCTTCAATATACACAAATCAATCAACGTGATACATCATATTAACAAATTGAAGGAGAGAAACCATATGATCATCTCAATAGATGCAGAGAAAGCTTTCGACAAAATTCAACACCCATTTATGATAAAAGCCCTGCAGAAAGTAGGCATAGAGGGAACTTTCCTCAACATAATAAAGGCCACATATGACAAACCCACAGCCAACATCGTCCTCAATGGTGAAAAACAGAAACCATTTCCACTAAGATCAGGAACAAGACAAGGTTGCCCACTCTCACAACTATTATTCAACATAGTTTTGGAAGTGTTAGCCACAGCAATCAGAGAAGAAAAAGAAATAAAAGGAATCCAAATTGGAAAAGAAGAAGTAAAGCTGTCACTGTTTGCAGATGACATGATACTATACATAGAGAATCCTAAAGATGCTACCAGAAAACTACTAGAGCTAATCAATGAATTTGGTAAAGTAGCAGGCTACAAATTTAATGCACAGAAATCTCTTGCATTCCTATATACTAATGATGAAAAATCTGAAAGTGAAATTAAGAAAACACTCCCGTTTACCATTGCAACAAAAAGAATAAAATATGTAGGAATAAACCTACCTAAGGAGACAAAAGACCTGTATGCAGAAAATTATCGGACACTGATGAAATAAATTAAAGATGATACAAATAGATGGAGAGATATACCATGTTCTTGGATTGGAAGAATCAACATTGTGAAAATGACTCTACTACCTAAAGCAATCTACAGATTCAATGCAATCCCTATCAAACTACCACTGGCATTTTTCACAGAACTAGAACAAAAAATTTCACAATTCGTATGGAAACACAAAAGACCCCGAATAGCCAAAGCAATCTTGAGAACGAAAAATGGAGCTGGAGGAATCAGGCTCCCTGACTTCAGACTATATTACAAAGCTACAGTAATCAAGACAGTTTGGTACTGGCACAAAAACAGAAATATAGATCAATGGAACAGGATAGAAAACCCAGAGATAAACCCACACACATATGGTCACCTTATCTTTGATAAAGGAGGCAAGCATATACAGTGGAGAAAAGACAGCGTCTTCAATAAGTGGTACTGGGAAAAAATTGGACAAGTACATGTAAAAGTATGAAATTAGAACACTCCCTGACACCATACACAAAAATAAACTCAAAATGGATTAAAGACCTAAGTGTAAGGCCAGACACTATCAAACTCTTAGAGGAAAACATAGGCAGAACGCTCTATGACATAAATCGCAGCAAGATCCTTTTTGACCCAGCTCCTAGAGAAATGGAAATAAAAACAAAAATAAACAAATGGGACCTAATGAAACTTAAAAGCTTTTGTACAGCAAAGGAAACCATAAACAAGATGAAAAGACAACCCTCAGAATGGGAGAAAATATTTGCAAATGAAGCAACTGACAAAGGATTAATCTCCAAAATTTACAAGCAGCTTATGCAGCTTAATATCAAAAAAACAAAAAACCCAATCCAAAAATGGGCAGAAGACCTAAATAGACATTTCTCCAAAGAAGATATACAGATTGCCAACAGACACATGAAAGAATGCTCAACATCATTAATCATTAGAGAAATGCAAATCAAAACTACAATGAGGTATCACCTCACACCGTTTAGAATGGCCATCATCAAAAAATCTAGAAACAATAAATGCTGGAGAGGGTGTGGAGAAAAGGGAACACTCTTGCACTGTTGGTGGGAATGTAAATTGATACAGCCACTCTGGAGAACAGTATGGAGGTTCCTTAAAAAACTACAAATAGAACTACCATACGACCCAGCAATCCCACTACTGGGCATATACCCTGAGAAAACCATAGGTCAAAAAGAGTCATGTACCAAAATGTTCATTGCAGCTCTATTTACAATAGCCAGGACATGGAAGCAACCTAAATGTCCATCGACAGATGAATGGATAAAGAAGATGTGGCACATATATACAATGGAATATTACTCAGCCATAAAAAAGAAATGAAATGGAGGTATTTGTAATGAGGTGGATGGAGTTAGAGTCTGTCATACAGAGTGAAGTAAGTCAGAAAGAGAAAAACAAATACAGTATGCTAACACATATATACGGAATCTAAGGGGAAAAAAAAGGCCATGAAGAACCTAGTGGCAAGACGGGAATAAAGACACAGACCTACTAGAGAATGGACTTGAGGATATGGGGAGGGGGAGGGGTGAGATGTGACAGGGTAAGAGAGTGTCATGGACATATATACACTACCAAATGTAAAATAGATAACTAGTGGGAAGCAGCCGCATAGCACAGGGAGATCAGCTCGGTGCTTTGTGACCACCTAGAGGGGTGGGATGGGGAGGGTGGGAGGGAGGGAGATGCAAGAGGGAAGAGAAATGGGAACATATTGTATATGTATAACTGATTCACTTTGTTGTGGGGCAGAAGCTAACACACCATTGTAAGGCAATTATACTTCAATAAAGATGTTTAAAAAAAAAAAAAAAGAGTCATGTACCAAAATGTCATTGCAGCTCTATTTACAATAGCCAGGACATGGAAGCAACCTAAGTGTCTATCATCAGATGAATGGATAAAGAAGATGTGGCACATATATACAATGGAATATTACTCAGCCATAAAAGGAAATGAAATGGAGGTATTTGTAGTGAGGTGGATGGAGTTAGAGTCTGTCATACAGAGTGTAGTAAGTCAGAAAGAGAAAAACAAATACAGTATGCTAACACATATATATGGAATCTAAGGGAAAAAAAAGTTCATGAAGAACCTAGTGGCAAGACGGGAATAAAGACACAGACCTACTAGAGAATGGACTTGAGGATATGGGGAGGGGGAGGGGTGAGATGTGACAGGGTGAGAGATGGCATGGACATATATACACTACCAAATGTAAAATAGATAGCTAGTGGCAAGCAGCTGCATAGCACAGGAAGATCAGCTCGGTGCTTTGTGACCACCTAGAGGGGTGGGATAGGGAGGGTGGGAGGGAGGGAGATGCAAGAGGGAAGAGGTATGGGAACATATGTATATGTATAACTGATTCACTTTGTTATAAAGCAGAAACTAACACACCATTGTAAAGCAATTATACTTCAATAAAGATGTTTAAAAAAACAAACAAAAAAAAAACTGAGGAGGTCAGGAAGGCAAACCTCAGTATAAAGCTTTCTTGGTAAATCACAAAATATGTCATAGCCAAGTTATGTCCAATAGGCAAAGTGCCCAGAGTGCCACAACCTATGCATAGTAGGTACTTGATAAATGTTTATAAAATGAAATTGAGTGAAGTAAAACACACCTGGGGAGGACAATGAAAAAACGTGTTCTCAAATGTTCAGGGATCCATGTCCTATCACTTGGCTCCTAAAAGCCAGTTGCTGTTGTAGGAAACACATGAAGATCCTTATATTTCTAAGCACAATTGGCAAAACCCAATTTGGTGCAGTGAAAAGGAGTGTTGATTTTGGAATCAGATAAACCTGGATTTGAAAGTCAGCTCCATCTCTTATTATGTGTCTGTCTTTGGACAAGTAATTTAACTTACAAACCTCAGAATTTTTACCTACAAAACTACATACAGTGACACTCAACTCTTAATAAAGATCAAGGGAATATATGAAAGTGCTTAGTGCCAAGTAGAAATTCAATACATATTTCTTCTTTCCTTCTGTGGATATGGTGGCAATATTTTTGACCCCTAAATTGGACCACAAGACTTATCAAGTGTAAGTATATATGTGGTTGCAATGGGGTATTGGGAGATTGATTTGAAATCAGTATTTGAGCCAAAATTGGGAGCATAATTTACATACTAATAATCTAAGCTCAGTGGGTCTTTAATACCAGCTATTAGTGTGCTTTTGATTTTTGTGGATTATTCCATGCAAGCACAGACTCTCTCCTTCCCATGAGTAACAGAACAGGGATGGCTGAGAAAGGAAACAAAGACTATAAATAGAAAATCAAATTTAAGTCTGGAGAAGAATCTGTGCCTGCTGTCCCCATAAAGATACTCATAATGCTGGGACTTTTGAACTCCCCTCTCTCAAAAAAAAAGAATCTTAGAACATCAGAAGGGCTTCTGATGGTAGGTCTGAATATTTAAGGCAAGTTAAGAGGAATGTTCTATTCAAGCCTGGAAGAGAAACCAGTGTGAGAACAAGTGGTGATTAGAACAGTTAGGATTAGTGAACCCAAGTGTTTGTATCTCTTTAAATTTAGCACATAGACATTTCAAATCTAATCCTCTCTAGTGTTTATGTTAAAACAGTGAGGCAATTTTTGAAGGACAAAAAGGATAACTGAGTTGAAAACATCCTCTTCTGTTGTATTCCATTAACCACAACTATGGGAAATACAGTTTCAAGAGCAGCTATAATCTGCCATGTCTAAAGCACCACCATTTACCTGGTGGCATTTTATTCTACTGATAGTATTCTTAATTCAGGACCAATTATCTAGGAAGAAATCATTTGCTTTTAGAGGTATAAACTTGCAAATTTTGAACTAGTTAAATGAAATAAAGGTAAATATCACAAGGCCATTTTCTCACATAAATAAATAAAATCAGGGTTTTATCATACCAACTGACTAGATCTTTTACAATGGACAGAACGTAGAAATCTGCAACTACCCACATAACAGCTTCTGCATGTACTTATCCTAAAGCAAAAATTCCAATCCCTTCTTATTCTACTTTGCCATTCATGTGCCTTGGGCTTTCAAGGGAAGTCTAAATGCACAGCTATGCAACAAACACTGGCAAATGGATCTTTGCATTTTATCTTAAGCTTTCAAAAGCTTAAGATGGTTGGATTGGACTTCACAGTCAACAAATCCATCTCCTTGCCCATGGCTATGTGAGATGACTATTTACCTAAGCTATCCCCTCCAAATGGCTGTTCTTACTTTTCTTAAAAGTTCCTTCTCCTCCTTTTACCCTTGATGCAGAAAAAGGAGATGCTCATTCTTCTTAGCTCTCCATGTCTGCCTACAATCCCTGGGGTTTTCCTGATGGGCAGAAATTCCACACTGGTATTCCCAACTGATGGGCTTTTTGATTTTTCCAGGTCCTCCTCACTTGGAGAGATGGTAAGACTCTTTTCCAGGCTCATGATTCACTGAACCATTTTTAGCCAGGAGAAGCAAATTACATGATGAAAAATAACAAGGGAAATGCAAACTGAAAACCTCATGAACCTTGAGTAAGTGTGAAAGGAGACAATATTTCTGTCCCCAAAATTTGTACTTTACAAAATGTGTAAAGTACATATACATGTCATCTCCTCATTCAAGGACTCAGGGGTGCCTTGGGATGCCCTTTGGTCTATCTCAGTTTCCTAATTGAGACCCACATATACATGTCCTCCAAATAGCATGTTCAGAGGTAAGAGAAGATGTGGATTGATGGCTTCAAACTAGGGTGGGTATATGGACATTTGGATGAAAGAAGGTAGTTCTTGAGTGAGTGGATAGGCAAATCAAAGAGAAAAATCTTAATTAGAGGAAAAGGTGTCAGTGAAGTGATTTTAGGAAGGCAGAATTCAGTGTGTAAGCCAACATCGTTCTCAATGGTGAAAAGCTGAAAACATTTCCTCTAAGATCAGGAACAAGACAAAGTTGTCCACTCTCGCCACTATTATTCAACATAGTTTTGGAAGTTTTAGCCACAGCAATCACAGAAGAAAAAGAAATAAAAGGAATCCAAATCGGAAAAGAAGAAGTAAAGCTGTCACTGATTGCAGATGACATGATACTATACATAGAGAATCCTGAAGATGCTACCAGAAAACTATTACAGCTAATCAATGAATTTGGTAAAGTAGCAGGATACAAAATTAATGCACAGAAATCTCTTGTATTCCTATACACTAATGATGACAAATCTGAAAGAGAAATTAAGGAAACACTCCCATTTACCATTGCAACAAAAAGAATAAAATATCTAGGAATAAACTTACCTAGGAATAAACTTACCTAAGGAGACAAAAGACATGTATGCAGAAAGCTATAAGACACTGATGAAAGAAATTAAAGATGACACAAACAGATGGAGACATATATCATGTTCTTGGATTGGAAGAATCAACATTGTGATTGCCATAAAGTAAAGCTATCCTAGTAAATAGGATAGGTAGGATAGTAAATGACTATCCTACCCAAAGCAATCTACAGATTCAATGCAATCCCTATCAAACTACCAGTGGCATTTTTCACAGAACTAGAACAAAAAATTTCACAATTTGTATGGAAACACAAAAGACCCCAACAAGCCAATGCCATCTTGAGAAAGAAAAATGTAGCTAGAGGAATCAGGTTCCCTGACCTCAGACTATAGTACCAAGCGACAGTAATCAAGACAGTATGGTACTGGCACAAAAATAGAAATATAGATTAGTGGAACAGGATAGAAAGCCCAGAGATAAACCCACACACATATGGTCATCTTATCTTTGATAAATGAGGCAAGAATATACAATGGAGAATAGACAGCCTCTTCAATAAGTGGTACTGGGAAAACTGGACAGCTACATGTAAAAGAATGAAATTAGAACACTCCCTAACACCATACACAAAAATAAACTCAAAATGGATTAAAGACCTAAATGTAAGGCCAGACACTATAAAACTCTTAGAGGAAAACATAGGCAGAACACTCTATGACATACATCACAGCAATATCCTTTTTGACCCACCTCCTAGAGAAATGGAAATAAAAACAAAAATAAACAAATGGGACCTAATGAAACTTAAAAGCTTTTGTACAGCAAAGGAAACCATAAACAAGATGAAAAGACAACCCTCAGAATGGGAGAAAATATTTGCAAATGAAGCAACTGACAAAGGATTAATCTCCAAATTTTACAAGCAGCTTATGCAGCTTAATATCAAAAAAACAAAAAACCCAATCCAAAAATGGGCAGAAGACCTAAATAGACATTTCTCCAAAGAAGATATACAGATTGCCAACAGACACATGAAAGGATGGTCAACACCACTAATCATTAGAGAAATGCAAATCAAAACTACAATGAGGTATCACCTCACACCGTTTAGAATGGCCATCATCAAAAAATGTACAAACAATAAATGCTGGAGAGGGTGTGGAGAAAAGCGAACCCTGTTGCACTGTTGGTGGGAATGTAAATTGATACAGCCACTATGGAGAACAGTATGGAGGTTCCTTAGAAAAGTAGAAATAGAACTACCATACGACCCAGCAATCCCACTACTGGGCATATGCCCTGAGAAAACCATAATTCAAAAAGAGTCATGTACCACAATGTTCATTGCAGCTCTATTTACAATAGCCAGGACATGGAAGCAACCTAAGTGTCCATGGACAGATGAATGGATAAAGAAGATGTGGCACATATATACAATGGAATCTTACTCAGCCATAAAAAGAAAGGAAATTGAGTTATTTGTAGTGTGGTGGATGGACCTAGAGTCTGTCCTACAGAGTGAAGTAAGTCAGAAAGAGAAAAACCAATACCGTATGCTAACACATATATATGGAACCAAAAAAAAAAAAAGGTCATGAAGAACTTAGGGGCAGGACAGGAATAAAGACACAGACCTACTAGAGAATGGACTTGAGGACACGGGGAGGGGGAAGGGTAAGCTGGGACAAAGTGAGAGAGTGGCATGGACATATATACACTAAGAAACGTAAAATAGATAGCTAGTGGGAAGCAGCCGCATAGCACAGGGAGATCAGCTCGGTGCTTTGTGACCACCTAGAGAGGTGGGATAGGGAGTGTGGGAGGGAGGGAGATGCAAGAGGGAAGAGATATGGGGATATATGTATATGTATAGCTGATTTACTTTCTTATAAAGCAGAAACTAACAGACCACTGTAAAGCAATTATACTCCAATAAAGATGTTAAAAAAATTAAAAAATAAAAAGAAACAAAATTTATTTATTTATAGTGAGATGGATGGACCTAGAGTCTGTCATACAGTGTGAAGTAGTTCAGAAAGAGTAAAACAAATACCGTATGCTAACACATATATATGGAATCTAAAAAGAAAAAATGGTTCTGAAGAACCTAGGGGCAGGACAGGAATAAAGACACAGACAAAGAGAATGGACTTGAGGACACGGGGAGGGGGAAGGGTAAGCTGGGACGAAGTGAGAGAGTGGCATGGATATATATACACTACCAAATGTAAAATCGATAGCTAGTGGGAAGCAGCCACATAGCACAGGGAGATCAGCTCAGTGATTTGTGACCACCTAGAGGGGTGGGATAGGCGGGGTGGGATAGGCAGGGTGGGAGGGAGATGCAAGAGGGAGGATATATGGGGATATATGTATATGTATGGCTGATTCACTTTGTTTTAAAGCAGAAACTAACACACCATTGTAGAGCAATTTTACTCCAATAAAGATGTTAAAAAAAAAGAAAGAATTCAGTGTGTAAAATCTTTTATTGTATGGAAAAATGTTTCAAGCGTACATTTTACATGAAGCTTAAAATATTTTATACACTCTGCCTGATTTATCCTTACAATATCACACAACGGCATTGAGGAAGTAGGTTATCATCTTTGTAACTCATTGCCTCAATAGGTACACTTAGTGCTTTTCCTTCTCCAGGTTTAATGTGAGTAAAATGTCATATTTTCTCAATAGCATCTATTTCTAAGAAGTGTCAAAGTGTGTTATAGACCACGGTAATTTTGTAGTATCACCACTTATATGCTTTTTTCAAAATATGTGTGTAGATATATATTAGTCAAAGGTATAAACCTTTTAGTAAATTGATATAAATAAATAAAAATGATCTCATTCTCCTAGGCCCAAATGCTTTCCGGAGCTCATTGATAGAATTCAACAAAGAATCTTGAGAAAGTTTACTGATAACATTCCCTATTCTCTTCTTGAATTCTAATGCAACCAAAAGAGGCTTCTTGAATCAAAATGTTTGATTAATTTCCTCATGGTAAATGTCACAAAGCCACTTCTCCACATCATAAACAACCAAGAGCAACTAAGAGCTAAGAAATATGTGAAATATACATTTTTCAAGTCTCAAGAAGGTATTCTGTACTTTGCATGAATCTAAGATGTAATCTATTGCCATCTATTTTCTGAATGGAATATGAAGTCACTCAGGCTTATATAAGCATATTTAAGTGAAAGCATAAAACCAGTGCTAAAAGTCAAATATAAATGTATTTTAATTAGCTATAACACAACTGAGGACTGATTATTACAAAATCCTAAACAAAAAATCCTATTAAATTTGTCAATTACAGTTTAACAATGGGCTGTAAAACTCTGAGTTTGGCTGTGTTAGATAGCTCCCATTTCCACCATCACATCCCTACAGCAGAGAATTAACATATTTTTACATTAGAAGCTATATTTAAAAAAATATATTATGCTATATTTTGGCACAAAAAGACAAAATTAATTTTAATACACAGGATTTATTTGTAATGCACAAAATAAAGACATTAATTGTGCCTTACATATGAAACAAAATATACAGCATCCAAAAAATATTACCCTTGTTTTTTTAAAAAACATTTACAATTTTTTGAAATAATTACAGATTCACAGAAAGGTGCAAAGAAATGTACAGGGAGGTCCTGTGTACTCTCCACCCATCCTCCCCCAGTGTTAACATCTTTTATAACTATAGTACAATATCAAAAGCAGGAGATTGACATTGGTACAATCCATAGAGCTTATCTGGATTTCACCAGTTATACATGAACCCATTTTGTATGTGTGTGTGTATGTGTGTGTGTGTGTACCTCTATGCAATTTTATCACATTTGTAGCTTTGAGTAAAGATCATGCCAGTCAAGATATTGAACTGTGCCATCACCACTATTGTGGTACCATCACCTCTCCCTTGTGCTACTCCTTTATAGCCACACCTACTTCCTCTGCACCCCCGCTCCCATCCTTGACCCATGGCATCCACAAATCTGTTCTCCATCTCTCTAATTTGTTATTTCACAATTGTTACATAAATGGAATCATTCAGTATATATGCTTTTAAGATTGGCTTTTTACACATAGGATAGTTTCCTTGAGGTTCATCAAAGTTGTATTGTTGAATAGTATTCTATGGTATGCATGTACCACAATTTGTTTAGCCATTCAATCTAATGAAAGACATCTGCATAGATTCCAGTATTTGGCTATTATGAATAAAGCTGCTATGAACATATGTGTACACATTTCTGCACGAAAGTAAGTTTTCATTTCTCTGGAATATAGGCCCAAATGTGCAATTGCTGGGCCGTATGGTAAATCTATTTTTAGTTTGAAAAGAAACTGTCAAACTATTTTTCAGAGTGCCTGTACCATTTTACATTCCTACCAGCGATGTATGAATGATCTAGTTTTTCTATATCCTCTCTAGCATTTGGTGGTGTCACTACTATTTTATTTTATAGGTGTGTAGTGACATCTTACTGTGGTCTTAATTTGTATTTCCCTAATGACTAATGATATTGAACATCTTTTCATACACTTATTTGCCATCTGTATATTCTCTTGGATGAAATGTCTATGTATGTCTTTTGCCCATTTTCTAATTGGATTTTTTTGGTTTTAAAATGTTGAGTTTTTAGAGTTCTTTATATTTCTAAAAACAAGTCCTTTGTTAGATATGTGATTTGAAAATATTTTCTCCCAGTCTGTAATTAGCCTTTTCATCTTCTTAACAAGTTTCACAGGGTAAAAGTTTTACATTTTGATGAGGTCCAGTATATCAATTTTTATTTTTATGGATCATGCTTTCGGTATCATATTGTTGTATGCCTATTATATAACACCTTTGGAGAAACATTCACCATGACTTTCTACTATCTTTAGTGCCTTTGGAGGATTTTCCGTGTGTGTGTGCATGCACCCTGACTGGCCTGACTAGAAGATTTTGAGCTTATTGCTTGTGCATAATTACTAACGCATTTGTACTACTATGCAGCTCCTGGAGCTGAGTATATTACTACAAAATACACATAGTGAATTTTGAGAGTTTATTTACCATGCCTGATGTGAGCAGGGGAGAAATAGCTCATAAAGTTACAATTCCCCTTTGAATTATACTGTCTTCCATTTAGAAAAAATAGAGAAGCATGACTAGTATATATACAGTTATATAATAAATCTGTGCAATTTCTACCTTGAAAATTATGTAGTCAGACATAGGCAAAAAATACAAAATCTAAAATTCTTTAGCTTCTAGGAGAAGCAGTGTATACTTTTGCAGAAATCGGGACTTGAGGGCTACTGTACAACAAATGCTTGAAACACCTACTTTAGTAAGTAGATAACAAGAATCAAAATTGAGTAAAAAGAGACACAGCAGGATACTGGTTTTAGGTGTTCCATATGAGGACGGTCAGATTCCATGAGTTTATATCGCCAAGTACTGACTAGTTGTCATTATCAGCCATTGAAACTCAACTTAGTGTAAGGTAGGGCTAGATCTCTGATATGTTGCCTTAGCTTTTACCACTATTTGACCAATTCCAGTTATTTGTGCAATAACTCTTTGAGATCAGGGCAAACAGAGAGTCCAAGTGACTTACTCGGATTCCCAGTGGGAAATCCTTTCAAAGTCAGGAATGAGGGGACAGTAACCCAGATTTTCTGTATTCTTTTCAGAAATCCTTCAGGACATAAATGCTGCTTTCTTCCAAAGGAGTGACTTAAAGGTGATCTAAAAATAACTTAAGTACTGGATAAACCGCCTCTACCTCGGTCCACTCCCAGATAAACATGGTGGAAAGTTTATTCGGAACCCTTAAGCAAAAACATCAGCAAAGATCCTTTGACCCTTGGTTAAATGCAAAATAAATAGATCTCCAGCCACCTGGACAACTCAAATGCAAGAGCTATTTGTGTGGTATTTCCAAACATTGAAAGAGAAATTAGGCATCTGGCAGGGGCTATGTCCTTTTTTGTTGTTTTTCTTTTTAACCTTTTACCAAACCTCCTTTCTCTCCTCCTCTTTTTCCATCCCATCCTCAGTACCTCCATTTTGTAGGCTCTAGTCCCAATATCTTTCCCTAGACCACAAATGGCTGATCTGATATTGGGCTATTTGATCTTCTGGGAACTCCTCAAAGAGTTCTGATTTGAATTGGTCCTTTTTGTAATCAGCTCGGTCTGCTTAGGGACATCTGGAGGTGGGAAGTTCTTTTTAAACAAATTGCTCTATTAATTCTCCTGAGAATGCCCCTCACAGGACTTGACTTAAAAATATAATGCTGGACTCCTACACAAAAACACTAACTCACACTGGTAGGAAGAGAAGCACACATACATCAGCAGGGGCAAATCCATATGAATGTGCATAAGTATACAGCAAGCCACAAACGGACTCAATAATGCATAGAGGGGGTGCAGTAGCGGGTGGTGAGATTCAAAATAGATTCTCCTGTACTTCTTAGGGTCTGTAAACTCTGCACAGCTATCAGGGGCTCATAATGAGCACTGGATGACCATGCTCCCTTAATAGCGGTGAGTCAGAAGATCAGGCGCCTACTATGAGTCACTGTGGAAGGTGCCCCAACAGTAAACCAAGCTGCATTCCATAAAAGTTAACTAAGGGCTCCATCCTGCCCCCTGACCTGCAACTCCTCCTGCAGGATTCGCTACAAATAATGATCTTCACTGCCCCCGAGGAACTGCAGGGACATATGAAGTTGGGAGAGATGGGGAGGTGCCTCTGTATCCACCCTGACAAAATAATTGTCAGGATATTAGAATGAACTGAGTGCTATCTTTACCTATAATGATTTGTTGGGCTCTTTTTCTTAGAGCAGGGGCAGGTTAAGGCGGAGGTCATTGTCATCAGCCCATAGCATCAGCAGCCTGCCCACACTAGTTTTGTTTCTCACAAAGAATATCAACTTCCTTCTTTGTTGAGGTCACCACTACACTGCTGCTGCTAGGCAGGAAGTCCAAGCTCTGGAGTGTGAGTAACATGCTAAACCACATGGTGACACTAAAACCCAGGAACCATGTGCACCTTAGGATGGCAGCCCAGGGAGTGGTCAGAAGGGGGAAATAGCAGAATCTGAGATATTACCCACTTGGAGCCTCCTCTCCTCCCTTACTCCTCCCACATTACCCCTCCTCAAGCGGAAACTGGGAAAGGCCTGCCTGAAGGTGATTACATACCCAAATGCCCCACCAACAGCCATCCCACAAAGGAAATGTCTGCTGTGGTGGAAGCCTTGATTAAAACAGCTAAGACAAAGTCCAACACCAATAGGACTAGAAGACACTGAGGAAAGAGAAGGCCAACTACTACTTTAATTGTTTGCTTTTCCTCCCTCCACCCCAGACTTAGAAAGAAGCTACATGCCAGAGAACAGATATCCTATGCTGCCACTGAGCAAAGAATGCAATGGGTCATGCATATACCCCAGTTACCAGGCTCCCTAGAAAGAAAAACCAATAATAAAGCACTCTGGTCATAAGAGCTAGGCTGGCTCACAACCACCCTAGTGCTACTGTTTACACTGTTGGTATGATGCCCACCCTTGCTCAGACACACTTAGAGTGTAGAGTGATTAAACAGCTCCTAGAGTGAGTTGAAGCATTCATGCCTGACTTCTCCAGCTACACTACTTTAACTTCTTCCACAAAACTCCCCCTGGCAACCAAGAGTCAGTTCCTAGGATTGACTTCAGCCTAGAAAGGATTATTAGGTTTGTGTGGTGTTTTTTTCTTTTCTTTTTCTCTTCCTCTCCACTTCCCCCAAATCATAGAAAATGTGTATATCAGCCTTCTGAAATGTGGACTTGAAAAACAAGGCACACATAGTTGTCCTTCATGCTGGAAGGTGGCACAGGTGAGAGTAATGACTAGTCATATATACACATGGCTGTAAATATTTAGTGTGGGGGCAATCTCTTCCATGTTCTACACATGAACCCTATCCTTGAGGCTGGCCTTATCCACTACTCATGCCAGGTGTTTTTCATAACTTTGCTACTAAGATTTATATTTGTAGTAGAAAATATCAATATGTAAAAAGATATGCTACTTCTGAGAATTCCTGACTAGAATGGCCTGCACATACACTCTCATTTGCTAGAAGTCCAAGGTCTAGTCATGCTATGTTTCAGTGTGTCTTGGAAGCTTCTCTTTATCCTGTAGGCTTCTGATTACCTCACCTCATCACATACCGGTTGTTGAATTTCCAGCTTCCATTTATAATCCACAGAGTGCCAACTCAGAGGAGTTGAGATGTGATGGGAACTCAGATGTTGCTGCCCTGACTTTTTGATACTGCCCTCCTTGTTCCACCGGTGGGTTTTAAGTGGTAGCTTTCCACTGAGTGTCATCTGTGGACAGAACTTGATCCTGTTGCAGGATGACACATAAGCTGGATTTGTTCATGCTTCCCAGAAGTGCAGTGCTGCATCTGTACTGTTATTTATAATCATTTGCCTGTCTTCTGAGGTGTGTGCTTAGCAAATACGACCACTTAACCACAGCAGTATCTAAATGACTATATTTGGAATTCTAATGTTATTTTTAAACTACAGAGTCCAAGAATTTCTCAGAAGACAGGAGACGTGCTCAGACATGAGCCTCCTCCATAAAATCTCAAGGCTACTTGGCATCTTGGATTAAATACCTAAATCTGTCTTCATTTCACCTAGAGATGGAGAGTTGGTTATACATGATATTGTTCACTATGAGGAGCCTTAGGATCTGAGAGACCTTGTCAACGCAGCCAAACTTGATATCAGAGCTCAGGTCTCTTAATAGCAAATATCGTAGTAATATCAGTGCATAAACATCCTTGTTCCCTCCACTTCTTCTCGTAGATATAAATCCATGCGTCAGTTTGTGTCTGCCATGTTTGCTATGCTGCAACCTCAAATTACAAAGCAGTACTAGGAAAATCCTATCTGCTTGAAAAATCTCCCTAGGAGAGTCTCCAAATGAAAAGTCTCTTTCAGGACTTAGGTTTCTGCAGCAACTTCTTCAAAAGTTGGAATAAAGTTAACACTAGACTTTGTAAATTCTCATTCCTTTATCATGAAAGTTCATCATCATCTTTGATGTTTGAAGGAAGATCACTCAAGTGTTACCGACATTCTTGCTGGAGGCCAGCCCAAATTAAATTGGTGCCAATTCTATGTACCCTGGAGATTATCTATCTATCTATCTATCCATCCATCCATTCTATCTAATCTATCTTCTACCTCTATCTATCGATCTATCATCTATCTATCTATCATCTATCTCTATATCTATGTATCTATGTATCTATCTGTATCTGTCATCTAGATCTATGTATCTATCTATTATCTATATGTCACCTATCATCTCTCTCTCTCTATCATTTCTATGTATCTATGTATCATCTATCATCTATTTATCTATCTATGTATCTATCTGTCTCTATATCTATATCTATCCTATCTAATCTATCTTCTATCTATACCTATCATCTATATCTATCTATCTATCTATCTATCTATCTATCTATTATCTCTCTCTCTCTCTCTCTCTCTCTCTCTCTTTCTCTCTGTCTCTGCAGGTCTGCAGAGATAGGGTGCTGCAGCTGAATGATTTTTGCCCTGCAGCTCTTCAGGGTTTCCTTTTTCCTCTCTTTCACTCATACATAAAATTGCTTTCAAATTAAAATTGCTGCTTTTCTGGGAAAAAAAAATCTTGAGAGGTATCAGTGACTCAAATGTCAGGAAGGATTGAAACAATTAACTAGAAACTTAGAATTCTATAATTAATTAATATGAATGAAATACCTGTCCATTACCAATAAATTATAGAAAGAAGAGAGAACTTATTATGAAAGAAGTCAGAGATGCGATTACTAAGTGCTCAAAAATACTTGTTGAATTGAATTGCAAGTCTCTCTCTTGATATGCCCCTTTAACCAGAAGAAAACAGCAGTAAGTAAAGGGGGTCCATGACTGTGATATTAAGATGCAGTGTTAAAAAGCAATGATAGCCACTCTTGTTGTTTCCATGTTTTCCTTATTTTGCGTGGAACATTCACCCCTTTTGAACAGGAAGGGGAGCAGAGACAGTGAGCAAGTATAGTACTTGCTTGAAATGAAACTAGTGTCTTTCATATCACAGCAGCTACCACTTTTTTTAAAAAGAACTAACCAGGTACCAGGCACTGAACTAAACACTTTCTATGCCATGGATCCTTAGAGCAACCACACAAAGTGGGAATTATTAATCTCATATGATAATTGAGGAAAATGAGACTCAGAGAGGTGAGTGAAGGTCTTTGCCCAAGGTCACAGAGCTAGGAAATGACAGAGCTGGAATTTCAACCCAAATGTGTCTGACTCTGAAGCTCACTATGTTACTCTGCAACTCCCACGGTTAGGCTCACATATTGCCTCTGCAGGTAGAAGCAGATCTTAGTAACTCCATTTTATAGACAGGGACATTAAGGCGTAGGACAGAGAAGCATTATTACAAAAAGTCTAAAACATTTTCCCTTCCACACAATCCAGCCTTCAAAGGGGAGAAATGAAATAGAGAATTAACCTCCTCCACTAGGCTTCTACCTTAGAAAAATCTCTACCTAGGGATATTAGTTGTAGTGACATATGACCCTGCAGGAGATGGCATGCAAGATGAGCCAACTTGCCGTGGCAACACCACATTGTGACAGATATGAAAGGGGAACACAGACCTCAGCTGTGCCTATTAAAAACGGTAGTAGGTAGGCAGAAATCTGTGCTTTAACCCTGTCTCCGTATACTCGTTTTTAATGAACTAATTCCACCGTGTATTGATGTCACAGTCATTTTGAAGCTGTGCAAAGTGCTTTACAGAATTTTTAAGGCTTTAACGTACCTTTGAGCTTAGAATTTTAAAGCGCTTCCCAGTTATTATATGGTGGGAATTATGCTTATTTACCAATGGATAAATAAGTGAGAGGTTAAAGGATTTACCTCAAATCACAAAGGCACAGCTAGGAATAGAATCAGCCTCTTAAATCTCAATTCTGGGCCCAAACCTCTAGACTGGTGTGTTTTTAATCTCTTAAGAATTATAGAACCTTCTGAGAATTCTGATCTTAGGAAGTCCCAAACTATTTACACGATGAATCATCATTATAAGCATCCAAAAGAATTTTTTTATGAAACAACCATTACAACCACCTTAAAACTGTGTCTCATCTTAAGCCTGTGGATTTGGTTAGCTTTAAGGAAGGTAATTAGTCCTGAGATAAAGGCAGATGGCCCCCATTATCCTACTTTGTTTAGAGGAACCTAGATCATTTCTGGGCTCAAGAGGACTGCTTTGAAAACCTGGTACTAACTAGCCTGACATGGATTAGGGATTGGTTTTGGAGTCAGGAGCCTTGGGCTTGAATCTTGACTCTGATTATCCTTTAGCCTCATTTTTCTCATCTGCACAATAGGGATGAAACCAATACCACATACAGAGTTGTGGTGAGAATTCAAGGACATAGGACATGGGAAATATGGAAGCATTTTAGAAGGCTGTAGAGTATGATACAAATATCAAGTAGTAGTCTAGAAAGACCACTACATTTTATGGCTATAACGTAACTGATTGAGAAGTGTCTCTGAAGGCTCAGTTTGAAATGTACTGAGAAACAAATTAGGAACAGTGCTCCTTACACGCATGACAAGGCATTCCAAAGGTATGTCAAAGAGGTATATACAGGCAGCAAAACCGAGACTGAGAGATGTCCTTGAACACCAAAGATTGAATATAGATACTACTTAGTGTCAAAACTAGCCTTGTATGAGATGCATGCGGGAATCAGTTCCTTTCTCAGACTAGGGCACCTCTATCAGTCAGGACCTTATGCTCCCACGTCAGAGAAGATGGTGCATAGAAGTGGGCAGGCCAGGAATGAAACAAAAACATCCCAGACCCTTGGAAAAAATCCAGACAGAGTTTGAGCAAAGTGTGAGTTGCAAAGCAGAAAGAACATTAGAAATTATTAATGTCCTATGCTATCTTCCCTGACCATTTCCCCTCCTCCTTACCCGTCCACCTCCATTCACTTGTCCTACCCCCACCTTCTCCTAGCTCTTCATTTCTGTCTGCATCCCCAAGCTTCACATCCTCTTGTCTCCAAAAAATACCCAGTGTTTTCTCACCTTGGTTCCTTTGCTCACACTGTTTTGTTTGCCTAGAATTCCCTTCTTATCACTCTTCCCAGCATCTTTTCTCAAATAAGAAAACTTTTAGAATGTCCTTTTACTCATCTCCGAACCCAAGTCTACCCCATCCTGCTAGGCTCCAATCAGTTCTTATCTCCTTTGAACTCAGAGTTTCTCTCATGGCCATTGCCATTTTCTACTTGGGGTTGTAGTTATTTGTATACTTTGTCTTATTTTCTTTACTTAGCTATAATTTCCTTCAGTTAACTTACAGTTATTGGCACAGTGCCTGACACAGAGTAGGTGTTCAAGAAATGATTTTAAGTGAATGAAAGAATGATCATCATTGCTTTCAATAAGCAGGCCACCATCATCTCTCACCTGGATTTTTGCAACAGCCTAGGTAATCTCCCTGCCTCCTATCTTATCCCCCTCCAATCTATCTTTCTCACTATCACAATATATATCAGATAAAATTACTTTTATTATGTTACTCTCCTACTCAAGAACATTAAATAATACCCTGCTGTACAGAATAAAGTCCAAATCCTTCTGCCTTTTTCTCAAAACTCTTTGATATCAGTTGAATAGAGTCCTTGCTGCATCCAAGTTTGTGTATGTTGCTCTCAGATCTAGGTTCGATTGATCTCACCTCCAACAGGAAGCCTTCCTTAACTACTCCATCCCTTATTGTTCCCCTCCTTTATAATCATACAGCATTACTCTCTGACCTACACTTGCTGTAACCTAATCGTATATTTTCTTGTATTGTTATGTACCTGTCTCTGGTGTACATGTTTTGTTTTCCAAGTGAGATTGCAGACTTCACATCTACCCTTGTTCTTTCCACACCACCTAGCAAAGGGCTGGGGGCCTACCAAGCTTTCAGTTCACACTTTCAAACATTTGTCAATTTATTCCCTGATTATTCCATCTGGCTTGCCCTTTGTTTCCTCCACGGTCTGCCGCTATTTTAAGGGGCTTATTATTCAGTTCATACCTAAAAGACAAAGTTTACCTGGTAAGAATAGTTTTCATTAAGAAAGTCCCCACCTCCCCTCAACATTTTCAGAGCTAATCTAACAATACCCTAAGTATATCTTAGCTTGCTGTCTCTGGAGGTATCTTAATATCTATGTATCTATATCTATATCTATCTATCTATCTATCTATGACTGTTTTGTTATTTATTATAAATTCAACAGTTATTAAGTGCCTACTATATATGAAGAGCTTTAAAATAGAATCTTTGTTATAGAGAATATATTCTTCTTTAATACAAGAGAAATGTTCTCATGCTCCTCCTATTAATAACTAGATAACTGTTAACCTTACTGGTTTCCAAAAACACACTATATTCCTAGGCTTACACATAAAGACTTGGGTAATAAGAGAAAAGCTACTTGCATTCTATCCGAGGACAACACATGAACAATATCCCCTCTCCTTTCAAGACCATTCAGAGGATTTTTCTCAACAAAGAGAAAACAGCCAAAGGAGAGGATAGAAAAGTTATTGAAAAAAATTACTCAGGATTGACACTTTCAAAGAAAATGTTCCTGTAAAAAAATTACACATTCTCCTCTTTCTCCCTTCTTGCTCAATACTTCAACTTCGAAATCAATAACTTTTTCTCTGCCTATTTCCCCAAACATTATTTGTCCATGTTCATCTCTCTTCCATTATCTGATTCTATTGATTTTGTTCATTGCTTTCAATTAGTGTGTATGTGGTGGGGGGGAGCAACAAACTTTTTCCACCCTGCTTACTTTTCATGGTAAAACATACATACTTTGGTCCTTTAACCTTTAAGTTCTCATCCTTCTCTAATCACTGTCTTGAGGATAACCAACACTTCAAACTCAAAATTTCCGAAACTGTACTCATGATCTTCCTCTGGAAACTACCTAAGCCTGCTCTTGCTCCTGTCTTTTTTATAATTTTAACAACTCCAGGCTGGAAAGTTTAGAGTCACCTTCCATTCTTCTCTTTCCCCACCATCCACTCTTAATCAATTACAAGCCAAATCCCAACAGCATCTCTTCTATCCACTTTTTCCCATACTGATTGCATTAGGTCCTCAATATATCTTGCCTAGATTGATGCCCCTTTCTCTAGAGTCTTCCTGGCTAACCCATCCTATATATTGACAGTTTTCTTAAATCTAAACCTAGTCATGTTACTCTCAATCAAAAACCTTCCATGATTCTCCACTGCTTATGGAATAAAACACGTGTTCCTTCACCTGGCATTCAAGGCCCTCTGCAATTTACCTCCCAACTAAGTTTTCTAGCCTTTCTTCCTGATGCACTAAATGTTCCAAATGTCTTTGTGGGATTCTCAGAGCATCGCCCTTTCTACTTCTTCCATGTGTATGCTTAAGATAGTCCCTCTGCCTCCTGTCTCTTTTCCCGTGTTTACTTACCAAAGTCCTACTTAAACTTCAGACACAGTTCAGATCTCACCTCCCTCAAATAACCTTCCAAGACTGAGTGGGTTCCTATATCTACTTAGCACAGTTCTTTGTCACTAGTATGCCCTAAAAGTGGTTTGTTGAATTGAACTCATATGAGAGCATGTAAACTTTAGGGAACTCATTGCCTTGTGGGAGTGAAACAGGCTGAAAATAGGTTAAATAGGAGAGCTGGGCAAGAGCTTGGTGCCACAGTGAGCAGCCAGAGCCTCCTCCTTCATATGCTTCAATGTCCAACTAAATCTTTATTTATCTCTGTGTGTGTGTGTGTGTGTGTGTGTGTGTGTGTGTGTGTGTGCGCGTGTGCACTTGCACCTACCAGGCTGTTCAGCTATTGGAGTATGTATACTTGGGTATGTTCCTGGGAGCGAATGTACCACTGTGTACCTGTGGATGCATGTCTGCCCATGACTGTGCCCCTATAAATTCCTGGTTCAAATCCTTGTCACAGTTTTCTGTTTTAAAATGATGGTCACACCTAGCAGAGTGGCACAGTGGAAGCATGCTGGGCCCATAAAATGATGCCCAAGGTAAATGTGATATGAAATAAAATAGGATATTTTGGAAATCAGTTCTGAGCATATGGTTTATAGGCTTCTAGGGAGTTACAAAGGGAGCCATTGTATTTAAATGTAAGGAATTAGTATCAGGATCAGCCCATAAGGCACATCAGGAAAAGGCACCATTTGCTAAAGATATTTTAGTTCCATTTGTCAGAAAATTGTCATAATACAGTTGACTCTTGAACAACATGGGTTTGACTGTGCGGGTCCACTTACATGTGGAATTTTTTCAATAGTAAATACTACAGTACTACACGATTTGTGGTTGGTTGAATCCACAGATGTGGAACCTTGGATATGGAGGAAGTGCATATAAGGAGGAAGCCCGGATATGAAGGGCCAACTATAAATTATATGAGGATTTTCGACTGCGTGGAAGGTTGGTGCCCCTAACCTCAGAGTTGTTCAGGGGTCAACTGATTTTGTTAGCATGAGGCACTTGACTGCCATCTGCAGGAAAACTTAGAATAAATATCTATCTATATCTATATCTATCTATATGATGTCTACTTTGTGAAAGGTGTTCCCCTTAGTCATGGCAGCCTCACATAGTGTACAACCTGCACAACTTTATGTGTTGATCCTGCCCAGTAGCTATTCTAGAAAGGGTAGAAGTTTTCTACTTCCTTTAATGGAAAAGTTCCTTCTGATTGGAAACAAGATGGTCATTAGGGTTTCCTGCTGTCTAAGTAGAGACTCTGTATTCACTTTCTTGATCAGACCATTTTCAAGCTCAGGGTGCTCAGGCATTGGTGAAACAAATTAAGGCTTTTCCTGTAACTAGTAGAAAGCTATTTTGGATAAAACTTGGACTGCCAAGGGGACATCAAAGCTTAGTTGTTGCTTTTTATTCCTCACAAGAAAGGGAGAACCTCAGAATAGTCATATTGACACCTAGCTCCAAATTCAAGTGTCAGATACAGGAGAAATTTAACACCAAGGCAATGAGTCAGGAGATTTTCAATTACGGTTAAAAGAATACCATAAATAGATTAAATTCTAATTAACAGTTAAGATTAGTGAAAAGACTACCAAGTGGTACCTAGTTATGTGTTTAACCCTGCTCTCTATATACTATAATTAAGTGTAATATTCTTTAGTGTTGCTATACTTGAGTGTTTTAATAAATTTGCATTTTGTTTTTTTTAAAAGAACTGACTAGATAACTCATCATTCTCATTTTTGTCAAGATTAACTATGCATACAACCAAAGACTAGTAATTCAAGTCCACATGATCAATACACGGCTGCTACTAATGTGTAGGGTCCCTCCGTTTGAGTTAGAAAAAACTACAGCCCTCTGGGAGGATATGAGGCAGCCCTGCCTACTGGTAATGCACCTGACTTGTTAAGTCCATTTTTCGAGGGGTGAATATATTAAAACTTACCTACGTATCTAAAGATAGAAAGTGATGATGGCAAATATCATGGCATATATACAAACGATACTAAAATAAGCTAGCATTTGCATATTTCCTATTTTTGAAATATATGTTTAAAATCTAATTTCTCATTCAGCCTTTATGGCATTTTCATAAAGTAGTTCAGACACCATGTATTGAGTGGCAGGCAGTATGTTAGGCCCTAAGAGCTTTATCCTTATAGCCCTAATGGGATATTCAAGTTGATAATCTCAGTTTTTGAGGAGCAAATGAGAAGCAGAAGTTTGTACAGGGTGGTACGGGAGCCCAGAAGAAGGGCACCCAGCCCAGATGGGATACCAGTGAAGACTTGCTGGAGGAGACTGCGGAGCTGAGCTGAGTCAGCTGCACATTATTGGCTTAATTTAAGAGACACAAAAGCTAAGCCACGGAAAGATTAAGCAATTTACCCCACATTACACAGCTATGTAAAGTGGAATCAGGACTAGAATCAATGTGAAGTAACTCCCAATCCAAGAAAGAGTCCAAACTATTGAATGTCTGGCTACAAGGTACCATTTGGACTTATTTCAGAAATAAATTTTATTTGAAATAGAATTTTATTTGAGAAGGTTCCATACTCATATGCATTAGAATATTAGAAAAATTCAGGCACACCAAAACAACCCAAACCTACGTTAATTAGGACAGCTAATTAACACCTATACCACAGTCCTGGCAACCTTGAGTTCTTCATTCTGTGGTTGCTGCAGCTTGCTACAGGAAGATGTATTGCATAAAAATGAGGCATTAGCTCAGACTTCCTCAGATACCAACTTTAAGAGGCCTGAGTCATTCAAATCATTCCCCAAAGTTTTTCTACCACCAAAGGCAGCAAACAAAAGTACTGCTAATTAAATGTGTAATTAGGGTTTATTACAACTAGCATATATTAAAGTCTCATTCACCACTGCTTTGAACTGGTTTGGTTCTGTTTTTATTTGTGCTTAATTGTCCTATTTTATATGTGTTTAATTTTGTAGGATACTTTATATCCTTTTTGGATGCGGGCAGAGTGCAAATTCTAAGTAAATAATAACAATAGATTAAATTTATGTAGAATTGGCTCATTTATGTGCTGCATGTACGTTTTATAGTATACTGGGGCCCCTTACAAAATCAGTGTGTATGGTACATTTATGCCCATTTTATAGGTGTTGGAACAATTTTGCTGTTTTGAATTATTACAGAAGCTTACAGTTATATATTAGCTTTTACTACATATTTTTAGTTATATCTACAATTTACTTGGTGTGGTGTCCTTGGTCAGGAACACAATCCCCAATAATAAAAATGTTCCTACAAGCAAAGACAGTGTACATTATGACAACCCACTTTATAAGATAGTTGTAATACATTCCTAGGGTGGGTGAGGAGGGAGGAACTCTCTAAAATGACATGTTTCCAGGACAGTATTATCTACTTTCTGGAATATTTTAGGCCAAATGTTAAACTCTGACTTGTTTCTTTTTACTATACAGTGTATTCCTACCTCACCAGCATCCTTGCTAAGAAGCCAGTAATAAACAGGGAGTACAAACTCACTTTCTTATTAGCTTAAAATAAAGAGCTGGGAAGGCATGTCAGTTACAAACCCAAACTAGCATAGAGGAGGACTAATGAAATACTTCTTGTAGGCTTTCATTTGATTTCATTGAGAAAAACATAAAAAGATTCTACTGCTAAAAAGGTTTTTAAAACACTGGACTAGCTGATCTCCAAAGGTCCCTTTCGGGACAGTCTGGAATTTGGTATACAAGGAAATTGAAAGTTTTGTAGTGTTTAATTATATGCCCCATCAGCCAACCCTCTGCTTCAGTCATTATTTTACTAATCAACAGCCCTCCAATGGTTATACCTCATCAATCAGATGATATACACAATTTTGCAGGTTGCCTTCAAAGTTTCAATAGGACTTTCCCCAATCTACTTTATTTCCCACAAGATTTCAATGTGTACTCTACAATTTTATCAAAGTCGCCTTTTTTCTAAGTCCATATACCTCACTCTCCTGTCTGTAGGCCCTGGCCTAACCTGCCCAAATCAAGCATAGCTGCACCTCTATCTGATGCTTTTCACTGTCACTGCTTAATTTAATTTAATTCCACTTTTCTCTGGGTTTGAGGAAGATATATTGTTCCCACTTACCTCAGACAACTTCATTCTTTCCCTTAAATTTCTTATGTCAACGTGAATTTGCTATCGGGTAATCCCTCATATCTGCATCTAGTCCATCCCTGAAAACGTTGGATAGTGAATTTCAGATAGTGGGCAACTTTATTCCATTCTCCTCAATTGAAAAAGTAATAATGCCTTCCCATTGCATCTTCCAAACCCCCAACCAGTTTCCTCAAATACCAGTAAAACACTCTAAAGTACTTATGTAACAGTCCTCCAAATATGTATCATATTGTAAAGCATTTAAAACACCAATGCTTAATTATTAACATTTAATGAACTCATTAGCAGATATGTGTAGTTCACAATGATGCTTATACTATACTGGATACAAACCAAAAAAAAAAAAAAAAAAGCAGGCTTTCAAGCTGCCTGGGAATGTCTATCTTTGTTTTGCACCATTAGAAGGAAAGACTTTTTCTTCTTTTTAAAAAACTTTTAAAAGTTTAGTTCTGATGAGGGATGATGGAAAGACAAAATAAGGCTTTTCCAAGAACTTCTAGACAGAGGACTCACTAGTGAGAAGCAATATAATAGGAAAACCATGAAGAGAGCCACTGAGGGGGTGCTTTGATTCCATGTGAAACCACAGTGAAGCCAAAAACAAACAAAAATGCCCTGGAGGTCTTGTCACCAAGTTGAGTACATTAAAGCAAAGGAGACCACAGCAAACGCCAAAATTATCATTTTAATTAGTCTTAACAGTCAAGCCGATTAAAGTGAGGGAGAAAGTGACAACAATATCCAAATTATGGGTAAGAGAAAAGTTATGTTCTACTCAAGCCTGGCAGGAGGGAAATTGTCACAGTAAGCATTAATTGAGGTTAGTGAGAAGGGCACCAACTTGTTAATTTTCTGAAATCAGTAATCTTGTTTTGTAGCCTCATTTACTTTCCTCTCTGCTGTTTATGCTTAGCTGTTTTAGTAAAGCTACATCACATTTTCCTTTTATACTGCAAGGGAGATGTACAGTGGTGTAAGTAAACCATGAAATAATATGTTAAAGGTAGATGATAGATGCAAATGACACTTATTAAGGGAAAGTTAACAATCAAGGTAATTCTAAAATGGGATGCAGAGATCTCAATTGACAAAGCCTGGGCTTAATGAAAATTTTCCTGGTTTCAAGTATCTGTACTCACAGCCAAGGAGATTAACAAATTTTACTCAGCAGGTACCTTTCATTTCCTGCCTCAAGCTGCAAAATCCCAGAAGGGATATTAGCTGCAGGAGAAAGCAAATGAATGAATATTCAGGATTCTGGATGTTCTTACTTGAGCCCTGCAAGCAGTGCTTCCAGCCCTCTCCTACTCCTGTAGGCAGGGGCCAGGCTCAGTCCCCATGCCCATCACCTCTCCTTTCAGAAGAACTCACAAAGCTCTGGGTGGGAGCATCATGCTTATCTCTCAGAATCCCACAGTATCACATGCCTCGCCCTGTGCTGCTGGGAGGGAAACAAGGCAACGGGAATCCCTGCTCTCAGGGGCCAATATCTCTTTTATAGGCTCTTTAAAAGCAAAAGGCTTAAACAGCAAATGCCTGTAATGTTTTGGAAGATGAAAATCTCTAAGTGTTGCAGACAAGGCTGAAGATTCTGATCTTAAAAGTGCATTACACTCGCCTTTTAAATTACTGATTCAACCCTGGTTGGATTGTATACAGTTTATTAACTCTCTCAATTTTCTACCACATTTGGTTAATGAAAGCTGGATGAACTGAATAGTCTATCTCCTAATAATTGTTGTTAATGTCCTCACACATACGTATTTCCCTTCTGGGTAGGAGGCACCCAGCAGAGCATGATGCTGTGACTTTGTGTTAAAGAGACAAAACCATCAGTACATCTTTGCATATGGCTAAAAGTGACCCAATAGAGTCTCAGAAATTTAGATCTTCCTTTGGGGAATTTAACAGTAGGAAGAAGGTGGATTTTGTTCCAGGTCTCCTTCTCCAAACACAAGTCACAAAAGCTAGCTGGACAAATGAAATCTAGATGACCAAGAAAGTGCTGTTAGTAAACGTGAGCTCAGTCAGCTATTTATATATGGGACATTTGTTTGTGTAGATACAACAATTGTGTCTACATAAAATGTATACTCTCATTGCTCTACACTGCAAATGCATCCCTGAACAGTTATGTTTCAAGCACATGTTTATCAAGCAGATCATACAGGTAGATACACTTTAAGCTAAAATTAATTAGTGTTTCCTAAATATAATGTAGAACAATGTACGTAATCTAATAATTAAGTGGGAGAGGTGACTGGGACAGGGGGAAGCCTGAGACATAATTGCACATTCCCTAAAGTCTTACTATTGTAGACTATAAGCATATATTCAGAGAAAATAAATGGAAAAAATATTAACAGTAATTATCCCTTGAATGGTGGGTGCTACATAATTTTTATTTACTTTTTGGAATTATTCATGATTTTCCACATTCTCTGAAATTAGCATATATTCCATTATTTTATTACATTACATTTTTGTTTAAGAAGAGGTATGCTGAGAGAATTGACTGAGTGAATACCTTGGTAAAGCACATCTGTTAAAACAAATAATCACTCCCTGTACATCTGTTTTGGTAATTGGGTCCCTCATTTACCATTGCTGCTTAAAGGAAATCTCATCTATGTGATTTTGCCCACCGTGGATTCCTCAGTGCTAAGCATGTAGGACATAGAGCAGGTACTCAATTTAATTTTTAAAATATTTTAACCATTTTAAAAATTGAAGTATAGTTAGTTTACAATGTTGTGTTAGTTTCAGGTGTACAGCAAAGTGATTCAGTTATATTATATATATATATATATATATATATATATACACATATCTATTCTTTTCAGATTATTTTTCATTATAGGTTATTACAAGATATTGAATATAGTTCCCTGTGCTATACAGTAGGTCCTTCAATTTAATTTTTAAATAAGTAAATGAATTTAAAAATTTGGAAAACATTGAATCTTATTCTTTGCTTATAAATCTGACTTGCAAATTGTATGTATTTGTGAGTCAAGCCCTTTATCACTCTATGAGAACAGACATTTAAGTGAGCACATGATTAAACCACTGTCAGAACCCCATTATTGAATTGGCTAAGCTCCTTCTGTGCTAGGTAGGGGTATGTGTCTAATTTGAAAATTAATAGTAAGTGTGTCATTGCTTTAAAGTTTATCATCAACTCTTGAGTTTCTACAGTATTAGAGCAGAATGATGATGCAGCTAATTCCCAAATCATTTCTGTTTGGTTTGGAAAAGAGGTATATGATTTATCCTCAGAAGCTTTGCCTTCTTAATTCTGTTTTCCATGGACAGGGTTTTCCTTTCCTGAGTGTACAGCCTGAATGACGGATTGGAAAGGTAACCAGAAATGGGCTGGGGGCAGAGGGAAGCCAGCCTGGGATTAAACATTGACTACCCTTCAGCCTCACGTGCTGAATTTAAGGTTCACTGGTACTGTTCTCGAATGATATTACCTTTTCTTTGTATAACACTTTCTAGTCTTTAGAGTGGGGTGGGTGGAGAGGGTACTTTTTCTTAAAAGACAGGCCTTTTTTTTCTCTTTTTGGCTCTTTCTTTAAAAAATTTTTTTAGGGGAATAAAGTTCAATGGTGTTGGTGAGATTATGGCCAACTTGCCTTAGGAGGGTTTCTCTCCTTTTCCTGTTAAATTTCTCTTTTTCTTTTTTTCCTTTTGGGTGTGGAGAGGAATAAGGTCTATTGATTTTAGTGAAGTTTAAGGTATCTCTTATGATGGAAGGATTTTTCTTTAAAAAACATCTCTGGGGAAAAGGTTCATTGTTTTTGGTAGGGTTGAGGGAGCACCTGTCTTCAGGTTTGGAGGATTTTCATTTTTTAAAAACTAGGTTTTGTGGAGAGGAGCTATAAGGGCCACTGGCTTTAATGAGGTTGGGGAGCCCTTCTTAGGAGGATTTTTCTTTCCTTTTCTTTTTTTTTTTTTTTTTTTTTTTTTTTTAAAAGTTCTTATTTATTTATACCTTTTGAGTGATTGATGACATGTATGTTTTTTTTTTTTTTTTTTTTAAAGGATTTTCTTATTTATTTATTTATTTATTTATTTATTTTTGGCTGTGTTGGGTCTTCGGTTCGTGCGAGGGCTTTCTCCAGTTGCGGCAAGCGGGGGCCACTCTTCATCGCGGTGCGGGGACCGCTCTTCATCGCGGTGCGCGGGCCTTTCTCTATCGCGGCCCCTCCTGTCGCGGGGCACAGGCTCCAGACGCGCAGGCTCAGCAATTGTGGCTCACGGGCCCAGCTGCTCCGTGGCATGTGGGATCTTCCCAGACCAGGGCTCGAACCCGTGTCCCCTGCATTAGCAGGCAGATTCTCAACCACTGCGCCACCAGGGAAGCCCCTCTTTCCTTTTCTTAAAATAAATTATTTGGAAGAAATAAGATTGGGAACATCTCTCTTTGAAAGGATTTCTTTTCCTTTCCTTTTATTAAAAAAATAAATATTTGAAGGCTGGAAGACAGATAAGTCACCCGGGTTTGGGTGAGATTGCGTGCATCTCCCTTTGAAGAAGCTTTAGGAGATTTTGTGTTTTTTTCTCCTTTTTATGGGGGGTGGAATGCATTGATTATCAGGAATAGCATTCATTATTTTCAATAACATTCATTATTTTCATTGGTTCATCTTCCCTGAGAATTTCTTCTTTTTAAAAATTATCCCTTAATTAATTTTCTTCTTCCTCCTCTTCCATCCCTCCCTCCCTTTCTACCCCCTTTTTTTCCTCCCTTCCTTTCTCTCCATTTCCTCCTCCTCTTCTCTCACCTCCCTCTTTCTTTCTCTATCTCTCTTTTTTTCTTGGAGAAAAAATGTTCAGGGACTTGGTGAGTTTGGGGGCTTCTTCATTCCCTAAAAAGGAGGTTTCTCTTTTAAAATATCATATTCATTTTCTTCCTTCTTTCCCCTCTAATTCTAAATGTATTTACTTGTTTTGAGAAAAGGGAGCTTTGTGGAGACTGGAGGCATCTTTCCTTACGAGGGCTTTCCTGGTTTTGTTTCTGTTTCTCTCCTACCTTTCCCTTCCAAGTTAAAATTTTCCTATATTAAAAATAAAGCTTTTGGGTTTGGATGAACTCAGGTCACCTCTCATTAGAGGGATTTCCTTTTATTTTTTTCTCCTTTTCTGCATTCGTCTTCGTTGTGTTTGAACAGAAAAGTTCATGTGTCTTTGCGAGGTTGGAGCACTTCTTTTTAAGAGGATTTTGTTTTCGTTTCATTGGTATTATCCCCTCTACCAATATACACATCTTTCCATCATTAATTTTCTTTTAAATCTTAAAGAAATTGTAAAATATTTCAATAAAGAAATTGAAATAATATTCATGTGCTTTGGTGAGGATGGGGCATCTCTCCTTGGGGGGATTTATTTCTTTTGTTCTTTTTTTTTTCCTTTTATGGGAATTAAAAATTCAGGAGATTTGGTAAGATCAGGGACCCTATCCTTTAATATATCATTCTTTTTGTTAAGTTAAAATGTTTGTGTGTATCTGGGTGGAGGGATTAGCAAGTTTCATCAATTTTGATGATTTTGAAAGTATCTGCTCTTGAAGAGATTTCCTTTTTTGTTCGTTTTTCTCAAAAGAAAAAAAATTGGGGGTGAATAAAAATTATTTTTCTTGGTGAGGTTGGAGGCCCTTAAGAGGATCCCCTCTTTTAAAATTTCTTTTTTTCCTTATTTATTCAGTTGTTTTGTTTGCTTATTTGTGGGAAGGTAGTAGGTTCATTATCATATAGTTGGATGAACGATCTTTACTTATTTTTTTAATTGAGATATAATTTGTATAACATAAACTTCACCATTTTACAGCGTACAAGTCAGTGGCTTTTAGTGTATTCACAAGTCGTGCAAACATCACCACTGTCTAATTTCAGAACATTTTTATCATCCCCCAAAGAAACCCTGTACCCTTTAGCTATCACCCACACTTCCCCTCCCCCCTTCCTTCACCTCCTGGCAACCACTAATCTACTTTCTGTCTCTAAGGATTTGCCTATTTTGGACATTTCGTATAATTGGAAGAAATAACTGTAGGGAGCTTTGGTGAGATTGGTGAACATTTGGAAGACTTATTTTTGCCCCCATAATTTTTGTGAGAGATTGGGCATGGGCCATGAGGTGCAAATAAAGTTTATAAATTTCAAGAAAATTTTAGGGTTAAAAATACTGTTTACCTTGAGATGATTTCTCATCCTTTTCATTAAAAAGTTTTCTCTTGGGGATATGTTTCATGGGCTTTGGAAAGGGCAAGGAGCTCCTCCCTTTAGAATTTCTTTTTTTTTTTTTCTTAAAATAATTTTCAGGGGAGGTATAAGTTTCATTATCTGGGGTCACTGTCCCTTTCTTTTTTTAAAAATTTGTAAATTTGTTTTTCTATTTTGAGAATAAGGTTTATTTGCTTTGGTGAGGGTGGGGGCGTCTCCCTTTAGGAATGGTTGCTTTCTTTTTTAAATGCTTTAAGTTTTTATTTTTCCACTGAGAGAATTACAGTCGGCGGGCTTTGGAAAGGTTGGGAACTGTATCCCTAGCAGAATTTCTATTTATTTTCTTTCCAGAAAAAAAAAAAGGCCTTCTTTGGGAGTAATAGGTTCAGGGTCTTGTGCCTCTTCTTCTTCCTTCTCAGGCTCCTGTTCTATGATGGCCCCCTCTGGGAGTATCAGACAGGGAACAGCAATCACTGCTTTGGAAAAAAATCAAGGCTGATGGAATGTCAGCTTAAAGATTGTTCTTAGACAAATGAGGATCCTATGTGGCACAGAAAGCCATATGTTGGATATTTTTTAAAATCCATAATAGATAAATTAATAGTTATATCCTATTAGGTGTCAAGTTCTATTTTTGCTCTCTCCCACCCTGCTGCCTTCTTCAGGGGAATAAAAGAGTTAATAATGCAGAGGAAAGCATTCTGCAAACTGTAAAGTGCCATACTAGCAGTAGGAATTATATAATCCTTATTATAATGCCCCTGAATGCTTTCCTGGCCTCTATGGATTTTTCCCCTTTTCTTTGAAGCACTTTGGGTAACTGATGGCTCAGCCTTGCCTTTTGGGCTGCAGATCTGCAGAAGCCCCAGTTGGAGATTTTAGTAAACATAAAATAACTGTATTCTCAGAAAAGAAAGACCACTGGCCAAATATCTCATTATCGTTTCTAAAACATCCTGCAGCAAATGCTCAGGAGCTCTCAGAATATACCAAATAAATCAGATGGTATCATCAAAACCTGGCAAGGAGGCGAGAAAGAACCTATGAGGAAAGAAAGTAATTTCATCCTGACCTTCAACAGGTTAAACATTAGAACTACAATCCTGAAGTTGTTTACAGTCACTGCAGATATTCTGTTCACTTAGGAAAAAAATTTATTACCCCTGAAACCAACAACATCATCATTAGTCTGCTGCTGCCGGGACTGCAGGGGATAAGGACACTTTCCAAATCATTTTTTTTAATTGTTAGTAATTTGCTTCTTAATTATGGTTCTAACATCCATTCTGAAAAGGGAGAGATTGACTGCATTTCCGAAGGGCTATATATTCCAGGCTATTTAAATAAGCATTTACTTCTCACTCTGAAATGAGTGAGAATGCGTTTTTTAATTCATTCACAGCAGCAGTCTCTACGTCATTGTTGAAAATGGAATTGATAGGTTTCAAGCTTCAGCAAGTGTATTGAGCAAAAATAGGGAGGGCTGAATTGTATTAGGCACTGGGAAGGAGACACAGTATCTACCGTTGAGAAGCTCAGATGTAGGTAAGATATGAAGCATTCAGGCAAGTATTACCAGATGTCATATATGCAAATGCTTGCTACTTTGCAAGAAACTGTGTGCAAAAAATACCAGGAAACTGTTGTTATGGTTTAGGATGTGATAGTAATTGCTGTGTAGTCATTAGGAGTGAGGGATACACAGACCCCTCTCTAACCCAGAAATAAAAGCCATATAAGTGTATTTCATTAATCACCTGAATGGTGTGATTATAATTTCATAGCTGGTCAAAACCCAATGAATAAAAATATAAACTGTCTTTCTTCAACCACAGCTGAGTGAAGGGAAGCAAATATGGTCTACATGTAAGCCCCCCACCCCCAAAGAGAGTTATAGCATTGTTAAAGAACCAATTCACACGTCTTTACTTACACTTGTTGCCACCAGGTGGGAGACCGCGGCTCATTTCCTGGAAACTAAGCCATTTCAGAAAGGAAGGAAATAGACAGGTTTGGTTCACAGGCTGTTATCCAAGTAGGTATTCAGAAAGAAAACATGAGCCCCCTTTTCTCAGTCCCTATCCTCATGCTTGTCATAGATTTGCAACCAGCAGGTTCTGAAACCCCCAAAGAGAGCAGACCACACACTGGAAGATGTTGGGTTTTTTACTGCAGTATTAGTCGGCAAAGTTATCTGGGAGAAATCTGTAGTCACATTCAAACCCTTTGTTTTCCTCATTTTATCCTTTGACTTATCAGGCTAGTTTCATGCCACTGGTATTGACTGTGTCTTACCACGTAGGATTTCGTTGTACGATGAGAGCTATATTTAGTTTTGAGCTCTAAGATTCTGTGCGTGTGTGTACACACGCGCACACACACACACACACACACACACACACACGCATGTCATTCCCCAAGCTTGCCTCAAGGAGGCAGTGTCTGAGAATAATGCAACCCTAGCTAAGATGGCAACCAGTTTGCCTTGAATGTTAAGATGCAAGTCAGCTGGCTATGGGTGCTATTCGCCTGAGGAGAATGCAGCAGAGAATGGTCCTATCACTGAAGATCAGATGTTCTCATCTGCATCAGAGAGCAATTGCATAGCAACACCTAAAGTGTTGGAGAAGGGTTCGCTCCCAGGAATTTTAGCATTTACCCAGATCTTTGCATCCTTCAAAACCCTCTAGGGTTCGTTTATATGGCCCTTTTGAAGCCCATTCTGCAAGATAAGTGACTGAACAAAAGACCAGCTCTACTTGGCAAAATGAAACTGGGGGGAGGTGGTCCTCGTCCCCTGCCAGGGCTGCCAAGTGCCCGTGGGTCAGTTGGCCAGCACGCCTGAATGGATACTATGTAGAGGAAGCTAACCTGCTTCGCCTTACCTTGATCCTCCTTATCTGTCTGGCAATAGAAATTTTCTTGTCGAGCTGGTGGGAGATGCTTTCCCACTGTCACAGGGCTCATCCCTGGAGCTCCGGACCTCCAGTCAGTCTTCCAGAGGCCAAAGAGGCCATACATTTGCTGACTATCCTGGTAATTAAGCCCTCAGGTGTCAGTTTCTCAGTCACATTCGCGGAATGTCACTTAAGAAGGCCACAAGTCAGGTGGTCCTTATTGGTCTCCCTCTCACCAGCTTTATGCAAACTCTTCCAAAAAGACAAGAGCAAGCACCTGGTTAGGGTGACCTCCCAGGTCTAGCTGCCCCGCCTTTTCCCTTCTTGAGATCACTGGAGGGAAGGGCTGCTCTGCTGCAGGAAGGTGTGTGTGTGTGTGTGTGTGTGTGTGTGTGTGTGTGTGTGTGTGTGGATCCACCCTCTGGTGACAGCGGGGTTGTTGGATTAAAAAATATATATATATTAGTCTCCTACAGTTCTATTTTATTTCTTTTGAAACCTCTGCACTTTTTTTTCCCTGTGAAACTTTTCCCTTTAGCGTTCCTCTTTCTCAGTCGTTTATCATTTCAGTTATTTTGCAAATTCAAGCCTCCCTAGTCATAACTCAGGAAGCAACCAGCCCTTCCATTTCCATTTCGAGATGCCAACCTCTGCCCCCTTCCCCTACATTCTACAAGTGTACGGTCCAGAGCAGAAGGATTCCGAGCCGTGTCCCTATGCCCTGCTAAGCAGCAGGATGGACGGGCATCGTTGGGGTGATGTGTTGTTTCTGTGTTTTGTTTTGTTTTTCTCTGGGGGGAAGCTAAATGAAGGTGTATGTATGCATTATTATGATTTTCACAATCTTGTGGAACAAAGTTTAGGAAAAACGAAGAGTTGGGGGGAGCACAGAGAAAGCAAGAAAGACTCCTTCTGAAGAGCAGACTGGGTTTCGAGGTTTCAGGGTCCGAGGCAAGGATCGAAAACCTTCTTCCTCCCCCCTCCCCCGTCGGCGGGTGCCCGAGGATTCTCCACTGGTCTTCTTCCGGCTAAGTGCAACGTTTAAGAAGGCGTCTCTGAAGACTGGAAGAGATGAGGGTTCCCATTCATATGCTCTCAAATACCAACTCATTTTCGTGTATCTAAACTGGGACTCCTGTACCATTCCAACTGGCACCAGTGCGGGATGCCAGTTGACCATTTGTGACGCGGCCCATCACTGTATCACCGTGTTTGCACCTACCTGCCGGGAAATCCTGCAGACAGATGGAATGGTGGCTTCGACACACGCATGCTCTCCCCCTCCTCCCCTGCGAACCCTGCCCTTCCCCTGCAGTGCGCGTGGGCGCCGCCCAACCCCTCATCCCCACGCGGAGTACCAGAGCCCAGCAGCCAACAGAGGCTCCGGGCCCCTCCCTGGAGCGTTGCCAGTTGCGCCCCAGCTGAGGAACCCCCTCCCCAGTGGCAGGGAGGGGGCCAAGCAGACGGCTGCTGTTCCGCAGCTTGGGCCTCTGCGGCAGTGACCGTGGCTAAGAGGTGTATCCCCCCGCCCCCCGCCAATCCCGTCCCTGTGTACCTTGGGCCAGCCCCTAACACCTCTCTAGGTCTCTTGCGCTCCCTGGGCCGTCTTCCTCTTCTTTTTCAAGATAGAGGCTCTCACCGCACTGTCACTTCTCCTCATGAGGAAAACTGCTCCGACTCCCAACCGGTGCTATCACCCCCGTTTCTAGCCCCAAACAGCCCACTCTCACTTCCACATGTTGCTTCCCGCCTCCCAACCGCTTCCCACTCCCCTGGGCTCCCCCATCCCCGCATCATCTTTCCCAGCATCTTTGCTAGTCAGTGGCAACCAAATGGGATGCTAAGGGTGCCCAGAGTCCCGCAAGCTGGAGAGCCATCCGGCCTCGCCTGGCTTCTTTCCCTCCCGCCCCAGGGGATCTTTTCCTTACCTTTATATTGGACAACGGTACTGGCACTAGCGTTCGCGGCGATGGCGAGGTCCTTAGACCCTCCTCTGGAGCGACCACCGGACACTGCAATAGATGTGGTGCTGGGCTCGGCTCCGGACGGGACACTTGAGCCGGCTCAGGGCAGGACTCTGTGGCTGGTTCTGTGGCTGGTTCTGGGGCCGGCTCGGGGGCCGGTTCTACGGCTGGTACTGGGATCGGCTCAGGGGCCGGATCTGGGGCTGGTTCTGGGGCCGGCTCTGGGGCCGGTTCTGGGGCTGGTTCTGGGGCCGGCTCGGGGGCTGGTTCCGTGGCTGGTTCTGAGATCGGTTCTGTGTCTAGTTCTGTGGCTGGTTCTGGGGTGGGCTCTGGGACCGGTTCTATATCTGGTTCTGGGATCGGTTCTATGTCTAGTTCTGAGGCTGGTTCTGGGGTCGCCTCCGGACCGGGTTCTGGAGCAGGCTCTGGACAGAACTGCGGTGCCGGTTCCGGCGAAGGCTCGTGGAGCAGCTGAGGAGCTCGCGCCGGCGGCGGCGGCGGCGGCTTCGGCGGTGGCCACGGCGGCGGCGGCTCCGGAGACTCCGCGGGCTGCTCGCCAACCTGAGGCGGGGCAGTGCCCTGGGCCGCGGCAGCTCCGCGGTCCATGGCCGCACACCGCCTCAGGTCCGGGCAGCGGGCGACCCTGAATTCGGAGGGCTAAAGTACCCTCGGGCGCCCCGCCCACCCCAGTTTGACAACCCCTTCCAGGGTGCCAAACTTTCCCCCGCCCCGCTCCATGGCTGGCTCCGCTCTGAGGTCTAACCCGGGGGCGCTCGGCGTCTCCCAGGGCTGGAACACGCCCCTCGGTGAGCGCACACCTCTTCGTAAGCAGCCACGGGCCCGATGGGCGGGAAGCAGAGGGGCTTGCGAACGCGGACTGGACAGAGCGCTTGATGACCTCCTAGCGACGCGCGGGGGTTGGGGGGGGACAAAAAGGGGAGGGGGAGTGGGGAGGCGTTGGGGGGGGGTGTTTGGAGCCCGGCCGCGTTTAACCCTTTAGTGACGCGAATGCAAAAAAAAAAAAAAAAGCTAGAGGCGAACTTGAGGGTCTTTGCAATCCCCCTAACCACTCAGCTGTGAGCTGCTGCTCAGAACAGCTTCCATCCTGTGTCTGCTCTCTCACCTCAGCAGCAGGTGAACCTAGCCTCGGACCAACCTCTTGCCCCTCATCGCCAAGCCTCTGTGGGCAAGTAATCCTTTTTTCTAACCCGGGAAAAGAAATTAAGCGGCACGGGGTTGGGGGTGTTGCATCTCTGTGTGTCTCTGTGTGTGTGTATTCAATCCTTTGGGTTGAAGTAAAATTCGTGTGTGTGTGTGTGTGTGTGTGTGTGTGCTCAATCCTTTGGATTAAAGTAAAATTTGTCCCCCGCCGCAGTTTTTGCATTTCTGAGCTTTGCCAGATCCGAGAGGTTTGCCGTTGGGTCCAGGGTTTGGGGGTGCTTCGGGAAAGGTGTATGGTGAGGGTGGGCGGCAGCCCTGGCTTTCCGCAGCCTGCTGATGTAGCCCCGAGAGCCAGGCAAGAGTGCCCGGGTAGCGGCGGCTGGGTTGCGCGCTCCGGAGCTGAGGCTGCCCGGGTCTCCGCAGCAATCCGGGCGTCTGTCTGGCTCGCCTTTGCCATGGGAGACTGCCTTTTGCCTTTAGCTGGACTTCCCAGGCATCAGGAAGACTTTTTACTGAACTCCTTAATGTGTGTGTGTGTGTGTGTGTGTGTGTGTGTGTGTGTGTGTGTGTGTGTGTGTTGGGCTGGGGAAATTCACTGCAACACCCACACCTTTTTCACCTCCTGATACCTCGGAAGCACTCTGACATTAGGGATAGAAGATTCTCTTGCGAAGAGAACGGCCGGTCCCTGCCGCAGCACCCTTCCCACCACATCGGGAGACTTCAGCAGCTCTCTCGATTGTTAGTCACGTACACGTTCACATACATACAAATCATCACTTCAGTCGGACCTAGACTTTAGACGCCAATATACTGCAAAATTTCAATTAAAAATCGAGAAGACCACCCGTTGAGCCACTGCTGTGTGGGGGTGGGGGACGGAGCACCTATAAACCTAATTTGAAATATGACAAGTGAATTTATCTCCGACACACATAATGCTGCAGTTGTGGATGGCAGCCTTCCTTCTGCAGCCCCTCCTTTCACCCTCTCCTCTCAGACCATATCCTACTCTAATCCCTCTTCTTTTGCCAAATGACAGTGACCCACCCGGAATTTTCTAGAACCTGCAGCATTTTTCTGTTCCCTACACCACGTCCCAGCAGTAGATAACACCGCTGAAGACAGTCTCACCTAGCCCCCTCCAAAGACTAGAATCTCTGATGAGATCTGCATTTCCCAGATCCTCACTGAAGCATCCCAGCTTAAGCCCACTCTTCTGGAGAAGGGTTACACTTGTTGGCAGCTACTAAGCTAGTGCAGGGACCATCTTTAACCTCTGGGGCTGGGGAAGTCCAGGGGAGGTGAACCCTGTCTATCAAGTTCCTCACTGATGGCAGGCCACCTTCCAGTAAACCCACACAAAGGGCTCATCCTCTTCATCCTCCTTGGTGTCTTTCTCCTCTCTTCTATCCCACACTCCTCTTCCATCCCACACTCAAGCAGCCAAGCTGCTTTTAACCCTAAGGGTTCAGGACTGAAACATACAGATGCCAGGTCTGACCAGCCAGTAAACCTATGCTTGGAGCTCACTTCTCAGGCTTTCAGACTTTGGTGAAATCTCTGTCCTTAGAAGGGGCCATTATCTCACATTTAAATCTTACTTTCACTAAACCCTGGCATATTAGTTAGAAGGGCTGAAGGCAGAGGAGTCACTGAGTAGAATGGCCTCTTGGGTTAGAGAGTGATGGAGTGGGGTTTGGCATAGACCGGGTGTCATCAAGCAGGACACCACCAGGGGACAACTTAGAGCTGTTGCTTTATATATGTTCATTGATACTCTTGTCTATAATTCTATACTTCATCACAAGGAGTCCAAAATGTATGATGTAAAATCTTGCTGCAAGATCAGTTTGAGAGTGATTGTTAAAATAGTTTTTTGTGTCTGGCTTTTGCTCCATTAGGGTGGGTTACTAGAGATATACTGGCTAGATTGTATTATGATTAATTTAATTAAAAAATTCTCAGCACATCACAAGCTGCCTTATTGCCTTATGTTACAGCTACATTTTGTTTTGCTTTTTATTCTCTCCTCAGACCAGTGTTGAACATAATGCTTTGCATGGACCATGGTGTGGCGGGGTGGGGGAGGAAGGGGAGGATGGTTAGAATGCATTGATTAGTGTCTGACTTAGGGAGACACTTTTGCCATATCTTATCTATACTTTCCTCTCCCCCATAGTCTACTGTTCTCTTAACAGAGGAAGCTTTACTTGGATGCTTGTGTATTTTCTTCAAAACCTAACCCAGGGCTGAGGCCATAGTAGGGATTCAAGAAATGTCTGATAGACATAAAGAATGGACTTGAGGACATGAGGAGGGGAAAGGGTAAGCTGGGTCAAAGTGAGAGAGTAGCATTGACATATATACACTACCAAATGTAAAATAGATAGCTAGTGGGAAGCAGCCACATAGCACAGGGAGATCAGCTCGGTGCTTTGTGACCACCTAGAGGGGTGGGATGGGGAGGGTGGGAGGGAGGGAGACGCAAGAAGGAAGAGATATGGGGATATATGTATATGCATAGCTGATTCACTTTGTTATAAAGCAGAAACTAACACACCATTGTAAAGCAATTATACGCAATAAAGATGTTAAAAAAAAAAAGAAATGTCTGCTAAATGGATGATTCATTACAGGTTACTGGTTAGGGTGTCTTTTTTTTTTTTTTTTACTGCATTGCTTTTAAACAGTATTTGATATTTTAGATGATTGATGATCTCCTAAGAGGCTCTTTTCTAGTTGAACAATACTGACATAAGGGCCAAGAGCTACATAAGAGTAAGAATGATGACCATCTCCACAGAGGCTTAGGTGGACATGGTTCTGGATGTCCCGGGGCAAACATTGCCCCTAATCTGGGACTTTTGGTCATGTTATATATGTTGCCCAATTGTGCTGGATGAAGGATAGATCAGTACTGTGGGCTCATATCTTTGAGTATGCAATGTGCTATCTCACACCCACCCCCAGCATTTATTTATCCTGATTCCACTCAAAATAAAGTCCATCCAAGTCAGAACAGAGATCCTTGATTTCAGGCGTGTTAGGAGTTCTGGAGAGGCAAAGGAGAGAAAACCCGAGAAATGTGGTAAAATTAAAGCTCTTATCCCTCCTTTTTAAAAATTTTCTTCTCACTATTGAATGAGAGTGTGACACTGCAGAGCTAGAGTGCAAGCCCTTTTTTCCTTGACCAATAGCTTCCATTTTCCTAAACCCTCCCTTTAGGGAAGAAATAAGTGCCTCTCCTGAGTCTTAGCAGCTGCCAACCTCCCCCACTTCTGCCACCTTGGCAATGTGCAAAGCCAAAATAGCAACATCTATAATACTCTACTAAATAAAATAAAGAGATGGGATGAAGAACAGCATTTACTAAGGAAGGTAGAGGATTCAGACAATTAATTTCAATGGGATTAACATGCAAACCCATCATCCTTCACTTGCTCTAGTCTCCTAAGATTTAATTGATCCAGGATTGGGAGTTTAAAGTTAATACCTTGTATTCATATAATGCTTTTGCTTTTTAAAGTACGTTCACATATATTATCTCACTTGAGTCTCACAACAAATGTGTGAGGCAAAGCAAGTCTGGACTTCCATCCCACAACCCCACCCCCTAACCTTTTACAGACGAAAAAACACAAGTCCCTTGAGATTAAGTGATATGTCTTAGGTCACAGAGATAATTAGTGGTGGAACAGACATTTAGAACTTGTGTCACTCAACTCCCAGAGCATAGTGCTGAGTTGGGGGTTGTGAGACAGAGGCTGCATAAATCCTCTCCATGGCAAAGTGGGAAGCCTACCTTAATGCCCTTCTATTTCTCAAGTCTGTAAGAGGAGAAGTGATTCTTACATTTTTACCCTGAGGTTTCTCAGCTCTCACTCTTTCTCTAGATGGTAGTTAATGATCTGTAACCAAGCTCACTATAGGAGGTCCCTGTTTAGAGGAACTTTTTGAATATGTATATTATATAATAATCCACCCAGAGCATACTTCTTTTATTGGTTCTGTTTTTATATTTTCTTGAAGTGAAGCACTCCACAGTTAAGACGCACTTACTGCCAGTCTGAGGTGTATACAGCCCTCTTAGGTGCCATGGGGAAGGAGAAGATGGGGCAGAAATATTAGACACTATCCCTTCCCTCAAGAATTTTTAGAACTTGATGGTTGAGATAAGACAAATACAGGTGAAAAACAATCCAAACACAGATATCAGTTTATGATTACGACACCACACTTTGTATTGTGTGTGTGGGGTATGACAGTGGGAACAAAGTGTGACAGTGTGGAAAGGAAATTGCAAAGGGACTCAGGAACTCTGGCTTCAGATTAAGTTTCTACCACTAAACTCACAGCATGACCTTATACATATCATTTAATATCTTTGGGCCTCAAGTTTTCTCATCTGAAAAATGGGGGGGGGGAGGATAAAGTTGAACTTGATCAGCTAGCTTTAAAGTCTTTTCTAGCACAAAATATCAGTGACACTGTGAGTGAATCAAGGAAAGCTTCTTGGAAGGGTGCATACTTGAAGTGGGTCTTGAATGATGCAGTTTAATATGGATCAGTAAGAAGGAAGTGGAAAGGAGAGGAGCAAGAACTGAAACCTGGTGGTGAGAATACGCCAGGCTGGTTGAGGTAGGGGACCAGACCAAGGATTGTTGAGAGATGAGGTTAGAGCAGAGTAAGTGGTAGAAAGAAGGGAAGATGTAAAATGCACTGAATGCCAGACTGAAGGGTTTGAAGATTTGATTTTAAAGGTAATTGGGAGCCAATGAATATTGAGTATAGGGGTGACATGGTAAAATGGTAAAACTAGCTAGTGAGAAAAATTATCCTTGACAGTGTACTTAGTTTTGGAAGCATGTACAAATCTGCTTTGTTCCCCTTGAGCTGGCATCCAGTTAATTTGGGGTCATTTGTGAAATTATGATTCTTTCTTGGTTTTTGTTGCAAACTCTAGTTTCGGGTCTGCGTTGCCAAGGCTGCTGGCCTGACCTGCTTAACCACCTGCCTATACATTTGGATTCAGTCCATAATGTGTCATTTGGCTTCAATGGACTCAACATGCTAATGGAATTCCTAATTTGAAATTCTAACTGATGATGAATGACCAGCAGAATGGAGGAGATGAGAGAAAAGTCTTCTTAGGCAGGCAGGAGTGGGATGGTTGTGGACCTGAAAACATATTAAGTGATAGAGGACAATTTGAAGAAGGATAAGAAAAATGGATCTTTGTAGAAGCTTTGACTTACTATGGTTTAGATATGGGGGAAAGCTGATGAGAAACAGCCATCCAGTCAAGAACTGCCAAGGACCTAAACTGAGCTTGGAGTAATAAGAGAAAACAGATTGCTCTAATGCCATAGAGAAAGTAGTGGTACAATTTGGTGTGACAGGTCACGGGTGTGTGGGAGGATAGGATGTGGGTGAGGGAGAGCATAGAGCTGATAGTATTCCTAAGGTGATGGTGTTTAGAAAGACTGGAATAGAGTCTTAGAACCCTCATGGTGTGTATGTCTTTATCCAAAAATGAAAAAAGATTCTTTTAGTAAGGATTGTCCCCACACAAAATTCCTTTATTACCCCACCACTGTCCACAAACACTTCTTTCTGGTACCAACCTGGTGGGGAGGGATGATGGAGGAGGGAGAAACAGGTAGGGAAAGGAAATTAAGAAAAAGAGAGGCTGGGGAGTTCCCTGGCTGTCCAGTGGTTAGGGTGCAGAGCTTTCACTGCCATGGGCCCGGGTTCAATCCCTGGTCAGGGAACTGAGATCCTGCAAAAAAAAAAAAAAAAAGGAGACATTGATAAGCAGAACTGCTGTGATGAAAAGACTTGGGAAGTAAGGGAGCTTTCCTTTCCTCCAAAGAATTACCTACTGTGTTCTTAGGTGTCTCGTTCTCTCTTCCCCTGCAGTTCTCTTCTATTCCTGAGCGTTAGCTCGAAATGCACAATTCATTGGCTCTGTGGGAAGAGGGAATTTCAGGCAAGAGTCTTTACACAACTGAAGTGACTTGCAAGGACAAGGTGTCACATAACTCAGTTGTCTTGGATGCAGATTAAAGCATTAAAAAGTCATTTCCAGGACCTCCCCATCAAATTCACCTTTTAGTTTTAAGTCCCTATCCTCTAGTTGTAACCTTTGGGGTCACTGCCACTTCGAGTAGGTTTTATTCCCTTTAACCACATTCCAAATGCCAGAACGAGGCTGAGTTCCCTCTCCTTTTACTCTCTCAACTTCACAGGTCTCTGCAATAACAAGACCCTTTCCCAACTGGGCCTCAGAGCCTTAACTTAGCCCTAGGGGCAAAATTGCAGCTGCCTGACCATTGTTTCTACCCAAGGGTTTTGAGGATTGCTTCATTCATTCATTCATTCTACAAGTAATTATTGAACATCTATTATGTGCTAAATAGGCACTTGTTTGAATGCTGGGGATTCGCAAGTAAATTAGACAGACACCATCTCTGCTCAAATAACATTTATGGGATAGGGGCTGACATTAAACAGACAAGCAAATACAAAAACAAAATAAATGTTTTAGAGATGATAAATGTGATGAAAAAAACAAAACAGGATGGTGTGGTAGAAAGTGCCTAGAGGGCTACTTTGGTCAATATTTTTACTCATTTGCCTAATCCTATAACATAGGCAAAATATCAATAGTTTGGAATTAGCTCACCAATACTACTATCAACAAACCTGCTAAATAAAGTTCGAGATTTTTTCCACCAACTTTTGATTTGGCAAGTTTTCAATTCTACAGAAAAGTTGCATGAATAAAACAGTGAACACATATATTCTTCATTAATATTCACCAGTTGTCAACATTTTATCACATTTACTTGATATCTATAAACTATCAACTTTCTCTCTGTCTCTCTCGCTCTCTCTGTCTCTGCTTTGAATCATTTGAAAATTAGTTGCAGACAAGATGACACTCCACCCAAAAGCGTTTCAGCATATATCTCATAAGAACAAAAACATTCTTGTACATACACAATATAATTACCATATTCAGGAAGTTTAACAATGACACATTAATATTATCTAATATACAATATATATTAAAATTTCTCCAATCATCCCAATAATGCTCTGTATAGCTTTTTAAAAATAGAAATAGTCAAATCATAAATTGCATGTAATTGTTCTTGTCTCTTTAGTCTCCTTTAATGTAGACTAGTCCCAGCTTTTATTTCTCTTTCATGACATTGACATTTTTGAAGAGTCCAGGTCAGCTGACTTTTAGACTGTCCCTCAGTTTGGGTTTGTTTGATTGTGGAAGGCATCTCTAAAGGGGCAGCTTTCAGCTGAGTCCTGAATGAAAAGAAGGATCCAGCCATGCAAAGATCTGGGGAGAGTGATTCCTGGCAGAGGGAACAGCAAGCACAAAGGCTCTGAGATGGAGACAAGTTTGTTGTGTTTGAGGAAGAGAAAGTAGACCACAGGGGCTAGAGTCTAGATATTAGTGGAGCAGGGGAGTGGTATGAGATGAAGTAAGATAGTTAGGCATGATTCAGATCATGATGAGCCATATATGTCACGGGGGAAGAGTTAGGATTTTATTCTAATTGCGATGGTAAACTACTAGGAGTTTTAAGCAATTTGGTGACACAATCTGATTTGAATTTTCTTTTAAAAGTAGTTTTTATTTTCTAAAATTTTTACTTTATATGCAGTTTAAAGAAACAAATAGTTATTTGTCACAGCTGTCAGTGCCCCCTCCCCCCATTATCTACTCCTCAAAGGCAACTACTTTGAACTCCTTTAGCCAAATAACATACTTATAAAGCTAATACATAATTTTCAGATTAAAGCATTCTATGGAAAAGGAGAGTTTAGCTCATCATCACCATCAGCTCTCATGCACACACAAACACAAACTTCCCACTTCACCACTCTCCTGGTATAGTTTATGTCAAAATTTGATTATGTCCATATTCAATGTTTACATTATTATTACTATGGAAATTCTATTCACAGTAGAGTTATGTAGCATGCTATGATTACCTTTCCTTTCTTGCACATCTGTTTGTTTTTAATGGAGCTGATAATTGTCTTATTTATTCAATTTCTTAATTTTCTATATACTTAACATTACTTCATGTATAACCTGTTCTCCAACTGACTAAATCTTCTCCTAATATGTGAAGATTGAAAGCATTGAGAACATTGGCTCTTCTATCAATTTCATCTTCTGGGAGACATCCTTTTGAATTTCTCCAATATGACTTATTTGCTCTCTAGATCTGTGGCACTGCGCTCATCCTGCAATATCCCTAATAATTTTGAAAGCATTGCTTCGTTGCCTTCTAGTTCCTAACTTTTGAAAAACCTGAAGCCATTCTTATATCTGATCTCTTATAAGTGACCTTTAATTTTTTTCTTCTCTGGAAGTTGTTAGGTTCTTTGTTTTGCCTTTAATGTACAGTGTCACACTGATATACCTTAGTGCTTGTCTTCCATTGTGCTGGGCATTTTTGTGGACCCTTTAAATTTTAAAACTGTCTTTTAATTCTGATAAATTTTCTTGAATTATTTATTTCATATTTTTCTCTCCAATTTTTCTGACTTCTTTTTCTGTAAGTCATATTATTTTTATGTTGGACTGATCCTGTAATTTGCTTATATTTTATTTTCTGTTTCTCTTTGTCTGTTTGCTCTACTGCTAGGAGATTTCCTCAGTTTTATCTTCCAACCCTTCTGCAATACTACAGTGCAATTCTGACACTAACTACCCAGAGTTAGCACAGACTTCAGTGGTTAGGTGCATAGTTCCCAACAAAATTGCCCTCTTTTCATATACCAGCCACAAATTCAGGGGTCCCCAGGTTACTCACATTTCTGACCAACTGACTACAAACTTAGGGGTTCCCAGTACCCCCTCAGATTTGGTAATTCCCTAGAAGAACTCACAGAACTCAGGAAAGTGCTATATTTACAATTACATTTTTATTATAAAGGATGCAAATCAGGACTAGTCAAATGAGGAGACCCATAGGTTGAGGTCTGGGAGGGTCCCAAAAGTGGAGCTTCCATACCCTCCCTCCCCTGACTCCGTGGGATCAGGATGCATCATTTTCCTGGCATATCAATGTATTCACCAACCAGGAAGCTCACCTGAACTTTGGTGTCCAGAGTTTTATTGTGGTTTCATTATATAGACATGTTTGATTGAATTATTGAACTCATTCTCCAGCTCCCCCTTCCCTCCCTAGATGTCAAGTTGGGCTTATATAATCTGGCTCAAAGCCTACCTCTCTAATCATGTGGTTGGTCATTCGAGCATGACCAGCTCCCATCCTGAAACTATCTCGGGGCCCACCATCAGTCACTTCATTAGCATAAATTCAGGCACAGTCCCAGAGGTCTACCATGAATAACAAAACACTCCTATCACTCAAGAAATTCTAAGGGTTTAGAAGCTCCATCCCAGGAACCTGGGGTAGAGACCAGACAAATTCCTTATTATACAACACTTTCTAATAAGAAATTCAAGATCAGGAATTTTTAAGAGTAAGTTTTTGTTCTCTGAGTATCCTTTTCTTCCCTTTATATATCATCCTGTTCTTGGTTGGTGGATGTAATAGCTTCTAGAATCTCTTTGAGGATAATAATGGTTATTTTTTCTCTCTCTATTTCTTTTAAATTTTTTGTTTATTTGTTGGTTTAGATCTCTATCCTTGATATCAGAGGCTTTCCTCAGATACCTCATCATCCTTGGCTTTCTGCTCATGAGTAGGTTCCTAAAAAATGTGATTAGAAGATCAGGGTGCTTAGTTGAGACTTGTAGACTATGAGTGTGCTAGTTTTCAATTGCTGTGTAACAAATTACCACAAACTTTGTGGCTTAAAATAAGACACATTGATTATCTCACAGTTTCTATGCATCAGGAGCCTGGCACTGCTGGGTCTTCTGTTCAGGGTCTCACAGACTTAATCAAAGTGTTGGTCAGGATGCATTCTCGTCTAAAAATTTGACTGGGGAAGAATTTGCTTTCAGGCTCATTCAGGTTTTTGGCAGAATTTATTTCCTTGTGACTGTATAACTGAGGGCCCTGGCTTATTGCTAGCTGTTGGCTGAAGGTCACCCTTAGGTCCTAGAGGCCACCCACAGTTCCTTAAGGCTACTGGCAGTTCCTTGCCATGTGGGCTTACCCAGCATGACCTCTTATTTCATGTAGCCCAGAAGAAGAGACCCTGGAGCAGCAGAACCTTATATAGCATAACTTAATGATGGGAATATATCTCATCACCTTTGCCATATTCTTTTGGTTAGAAGCAAGTCACAGGTCCAACAACATTCAAGAAAAGAGAATTACACAAAGGCATGAATATCAGGAGGTGGGACTCATTGAAGATTACCTTAGGGTCTATTTACCACAACGGGCTTCACTGCAATATGATCTGGCTGAGTCATTTCATTGGACAACCCCTTATGCAAGCATCTTGAAGCCTTTTCTTGGATTTCTCATATTGCCAAAGAATAATATTCCAATACCCTGCCTGGCGGTTGTAAGTCTGACTGCCAGCATTTTGAGAACCAAGTGGGATAAAGGGCTAGAAGTCTCAACAATCAAAACGTAAAATTTTTAATTTTTCTGTTTCCCGTATAGTAACTCTGCCTCAACTGTGCTCAATGTTTCCCCAGTCCAAAGAACCTCTGTTTTACTCTTCTCCAGAGAATAAACCTCACATCTTCTGGGGGGGAGGAGGGCAGAGAAGTTGTAGAGGGGATCTTGGGATCTAACTGCTTACTAAAAATTTCAAGCAATATTCTCCTTTTCAGCCTCATGTTCACCTTCACTTACAGAAGTACCTCTACAACCAATTGCTGAGCCTTTGGAGGTTCTTTGTTTTGAATTGTGTAGCTTATCAACTTTCCCCACTTTGGATTCAATTTCCTCAGGTCTGCTAAGGCAGTTTTACTTGCATTTCTATTTTCTAGCTTCAAAAATTATATTGTTATCATCATCTCTCCCCAAATTACTGTCATTTTAGTGAGTTTGCCAAAGGAGTGGAGGTAAATGCATGTGTTCGAATTTTTATGGTCAATGGGATGTCATAACTTACATGCTAAGCAGATTACACTGACCTTTTTTGTGAAGAATGGACTATGAGGGAGGAATAAGAGAAGTTGGGAGAACAGTTATGTATCTAGCCAAGAGATATTTAAGAGGAGAAATAAATAGAGCTTGGTGGTAGATTGAGTGTGTGTGTGTGTGTGTGTGTGTGTGTGAGAGAGAGAGAGAGAGAGAGAGAGAGAGAGAGAGAGAGAGAGAGATGTCACTGATGACTCTTAAGCTCGTGTAGCAGGATGGATGGTACATTTCATCTATTTCTTGCTTCTCCGTTTCTCAGGTTATTTTCCAGGACTGCTATCAACTCACTTGTATCCCCTCACTACCAAAACTGATGTCACCACAAAACTGACTCAGAGCAAACCTAACATTGCCAGGAACACAGTTACCATGGCAAGGAAACCTTAATTTAAACAACACCACCACCAGCAACAACAACTACAACAACAGCTCCAATTTATGGAGTGATTACTATAAGCCATGCTAAACCCTTTCCGTATATTATTTCATTTAATTTCCCCAACAGCCCTGTGAGGTAAATACCAACTGTGATTCATTACCATTGGATCCTTCAAGTGGATACTTTCTAAATCAACCAAGTTCTGGGGAGAATAGTTTTTACTACAAATTGTGTCTGGGTCTCTAGAAGTGATAGAAGGGCATTACATTAGCCACCGCCATTCCTACTCATTTGCTGTACACTCCAAACCTGTGGTCGAAGACATCTACTCTTTATCAATACTGCCTCCCCCTCCCATTCTTGCCTTGCCATTCTTTCCTTTTAAAATCCTCTCTTACGCTTTATTCCAACTGCAGCACAGAACTGCAGCCTTATTCTTCTCCACAACTTCTTCACAGAAGAAATAGAGGCTTGGAGTGGAGGAGAACTTTGCCCAATCTGCAAACTTCTGTACAATTTTAGGAATAAAAGGCATAAGAATGGACATGCTTTAAATTGTTCATAGCCTAGAGGAGGACAAACAAGGGGATCAAGGAAAAGTGATTTTAATGCATTTTGAAACTTTTCCTGAGCTTCTTGAGAAATGGAAGAGTTGGGGGAACTGGGAGCACACAGTATACGCTAAATTAACCCACCGCTAATTACTTGGGGTTGCGACCTGTGGGAAAGCCTAGGAGGATGTCTTAGTCAGCTTGGGTTGCCATAACAAAATGCCATAGACTGTGTGGCTTAAACAATATAAGTTTAATTCTCACAGTTCTGTAGGTTGGAAGTCTGAGATCAAGATGGTTGGGTTCTGGTGAGAGCTTTCTTCCTGGCTTGCAGATGGCTGCCTTCTCACTATGGCTGCCTTCTCACTATGTCCTCATATGGTGAAGAGAGAGCAAGCTCTCTGGTGTCTCTTCTTCGAAGGGCATTAATCCCTCCACCCTCATGACCTCATCTAAACCTAATTACCTTCCAGAGGCCCCACCTCCAGACACCATCACGTTAAGGGTTAGGGCTTCAACATATCCATGACCCATGGCAAAGGATCACAATCTGCTTTTCTGGGTCCTCATTGAACCTTCCCCCTAGTATTAATCAATACAGAGAGAACATAGGGCACTGACAACAAAGTCAGTCAGCAAACATAGGTGAGATTTGCATGGATGTCCATGTTTTCCTAGGTGCCACTAGCTATGGCAGTGTTTGTAGGGATGACTCACTCTTTGCCTTTAACCATTTTCTTTCTGCTGAGTTCTGGTTAGATTTTTACTCTTTCTCTGTAAATCTGTTTCTTCCGTGCTATATTAAGCTTCATCAAGACATACTTCTGGTATGATGATAAAAGAGGTGACTAGATTGATTGACTACATACTGAAATATCATAGATTTTCGTCCCCTGATAAAGGTTCTTTTTTGTGTGACTAGTGAAGGTTGGTGAGTGTAAGTCAGAGGATAGAGTTCTTAAAAGACGTTTGACTTCTTTGGAGACAAGAATGACGAGGAAAGATTTTGTAGTCTTGACGACATCACACGTGTGCTCTCTCTCTCTCCTCCATGGAAACCAAAAAGTGTGAATGAGACTGAAGGAGTCAGCTAATCCTCACTCCCCCCTCCACTCCCACTTCCACCACTAGACTTAAGGGTTAGTGTTTTTCTTCTTCAGTGCCGCCGAGCATGAATGTACTAAAGAATAAAAAGGAATATCACAGTGCCATAAGTAACTAAGTAACTTAGTTTCTTAGTTATTGTAGTTCTGGTTGCTGCTATAGAATCCTCCATTATTGCCCTAGGCACCTTTAGAATACAGTTCATGTAGCCATTGACTGTGACCCCAGATGTTTGAGTACCAACTAATTCATGGGTCTCAATGCATACATGCAACTCTGGGTAGGGAGTTGTTTTATTATGGTTTTTTTTTTTTTTGGTTTAGTGCCTTTCTAGGCAGCTAACCACATTCATCCGTTCACCAAAAGTCTATTGAGCATCTACTCTGTGCCAGGCACTCTAATAGGTATTGAAGGTATAAAGACACATACCATACAATTTACTGCCTTTGATGCAACTACAGCTCTATAGACAGATCTCTCTTTAAGACAAGGCCACACACAAATCACTGAAATACAGAGTAATAAGTGTGATGATTAGTTGCCTAGACAAAATGCTAACTCAGAAGAGGAATAATCTATCTTTGCTGCAGGGGAGCCAGAGAAGTGTTCACAAAGGAGGTGACATTTGAGCTATGTTTCAAAGAAAGAGAAAAAGGGAAAAGTCATTCCAGGCATAAGAAACAGGATTTGTAAAGAAACAGAAATGTAAAGGGTCATAGAGTGTTCAAGGATCTGCAAGAAGTTCAGTTTGACTGAAGCAATGTCAGGTGATCTTGCTAGAAAGGAAAATTAGGGTGATTATGAAGGACCTCCTTAAAGAGCTTGGATTTAGCATTGAATATTTGTGGACAGAAGAGTGACATAATATTATTGACAACTGACAAAATTCACTCCAGCAAATACATGGAGGACAGTTTGGAAAGAGGCAAGAATGAATGCAGGGAGACCAATTAGAAGCCTGTCAAAAATCCAAGTGAGAGGTGATAAGTGTCGGAACAAAGGCAGTGACAGTGGAAATAATGAGGAAGGAATATGATTAAGAGGCAATTATAAAGAAGATTATAATAGTAACTTGTGGCCAATTGAATGTGGTTACCGGGGGGAAGAGAAAGTTTTGTGTGACTCCCAGATTTCCAGTTTAGGTGACTTGATAGATGACAGGGCCATTAATAGAGATCAGTCGAAGAGATCCAGTAGATAGTTGAACACATGGGTCTAGAGTAGAGGAGAGATGTGTAGGTTGGAGATTAGAATGTATGTATCATTAATGTAGTAGTTGTGGCCACGGGAGTGGAAAAGATTTCCCTGGGAAAGTTTGCAGACATATGAAAAGGGCATTATGAATAGGACCTCTAGAAACAGCAACATTTAAGGGATACGCACAGGAAGAGAAGTTGTTGAAGGAGGAGAATGAATAATGAGAGAGATAGAAGGAAAACCTGGAGAGATGAAAGGTCTTGTTCACAGTGTCAAATACTGCATAGAGGTCAAGAAAGATGATGATAGGAGCAGGGCCCACTTGATTCAGTACTTGGGGTTTTGGTGACCTTACAGAGAGCATATTCAGTAGAACTGTGCCAGAAGCAGCCCAGGCCAAGGGGGCTGAGACACAAATGGGAGGGAAGGAAGTGGAGACTGAGATTGCCCTTTTGTTTTTACTTTGAAATATGGATTTATAAACATTCTAATAACAATGAACCTTGCCCTGAGGGTCTGTTGCACAGTGAGGTACAATGATTAGTAACAGATGCTTTTAATCTGTATCTCATATTTAGTAATTATTTTTGTATATTGTACTGTGGTTTATATAACATACACATAAATGAAGATACATATATGAGGGTGCCTTTTGTTTCTGATAGGGTAAAGCAATCAATTACAGTTTAGGAGCTCCCATCTGGAGAGTAAGGTCCACAGACTTACTGACTCCTTTGGTTTTGGAAAAGCTCCTACTTTCCTAAAAGCAGCCCCCGCCTCAGCATAGAGGCAATGTTATCCTGTAGGGTATGAATCCTTCCTGGGAGCATCTGAATTTATGCATGATGGGAATTCCCCTCTTTCTGTGTGACTTTACTGGGCATAAAGATTTCTCTGCAAATCAAAACTAGGGAGCACTCCTGAGTCCAGGGATCCTCAAGGCAGTTATGAAAACTAAACTCTGAAATCCATGGAGGCATCATCTCAGACAGTGGTGCTTAATCCTTTTCTCAGTCTAGCACACCTGGGGGAGATAGTCTGACTTGCACTATCTGTAATAGTAATTCAGAGATAGCCAGGAAGAGAGATAATAATGATGGACTACTTTCATTAAATAGCCAGACATTGTCCTCAACATTTTACATCAATTATGTAAACTACTGTGTCCCCAGGATACAGGTGTGGAAACTAAGTCAGAGAGGTCGAAAGACTTGCCCTGACAGACTACTCTTTTAAGAAGTGTGGTGGTGAAGGAAGAGAGAAAGTGAAATGAACAGTTATGGAGAACATAGTTTTATTTTTCCAGTTAGCTGAATTCTTATTTGAACCCTGTCCTCTCTTTGGAGAAGATGTAAGCAGTGTGCCTGGCCTAGTGTTGAGGAAACACTGGGGACGGATAAGAGATGAAAATGGCAAGTTCCCTAACTTTGAGGTCCAAATGGACTATTTGATGAGGGAAGAAACAAACATATAGAAAAGTAAAGACTAGGTGGTGTCTTTAAAGGTGGGTTGTAAGGCAGTTGCTTAGAACTTAGAGTGCATTTTATATCAGGAACTTGCTAAAGACGGGCACTTTTATAGGTGCATCCATAAATCCAATTTGTCCTGTGACATAGCTGAAATGCTGTACATTTGATATAAAAATTAGTATGAGAAATAATGTACTAATAATTAAATAAAATGAACTATAAAGTTGAATAAGACGTGGGTTTTAATGCTGGTACTTGAAGAGAAGCTGGTTTAATTAGGAGTGGGATAAAATAAGATGAAGGCTTCAGTAGAGCTTCTGAATAGGACTTCTGGCACTTTCAAGGACTTTAGAAGATGATGCACATTTTTTTTTATCATGTTTAATTTCACTTTAAAGCACATGGCTGTCAATTTGTTAATTTGGTTGCATCAGCACTGCTTTTACACTCATCAACCATAATTAGAGCTTTTAGTTGAATCACGAATATAACAAAGAAGAAAATGTTAAGGCCATCATAGATTCTTGGATACCTAGGAGTGGTAACCTTTTCACCTCCTAAACACTTGGTCCTTAGTTTCCATCCAGCCTGTTTTCTCAATACAAGAACCTAGTCGCATAGCTACTCCAATTTCTGCCTTGGTTTTTCCCTTCCCCAGACTGCTTCATCCATTTCTTTCATCTGGAACTCCTGGGGTGACTTCTACCCATTTTTATACCTAGCCTCTGCCCTCTTTTATGAAATTCCCAAGAACTGCTCACACATGACCACAAAATCTTTGCTGCTCCCACATTCCTTGAAGTAGCAACAGTTATAATCTTCCACTCTTACCCATTTGACCCTAATTTGGACAAGAGAAGATGAGAGAGTCAGTGGAAAATAGCCAGAAGAGAAAGAGCAGCTGTGCTTGAAGATATGAGAATATTTATGAAAAAAATACCAAAAGGAGAAGTATGAGCGGTGGAAGAGAGACAAAAAGGAGGTAACACAGGACTCCTAAGTGGGAAGAAAATAGATGTATGGTAGAAAATCTCAGAACAGATGATGTCGTGAGGCAGAAAAGCTATATTATTCTACAGAAAGGTCTTGATGTGGGTGGTGATATGAAACATTGTTTGAAAGGTTAAAAACCAGAGAGTGTCCATGAGCCAAATGAGGAAATAAAGGTGCTGAAGGAATTTGTGGACTTGGAGATTCCAGTGAGGTAAACTGGTCAGAAATAGTTTCACAGAAGAGAGAGGGTATGATATTGGTCCTAAAAGATAGTAGGACTCAGATAAATAAAGAAGGGGACAAAAAAAGCAGCATTGTAAATATAGGCAGCAAATTCAGATTTAAGGGAAGGTATTTCTGATTGAAATGGAGTTTCTTTGGGGAAGTAGCTAATGTCAAAGTTGGAAGGTAGAAAGGGACTAGATTGTGACCTTAAGTATCAGGTCAAGGAGTTTATATTTTATCTTATATGGAATGAGGAGCTAATGATCATTTCTTGATCAAAGTGGAGGTTTATGAAACTTAGATCATCTATGGTTGTGAGGATCGATTAGAGTGGGTAGAGGACTGAGGCAGTGAGACCAGATAGGAGGTTGAGGCCTTGACCTGGGTTGATATTAGAGGGGGTGGGAGAAGGAGAAATGTAAGAGACATTACCAAGTAAAAATGACCAAAACTTTGTAACTAATTGGATGGGGAGGAGGGCAAAAATTGGGAATAGTTAACAATGACCATGAGGTTTGAGCCAGAGCAGAAGATAAACTGTAGAAAGGAATTTATCACAGGAAAACAACTGGACATGTGCAAAAGTTGTTCATTGTGGCATTGTTTGAAGTAGCAAAAATTCAAAAACAACCTAAAGGTATATATTGGTCAGGATAATAAATAATAGATATTGTAATGAGCAACCCTAAAATCTCAGTGACTTAACGCCGTAAAGATATATTGTTCATTCATATGGCAATGATATATTGTTTGCTCAGGTGGTCCAATGCAGTCAGTGAGGGATCATCTGCTCCTCACAGTCATTCAGAGATCCAGTTTCACACATCTTGTAATACCACCATCTTCTACATATGGCCCCCATGGTCACAATAGAAGGGAAAGAGAGAGAGCCGAGGAACTTGTTGTATTTTAGCACCAAGGCTTAGAAGTAGAATGTATCGCTTCCATCCACATTCCATTGACCAGAACTAGTCATATTGTCCACCTGTAACTTTTTATGTGCCCAGGAGGAAAATAGAGTGGGTCTATTTTCACTGCTATGAAGACATAACAGTGCCTGTGACACAAGGTCCATCAATAGGAAATGACTAAATAAGCTGTGGATGTCTTTTCCATAGAATAGTTTTCAGCACTTAAAAAAAGAGAATGAGACATATCTATGTAGATTGACATGGAAAGATCTACAGAATATTTTGTTGATTGAAAAGAACGATTTGAGAATGACACATTGCAATATAACACTGAGATTAAAAAACCCAAATGCTGTTTTCTATAAGTACATATTCTGTATATATATATATATATATATATATACACACATATATGCATATATGTATATATATATATATATATATATATATGTATGTATATATAAATGTGTAGAAAAAGATCTAGAAGTATACCAAAATCCAAACTGTCAACAAGGGTTATTTCTGAGGAGGAGAGGAGTGGACCTTGACTGTTGATGGTATGCAAAATGAGCCTTATCTGTAACTTCAAAAATTTTTATAAGGGAAATGAATTTACATATTATGCATATGGTTAAAATTTATATTAAAAGACATATCTGGAGACGTGTAGTTTTATTTATTTGTTTCAAAAAAGGATTTCAGGTATGAGTTTCATTTTTGACTTGTTGAGTTTAAAGAGCTAATGTAATATCCAGGTTGTTGGTGGTGGTTGGGATCTAACAGGCAGCTAGAGATGCAGGTTTGGAGCTCTGGGGAGAAGCTGGGGTTAGAGATGTTGAATAGAGGCAGTACTGAAGCCATAACAATGTCAAGGACCTCAAAGGCAATCGTACTCATGGCACCAGACCGTGACAAGAGGAGACACTTTTGGCAGACTGTAAATCAATGCACTGCTTACTTCATTGAGAAAGCTTTGTTACCAAAAAATACCAGCTGAACTAATCTATGTGCTTAGTGATGTGAGTGATTCTGGACAAGACTCTTATGTCATTGTGGACTGCTAACTAACAGTTTGAGGATCGGCACTGGTACATGGACTATGGTTTGAGTAGCAGTGCTCTATGGGAGAGACAATGTAGAAAGATAAGGGATTTCCATTGTGAACCTTGGGCTGTGACTATATTTGGAGGGGATAGGAGGAAAAGAGAAAAAACTTCAGAGATGGAAGGAGAGTGGTCAACAGTGTCAAATGCCATGAAGAGGTAAAGAATGAAAGAGGGAAAGTCATTGGAGTTGACCCTGTGTGTTTGTGTGTTTGTGTGTGTGTGTGTGTATATGCACATGCATGGGTGCACACATATGTTTGCTTATGTTTGAGAAAACCTACAATGTCATCAAGCATGTATTCTGTGTCATGAACTGTGCTATATGCTCTACAACTATCATTTCATTTCATGGGTTTACTGATGAAAGTAGAAGAGTATAGGAGAGTGGTGGGACTAAGAAGCCGGAGGGCTGGAGGTTAAGGAAAGGGCAAGTATATGGACATAAGCAGTTGTTGCAGAGAAGGTAGGTGATAAAAAAAAGGAACAGAATGTTGCGTAGATATGTAGGGAGAAGGGAATTCTATGGCGCTCACTTAGAATGACTTCGTTTTCAGTAAGGTGGGAGGCAAGATTGAGTAGAGGGGGCTTGACTGAGCAGAGAAGGTATGTGAAAGATACTCTAGGGAACGCAATGGAGGAGCCAAAATCTATGTATAAAGTGACTTCAGCATAATTATATTACCTCTGCTATAAAAACACAGAAGGGCAGAAATCACAAATGCACACAGTAGGGGTTACTTGTGTATTGGCAGAAGGTTAAGGTGGTTGAGTAATTGATGCTACAAGCCCCCTAGCCATTTTTTCTTAATCTTGAATTTATAATAGCCTGATTTCTTTCAGGATCCTATTTCAAACAGACAATTGTGACAGCTAAAAAATCCCTCCTCTCGATTGGGAAGTCATTGATGTGTTGATAGAAAAAGCTTTGGAGCCTTTCAGTTCCCTCCTTTCCCCAAATAAATCTGAAAAGAAAACTAACTCATGTAAGTAGGTCCATGGGGACATTGTCTCTGCCCATCCATAAGCGGCTTTAACACAGAAAGGATAGATGGGAGCCTGTCTGACCCACAAAGAGACAGAAAATTGGGTAGGATTCAGTGTGGGGTGAAAGTGTCACATAACACGGCCTGGGGATTAGGACAGTTGAAGAGATTATACTGGGGGATGGAAGACCAAGCTAAGGTGACTAATAGCAATACAAACATGACAGCGACTGAGCTCATGGATCGTATAGCTCCCAATAGTGTTTGCAGTGTGACTCTCAAATAGTTTCTGTGCGGATTCTGTCCAGTTAGTAAGTATTGGAAATTTCAGACCTTCCCAGGTTCTTATTCCCATCTAAGCCCTTGAATCGTTTGAAATCCACTGTGCTTTCTTTTTCCTTCTCCCCGTTTTTCCTTTATCCCTTCTCTTCGTGTCCTTTCTTTTATAGTTTTTGTTCGGTACACTTAAGTTTGTAAACCAACAAGAGACAGAGCAGTTCTGGACAAAGTTGTGAGTCAAGGCAATGAATTGGCTATTTCAAGATTGGACTGAGGAGTCAGTTCTGCCACCAACTGGCTGTGTAACCTTGTACAAGTGCCTTCCCTCCCTGGATTTCAGGTTCTACATTTTTAAAATGAAGAGCTTGAATTAGATCAATAAAGTGTGTACATTAGAAGCAACAGGAGGTATGTTTTTTGCAGATCTGGTTGCCCAGGTCCCCTTGTTGGAGCCTCAATAGATATGGAATAAGGCTTAGATGTCTGTGGTTTTAAAAAGTGACCTAGATGATTTTTTTTTAGAAACTCATAATCTAAGATGTTTTTTTTAATTAATTAATTAATTTATTTATTTATTTTATGGCTGTGTTGGGTCTTCGTTTCTGTGCGAGGGCTCTCTCTAGTTGCGGCAAGCGGGGGCCACTCTTCATCGCGGTGCGCGGGCCTCTCACTATCGCGGCCTCTCTTGTTGCGGAGCACAGGCTCCAGACGAGCAGGCTCAGTAGTTGTGGCTCATGGGCCCAGTTGCCCCGCGGCATGTGGGATCTTCCCAGACCAGGGCTTGAACCCGTGTCCCCTGCACTGGCAGGCAGACTCTCAACCACTGCGCCACCAGGGAAGCCCAACCTAGATGATTTTAATACTTGCCTCCAATTGAGAAACACTGGCAATAGATGATCGTTAAGGAATTTCCAGTTGTAACATTACATGAGGAGATGTGTGTATGTGTGTGTGGGGGGTGTGTGTGCGTGTGTGTGTGTGTGTGTGTGTGTGTGTGAGAGAGAGAGAGAGAGAGAGAGAGAGAGAGCCAGAGAGGACTTTCACTCTCTGGAAAGCCAGCTACCTATTGTTTATAAAATTCAAAACTGGGGACCTGGGACAGTAATGTAAAATTTCTACATTTTCAATGTACAGTGTGTGTGCTAATGCATGCACACACTCAACTGCCTTTCCCAAAGAAATAACAAAATATGAAAAGAAACAGGGCAAAATAAAAACAGGACCTTCCCGGGAGTATGAATATTGAGATATGTCAGTCATAGGCCCAGCTCTCCAGAAGCTTGCATTGTATGCCCCATCTTTTCCTAGCTTGCTGGCACTTGGAAAGGACTCCCAGGATCACTGACATTAAGGTATTAAGACTTATTGTGTTTTGGAGTGTTAGTCTGCCAGGGATACTTGCATTTTGAGGAGCCTATGCCCAAGAACTACATTTTGAACAAGGGTTTCTGAGAAAATTTGGGAAATATTGTCTATCAGTAGATCGAAATCTGGTTTCTGGTTGCCTATGATGGTGTTGTTATAAGGGGGAACTAAATAATTGAGGGTCTACAATGGAAGTGGATAGCTGCTATGGGTATTAAGCATAGGACAGAGGGCCTTGAGAAGCAGTGGGGAGAGGGGCTTTGCATAAGCCCTATGTGATACATTATTAACTCCAATGGTAGCTGGACTAGAGATAGGAGTTTAGGAAGGGTGATATGAATGTTCCAGGGTTCAGAATTCCTAAGCATGGACTTTAGTTAGTGGGAGAACTGAGAAGACCTATGTATCGAAGTTCTATCCTTTTTGAAATGAATTGTTGGTGAGGCAGTATTTTGTAGCTGTTGCACTGAAAGGAAAAGCCCATCCTAGCCAAAATGATTCACTGTTAAAACAGACCTATAGGCTCCATATTTTCCATTAGCCCCCAAATCCCCAAGGTGTGAGCTCGGGCTTGAACCAGTGCCAACAATGTGGTTTGGACATGGCTAGAAAAGCCCCAAACACCTCCCCTCCAGGGTTGGCTGTTTGTCACTGTGGCTCTGATGAGCAGTCAAGAGAAGATTCTCCCCTAGGGCCTTCTTACGTTGCACACGATAGCTGCATAGTCTCTGGATGAAGAGCGGGCTTACAGCTTTCTGTGACTGGAGGGGCAAGTTCCTGGCTCTAAAAAAGCAACCCTACTTTGTGCTTCTCTGTAGGCAGAGCCGCAGTTTCTCAGCTTCCATAATCCCCTATTTAAAATGCAGTTGCTCTGGAAGCATTCACACCTTATTAGCATCTAAAATCTCTTGAGCCGCTTTTAGATGTTCTTTGAGAGCAAAGCTCCAACTTAGGGGTTTTGTGCAGTGGTCTTTATCATGGTCCCCAGACCAGCAGCAGCAGCAGCAGCTGGGAACTTGTTAGAAATGTAAATTCTCAGGCTCCACCCCGACCTAAAACTTTAGGGGTGAAGCCTAGTAACCTGCTCTTTAACCAAGTGCTCTAAGTCATTCTGATGCATGCTAAGGTTTGAAAAACCCGGGTATAATAGAAGGAATTTGGGCTTTGGGGCCTGACAGACCTGGGTTTGAATCTGGGCTCTACACTACTTAGGTAACCTTGGAAATGACAACAGCTAAAATTTATTGAGCAATGATCTACTATTTACTAGATAATGTGCTAAGCAGTTTCAAGGGATTAGTGTGCGTGTGTGTGTGTGTGTGTGTGTGTGTGTGTGTGTGTGTGTAATCCCTGTGGAGTTATGTATTATTTTTACCCTGACTTTAGAGATGAGGAAGCTGAGGCTCTGAAGGGTTAAGTGATGGAGCTCAGCTCAGGTAGTCTGGTTTCAGAGTCTGAGCGTTTAAACTTTACTTGAGTCTCAGTCCTCTCCTTTGTAAAATGGGGCCAGTATTATCCTACTTTGGAGAGTTTGGAGAAATAGAAGTAATATATTTTGGGGCCAATTCTTCATAGGTAGTCCAGCTCAGCCCTGCTCAACTGGTTCTTTTAGAAAGAACCTTTCTGTAAAATCCACAGTATAGATGGTGCTTTTCCAAAAGATGTCACCAATAGTGTAACTAGGGCAGCAGGGGAGAGATACAGCTATAGGAAGAGCCCCAGAGGTGGCACAGAACCTGACTCCTGCTTCCCAAGTTGCAACTTTAATCTAGGCTAGGCCCCTTCCCCCTTGCCATCCCTACCTTTCACCTAGGCCTAATGGAGCTAAGGGAAGCAGTCCTCTCCATGGAAACTCTTCCTCCGCAGTGATTCAGGTAGGCCTCAAGGGATCCCCTTACTAGAAAACTGGCTCTGTGCTGTACTCCTCCATCAGTGAGCTCTGGTGGGAACAAGATTGATGGAAAGGCCCCTCCCCAAACCGACCCCGCAAGCAGTTTGAAGATCCACACCCTGTTAGCGGAAAAGAGAGATGACGTGGAGCCTTGGAAAAAATTCTTCTCCTTTTTTCATCTTTCTTATAGCTCCTATTTGGCCTGGGGAAAAGGTATAAGATAGATTCCTTCTTATGCTTTCTATTGAAAGGTTACCATGGAGACCAGGCCCGGCCTCTGCCTTTGGCCAGTTGGCAGTCAACAAATAGCTCCTGGGCTGATTTCCTCGTTATTGTGGCCCTCTTCCCCAGTGACTACCCCTATCTCAATGTTGCACACAGTAGGTACACAGTTCATTCCTTCATTTAACCATTGTTAGTTGAGCATCTACAATGTGCCAGGCCCTTTTCCCAGGTTCTGGAGATTCAGAGGTGAATAACACAAATAAATGCTTGCTGAACTAAATTAAATCGAATCAGATTGAATTTCTCAGCCTTTGGCAAGACACTGAACTAGCTCAGTTACTGAAAAGGATCCCAACTGATTTTCACAATAATTTATTTCATGAATATTTATTAAGCACTTACTCTGTACGAGGCACTATTCTAGCTGCAGAGGATACAGCAGTGTATAAGGCCTCTGCTTTAATAGAACTTACTTTCTTAAAGAAGAAGACACACAATAAGCAAGTATATAAATAAGATGATGATATTAGATGGTGACAAATGTTATGAAGGTAATGACTTTAGAAAGTGACCAATGTTGGGATGGAGCGTTTCCCTAAATAGAGTGGTCAGGGAATGGTATTTGACCGGGGACCCAGAAGATGGAAAGGAACTAGCCCTGGGAAGATCTAAGGGAAGAGCATTCCAGACAAGGGAACAGTATTTGCAAAGTCTTTAAACTGAGAATAGTTTGGCTTGTTCAAGTAACTGAACAAAAATCAGAGCGAGGTGGAAAATAGTTAAGAGAGGTAGGTAGGGGTTGTGTCAGCTGAGGTCTGCTAGGCTGAGTATAGGGAGTTTGGATTTTTGTTCTCATGTTATGTGAACCCACTGGAGAGTTCCAAGCAGTATACATATATGATATGATTTGTGTTTTCATTAGAACACTCTGGCAAGCTGTATGGAAAATGGACTGGGTAAGGGAAAGTTTCTACTGGGAGACCAGTGGAGTAGAGATGGCAATGTTCCATTTAATTTTTTGAAGTTGTGACCAGACAAGTATGCAATATAAGCAACAAATTAAAAAGACTGAATATGCATGACTTGACTTTAAATTAGTGCCTTGCAAAAGTGTCAGGCTATGTTCATTATGCTGCCTCTCATCTCAGTTAACTGGGACCCTCTCAGGTTAGAGCTGAGACTAAAAAGTTCTCTCTAATTTATAACCCTTTTCCCATATGTGTGTGTGTGTGCATATGACATCTCAGTGTCTTTTCATTTAGTTCTCTAAAATTAATTATGTCCCTCCCTAATATATATATGTTAATTCTGGCCCTTGCAAGGGAGGGACAGAATTAATTCCAAGAAGCCAAAACAGTAAAATAGTAAAATTGCAAAATTTAAAGTAATCACAGGAGTATGTTTCTGCTTGCAAGAAGAAAAACATATTTATGAAATCTTGGATTTACAAACCAGATAAACTAAGAGATAATTATTCACAATACACAACATTCATTTTTTTCTTTTTCTTTTTTTTTCTTTTTTTTCTATCCCAAAACATTCGCTAACTGGTTCTTTTAAGTAGCAATTTCTCTAGTGCAGTTAAATTTTTGTTTACAGATCATGAACCAATCATTACTAATCATTAACTGTGTGACAGCGGGGCTAGAGAGCAGAGAAATTCAATTCAATTCAACAAACATTTATTGAGGTCTACTTTGTACAAATAAGGAGGTCCTAGGGAAAATACAAAGAAAAATAAGGTTAATTCCTTGCCACCTGGAAGCATGAAACACTGTGAGGGAAGACATCTAGTACACGACTAGTTATAACATGAGACAGTCTAGAATAGAGGTCTGTAAAAAAGTGCTATGAAACATGGAAAGAGCAATTTGCTCTGACTGGGAGAGGTGGGGAAGGCTTCATAGAAATGAATTTTCTTTCACTTATTCATTCAACAGCCTTCATTGAACACCCACTAAGTGCCAGAAACTGTGATGGATGCTGGGACTACCATGGTGAACCAGACCACAAGCAAGCCATTACAATCTACTGTGATCAGGGCTATGAGAGGGGTAGTACAGGGTGCTATGGGAGTACAGAGGAATGGCATCAAGTCTAGCCTTGGGTAGCCTTGAATAGGCTTTTTGGAGGTGTCATTTAAGCTGAGATAGAAGATGAGTATAGGTTAGCCAAGTAAGAGCTGGCGTGGGAATGGGGGACAGTGTTCTAGGCAGAGGAAGCAGCATGTGGTAAGGATTAGAGGTGTATACAGGGAGGGGAAGACAGAGACAGAGAGGATATGATGACTGAAGATAATAATTTCCTGATATTTTATTGTGTTGCCATAGTTTGAATCTGCAACAGGAGATTTTGTACAGCTGCTCCTTAGCAATCACGTTCTTTTCCACTAGCCACTCTTAATGAATTGTCTTCGATTAAGACAAAGAAATATCTAATAACAAATAGTGCAGTAGGCTACCACTATTCTTATATTCCCAACTAGTCCTGAGTAGGTTGGGAAAGAGAGGTGATATGACCATTCTTGGATGTTTGTTTTTTCCATGGCAGCATTGTATCGAATTAGTCATTTGGCTCCAGATAATGTCAACAGGATCCTAGAGGACAGCAACACCCACACATACACAATTTTTTTCAGAGGTTTGTACCCCAAACCAATCCTTGTGGATCTGCTAGAGGTGATTGCCTTCATTTAATAGGGGCAAAGTAGGTCCTTTTATGGGATGTCAGAGTTAATGAAGGTCTTATCATTTGTGACATGTTGTTCCAGAGATAATAAAGACAACCGATTATTTTATATATTTCAGAAGCACTGTGTTATAATCATTTACTACATTTTAATACTTCAAACAATCTCCACAAGTACATACTTCACTTTGTCAATTGGAAACAACAGAACTTTAAAAAAACTTTTTGTGTGTGAAATATAGCATACATACAGAAAAATGCATGAAACATAAATAAACAGCTTAACATTATTTTAATGTAAACAACTGGCTAACCCCCACCCAGTCAACCGTTGGAAATATGGATTTGGAATATGTGTGCACGTGTGTGTGTACATGCATGTGTGCACATGTATGAGCATGTGTTTCTGTGTGTATGTGTCATATTTTCTTAAATGAAACATGGCTGATCACATAGTCTGACAACAATTGTTTTCATTGCTGTCAGTACTGTGCTGGAAGGTTGACGAGCATTGTCACACTTTATCCTCATAACTGCCCCATGGAGGTGAGATGAGGCTCATAGTGGTTAAGTGACTTGTTCATGTTCATCCAGCCAGACCTTACACAGACAACTCACCTGCATTGAAGAGAAAGACTGGGCCCTCTAAAAGAAGGCTAGTGGGTGAGGGGGATAAGCCAGTCTGTGGCTTAAACTTCTTATGGAGGAATAGAAGAGTTCCTGAAGGAAAGAGCTTTAAATCATAGTTATCAGAAGGACATGACAAGCTGCTCTTGAAGGTGGGACTGGGCAGCAAAAGTTTCTAGGTAGAGCTGATCCTTGCAATATATGCAGCTTCAGATCCTACATCTACCATTTACCGCAAGTCACTTCAATTCTCCAAAACCTCAGTTTTTTGAAGTATAGTTGATTTACAGGGTTGTGTTAATTTCTTTTGTACAGCAAAGTGACTCAGTTATACATACATACACATATATATATTCTTTTTCATATTCTTTTCCATTGTGGTTCAGTTTTTTTAAAAATCTGTAAAATGGTAGTGTAAACTGTACCTCACATTTGCTGTGAGAATTAAATGTGACAATTGACATGAGGAACCTTTGCAAACTAGACTGTGTTACACAAATGTTAGGTGTCATTATCATCTCCTAGTCCTATTTCTGTTAAGGCATTTCTAAGGACCCTTTTGATTGTGTGCAAGATGAGATTCATCCCTGCAAACTGCATAGGAACTCTTGAACATAATACACAGAGATATATTTGTTTTCTTGAAAAAATAAGAATGCCATAAAATTGGCCTTTGCCCTAAAATATGAGGTCACACTTTGCATGGAGAAGAGCTGTCATCATGCAGTAGGAATATATTAAGGGGTACTTCTAGGAAGGTAGGTTGACTAAGAACAGAGTATTGTGGTTCCCCATATGACTTTTGGGATCAGGATGCTCTGGGAGGAGAAGGTAGAGGGAGCGAGCAAGCAGCCCCATCTGCCATGTTCTCTGAAGCAATAAGCAGCCTTCAGCCACCATTGCTGGGAAGTTGCCATTCCTTTTTACCTTAAAAGACAGTTTCCTGTTGAATAAGATCAATCTGCTATTTATCTTAAAAATACTGGGATTTTCCACTTATTTAATTCACTCTATACTTTTTATTGAGCACCTACTATGTGTCTAGCTCTGTTCCAGGAAGTGCTGTGGACGACTGCTCTCTACGCTCAATGACTGCACAGAGAAGGCAACAATCCATATAATCAGACTCTCAGCGCACTGTGGGTACCATTAACAGGGCAGCTGGGGTCCCAAGAAGGGGAGCATGATTGAGGCTTGATGTGATCTGGAGGACCAAGTATTCATGCAGATAGATATAGGAATAAACTCTGCTAGGTTTGTCATATCTCTGAAGAGGATTTTATTTTTTAGCTCACACCTAACTTTCTACAGGAGTATGCATGTGTACGTGCATGCCCATGCACACACATACCTATCCCGAATTGTACAAAATCCTTGTGAACACTCACAATGTGCCAGGCACTGAACTAGGCATTGAGGGCACAATGATGACTAAGGCTGTGTCTCATTTGGCTCTCCACATCAGGCACCCCTTAAAATAGCTGGACCTCAAGTACTTCTTAGCTTGAATCTTTGCCACATGCTTCTCTTTGTCCTGGTCCCAGCCTCTTTAGGGTGGCGTTTTCTCATTTTCTTTTTCCTCATCACTACTTTTTACCATTTTTTTTCCCATCTCTTGCTTGTCTTTTTTTATTTTAAGCCTGTTGAAAAATTAATGCAACTACCTATAGTTCATCCCTGTAGATGGCCCTGAGCTGCCCCTTGCTAACTACAGTCACCCGAGTGTGTACTACCCTGGAGTTCCCTTCATTACCCTAGTCTGCAGCAGAAGTCTCCATCTTCATCATTGCTACCATCTAACATCCCCAGGGTGTCTACAAGTATTTCTCCCATCCCTTTTTCTTCTTCCCCTCCTTTCCTCTACCTTATTTGTTAGTTCTTCATCTCCCCACCCCCAACTCTTTAGCATCTATAAATCTTTTATTTTTCAGTGGCAGTGAGCTTTCAGACCATTCCAATCTTTTTCTCTGGGGTTTTATCTAGTCCTCTGATTTCTAGTCTATTCTCAGCCAGATATCAAACGTGATCTACCTCTGGACAGCTACAATATATACAGTGCCTATTTTCGCTGCATGAATTTCATCAGATTACATGTTAGTATGTACCTCAGCGTGCCTTCAGAGAATCAAGCCCACTCTTAATTATATGCACTACTCGAGGTTATCATTGGTACTGATATGCTCCGAATTCTCTTCTTTTGGCTTAGAGATGGATTTAAGAATTTCTTTTATAACCACCTCTGTTCCTAATTCTATTTTTCTTGGGCCAGTATTAGAATGAGTTTGCATTTCTTGAGCACACATGAATTGTTGGCAAAAGGAGGGGGGTGGCCTTGTGGTTGGAAGTGGAGGCGCCTGGATGCAGCCTCTGCAATTGGGAGGAGGGGCAAACAAGGGCTCTAAATGACCACAGATAATTCACAAAATAAGTGATCCACAGGCTGATAATCAAGCGGCGAATGTCCTTTAAACACTGCGGCAGGCTTCAAGCCATGATGAAGTGTTTTTTGGAGCAGCTCTTGTCGCAGCTGTGAGGCTGCTTTTCATAGAGGAGCAGAGCAGTACTGTGGACACTAACTGGGCTGCAGAGGCCAGACTTTGAGGGATCATCAGTGGATCTAATGCATTGTGTCCAAAGGATAGGGCACGCTTCAGGCCACCAGAAAAAGCTGGTTGAGAGTCAGAAACCCAAAGGATATAGGGGTCCTCAATGTCAGTATTAACTGTAAATTGCATTTGGGGACTGGAAGGTTCAGAGATCTGGGTTCAGTCTCATCCACATAGACTTTGGGTTTGGAGTAGGTCCTTAGCACCAGAGGAATAGAATCTTAAGAAAGAAATGGGGAGGACAGACACCCTGTTGTAGTGCCTGGACTAATATCGAAAAGTGGGAACAAGTGGGAAAAGGGAAATAAATTTTAAGAAAGTGCTGTAACAAAAGCTTTGTGTTTAGCCTTAGCATTGCCAATAGATTGCTAGTGAGGCTCCCTTAGGTCCCATCAAGTGGTGGGGCTAAGGCTGCAAATACTCATGTTTTAACTGTAAGATGCATGCTTTTCTTTTCTTTGAAGAGAGAATGGGTCTTAAAGTCAATGGCATCTTACAATGGCCCTTAGCAATTTTTCATTTTGATGTTTTTGAAATTTGGAAGTGTCTTCCACTTGATGCCATCTTAGAGTTGCAATGTACTACCATGCCTTGCCTAAGTCAGGAAGGCTCATGATGAGGACAGAGCTGAGTTGCAGTGATTCTAGCCATGAGGGGTTGAGCTAATGAGCATTGCCATTCCTTTATGTTTTTGGACAGCTACATCCTACAGTTGGCTGGAATGGGGGTCACTGTCAAACCACACATCTACATGGTTCTTATACAGGCTAGTGTGTGAAGACACGCTGCCCGTCCTACATTGTATAGCTGGTTCTTGGGAGTCAAGGGCAGTTCCTTACATTCATTCCTATTAAATTTCATTTTGTTTCATTCAGCTCATTAACCCATTTCCCACTCAGAAAACATTTAATGGGCTGGGTCCTGTGCTGGGGCTGGGATACAAAAACAGCCTCATAACTTCCATGTATTGTGGGAGGAATAGACAATAAAAAGACTGATAGATAAATGCTAAGTTAAAAGTGTGTTTATATTTTTTTTAAACAATAAGTGCTGGAGAGGGTGTGGAGAAAAGGGAACCCTCCTGCACTGTTGGTGGGAATGTAAATTGATATAGCCACTATGGAGTACAGTATGGAGGTTCCTTAAAAAACTAAAAATAGAACTACCATGTGACCCAGCAATCCCACTACTGAGCATATACCCAGGGTTTTTAAAACCATAAGTCAAAAAGACATATGCACCCCAATGTTCATTGCAGTACTATTTACAGTAGCCAGCTCATGGAAGCAACCTAAATGCCCTTTGACAGATGAATGGATAAAGGAGATGTGGTACATATATACAATAGAATATTACTCAGCCATAAAAAGAAACGGAATTGAGTCATTTGTAGAGACATGGATGGACCTAGAGATTGTCATACAGAGTGAAGTAAGTCAGAAAGAGAAAAACAAATATCGTATATTAACGCATATGTGTTGAATCTGAAAATATTGGTATAGACGATCTCATTTACAAAGCAGAAACAGAGACACAAACATAGAGAACAAATGTATGGATACGATGGGGGAAAGGGGGGATGTGATGAATCAGTAAATTGGGATTGACATATATACACCACTATGTATAAAATAGATAACTACTGAGAGCCTACTGTATAGCACAGGGAACTCTACTCAGTGCTCTGTGGTGACCTAAATGGGAAGGAAATCCAAAAAAGGGGATATATGTATACATATAGCTGATTCACTTTGCTGTATGGTATAAACTAACACAACATTGTAAAGCAACTATACTCCAATAAAAATTTTTAATAAGTATGTTGAGAGTTATGTAGAAGCACATAAAAGTGGTGCCAATTCTAAGCTTCGGTTTGGGAAGGATGAGCCTAGAGTGGTATATTCAGTTATCCTCTTATTAGTTGTGTGATCCTTCAGTGCCTCATTCTCTTTATCAGTAAAATAAGGATAATTATATCACCCATCCGTGGAACGGTAAGAATAAAATGAGTTAATGCATGTGGAGCTTTTAGAATACTTCCTGGGGCATGGTAAGTGTTATGTAAGTGTTAAATAAATCAAGGAAGGCTCTTCAGAAGTTTGAGTTTGAGTGTTTGTGTAGTTTCTTAAAAGATGGGAAGAGTTATTTTAAAAGGGCAGGACAAAACCTTTCAGGCAGTAGGGATAGGAAGAACATGGTACATTCTGAAAACTGCAAATTTATTAGAGCAGAATATAGACTGTATTAGCAATGACAGAGGAGGAAGTGACAGGGAGGGTGTCAAAACATGGGACTGAACCTTGTTTGCTGTGGTAATGGGTTTGAATTGGATCCTGAAGGAGGGAAAAGCTTTTGAAAATTTTTAAGTCATAATGATCCATCCTTCAACCTATGAGATAATTGCTACCCCACGTTTCAGATGATGAAGCTGATGTACTGAAAAATTAAATAACTTGCCCATAGCTATGTAGCTAGTAATAAACTGAACTTTGGAATCTAGGCTACAGAGTGTGTATGATTAACCACTATATCCTTAACCACCTCTCCAAGAATATGGGCAAAAAATCAGGTTTCAGGTGAAAAATGATGAGCTTAATTTTTTTTAACGTTTTTATTGGAGTATAATTGCTTTACAATGGTGTGTTAGTTTCTGCTTTATAACAAAGTGAATCAGTTATACATATACATATATCCCCATAGGGTGGGAGGGAGGGAGACGCAAGAGGGATGAGCTTAATTTTTGATATGTTAAGTTTCCAAAACCTGTGAGATATTCAAGTGTTTATGTCCTGTAGGCAATTGGATATACGGATGGGGAGTTTGACCAAAGAAACTGAGCTTGATAGTTAGATCTGGAAGTCAATCTTGATAGGGCATAGAGTGAAAAAGTAGAAATCAGATGTGTAACCTGGGAAACCCCCAAATCTATCAGATGAGTGGGGAAAAGGAGCCCATAATGTTAACGAAGAATGAGCAGGAAGATGATTCAGAAGAAAAGCAGACAGTAGGATAACAATCAAAGTATGAGAATTTCAAGAAGGAAGGTGCAGTTGACAGAGTTAAATGCTACAGGGAGGTCAAATAAGTCAAAGATATAAGATAATCATTTGGGATTATGGGACTCATACTTCAAGTAAGATTGAGTAGACATAGTTTCCCCTATTCTGCCCACTAAATGTAGCAAAAAACCCTGGAAATTTTCTATAGAACAAAAATAAGACTACAAGGTAAAAAGAAGAAGGCAGGCCAGACATAGAAGTGAATCCTCTGGGTTTACTTCGTGCTTCATATATCCCAGATTGGGTGCTGGAGAGGCCAATAACAATAGGCACAGAAAATAAAAAGGCCTAGAAAAGCTTGTTGTCTCCAGACAAAGGACCAGGAAAGGGGAAAAGTAGCAAGACAGAAAACTCCACTCAAATACCATAGAAAAATCTGTGGACCACCTCCCCACCATTGTCAACAAAGACAAAACGGGGAGTCCAGACTTCCACCCTGGCCAGGCTATAACAAGGCACCCAACCCCACGCCACCCCCTGCCAGGGAAGTGTCAGAGAATGTGAATGGGAAGCTGGGATTTTCATCCTCACCAAGAGGTGACAGGACCACCCTTCCATGGTGTCAGTGAAAAATCACAAGGAGAGCTTGGACTTTCATCTCCACCTGGTGGTAATGAGGAAGCTCACCCTCTACTTGCTGGAGTGATGTCAGAGGAAGCCTTGTGGAGAGTTGAGACTTTCAACAATGCACCCCCTGAATATCAATGGAGGCCTAATGGAGAACCTGGACTTTAATTCCGGCATGGAAGTAATGAGGCAGCACCCACCCGTCCCACACCAGAGTGGTATCAGAGAGGGCCTGTAAAACAAAACATTTAAGTAAGATCCTGAGTCCCATAATAAAATACCCCAAATGTCTAGGCTTCACTAAGAAAAAAGACTCATCATACTAAGGACCAGGGTGATCTCCACTTGAATGACAAAAGACTATCAACAGACACCAACAACACGATGGCACAGATGTTAGAATTATCAAAAAAATTAAAAATAGACCTTTCCGACGGTGACGACCTCCCCACGAGAACATGCCTCTCGCAAAGGATCTCCTTCATCCCTCTCCAGAAGAGGAGAAGAGGAAACACAAGAAGAAGCACCTGGTGCAGAGCCCCAATTCCTATTTCATGGATGTGAAATGCCCAGGATGCTATAAAATCACCACCATCTTTAGCCATGCACAAATAGTAGTTTTGTGTGTTGGCTGCTCTACCGTCCTCTGTCAGCCTACAGGAGGAAAAGCAAGGCTTACAGAAGGGTGCTCCTTCAGATGGAAGCAGCACTAAAAGCCCCTGGAATCAAGATGAATGGGAAACCATCCCAATAAACACATTTTGGATAAAAAATAAATAATTAAAATAAAATAAAATAAATAGATATTGTTAAAGAGCTTCAATGAGCAATTACAAATATGCTTGAAACAAATAAAAAAAGAGAAAGTTTCAGCAAAGAAATAGAAATTCTCAGCAAAGAAATGGAAGATATAAAGAAAAAGCAAATGGAGATTTTAGAACTTGAAAAATACAATAACCAAATTCAAAAACTCAGTGGATGGGCTCAATATCAGAACAGAGAAGGCAGAGAAAAGACTCTGTGGACTTGAAAATAGAGCAATAGAAAACACCCAATGTGAATAATAGGCTGAAAAAAAAAAAGCCTCACTAACTTCCATGTCATTGGCGTTCCAGAAGAAGAGGGGAAAAAAGGGTGGGACTAAGAAAGTATTTGGAGAAAAATACAGCTGAAATTTCGTCTAATTTGGCAAAAGACACAAACCTACAGATTCAAGATGCTAAATGAACTCAAAACATCCATGCCAAGACACATCATAGTCAAACTTTTGAAAACTAAAGACAAATAAAAACAGTCTTGAAAGCAGCATTAGAAAAATGATGTTTCCTATAGGAGAAAAACAATCAGAATGATAGTGAATTTCTCATTAAGGTTGGGAGGAAATGGCACAAGATTTCTTTAAGAGCTGAAAGAAAATAACTTCTGAATCGGAACTCTATACCTAGTAAAATATCCTTTAGATATGATGGAGAAATAAAGACATTCTCAGAGGAAGGAAACTAAGAGAATACATGGCTGGCAGACCTATTTACCTTAAAAGAATGGCAAGGGAAGTTCTCAAAACAGAAAGGAAATTATAAAATAAGGAATCTTGAAACATCAGGAAGGAAGAAAGAACAGCCAAAAGAGCAAAAATATGGGTAAATACAATAAGCTTTCTGTTATGGACTGAGTTGTGTCTCCCCAAAATTCATATGCTGATGTCTTAACCCACAGGACCTCAGAAAGTGACTGTATTGGAGATGGAACCTTTAAAGAGGTGATTAACGTAAAATAAGGCCATATGGGTGGACACTGATCCAATGTGACTGGTGATCTTATAAGAAGAGGAGATTAGGACACATAAATGCACACAAAGGAAAGACCATGTGAGTACACAGCAAGGCAATGGTCATCTGCAAGCTAAGCAGAGAGGCCTCAGAGGAAACCAAACCTGAAAAATGCCTTGATTTTGGACTTTTAGCCTCCATAACTGTAAGAAAATAAATTTCTGTTGTTTAAACCACCCAGTTTATGGTATTTTGTTATGGCAACCTTAGTAAACTAATACACTTTCCTTCTCACAAGTTTATAAATTATATTTGATGGTTGAAGAAAAATAACACTGATGCTGTGCTCAATGTATAGAGAGGAGATATTTAAGACAATTATGTTATAAATGGAGGAGAGCAAAGGAACATAAAGGGAAGTAATGTCTCTATATTTAACTGTAACTAGAAAAAATATTGACACCAGTAGAATGTGATGTTATACATGCATAGCAGAGGACTAAGATTAATCACTAAAATGCTATACAAAGAGATAAATTAAAAACTAAACTAAAAATGTTCAAGTAACTTACAGAGAGGTAAGAAAAAAAACAGAGAACTGAGAAACCAAATAACAGAAAACCAGATTTGTTAAAAATAAAATTGTAGGCTTAAGCCCTAACATCAATAATTACATTAAATGCAAATAGTCTAAACACATCAATTCAATGACAGAGATTGACAGAGTGAATTGAAAAAAAAACATGTTCTAACTAAATGCTGTCTACAAGAAACTCACTTCAAATATAATGATATACATAGGGTGAAAGTAAAAGTATGGAAAAAGATATACCATGAGAACATTAATAAAAAGAAAGGAGGGGGCTTCCCTGGTGGCGCAGTGGTTGAGAATCTGCCTGCTAATGCAGGGGACACGGGTTCGAGCCCTGGTCTGGGAAGATCCCACATGCCGCGGAGCAACTAGGCCTGTGAGCCACAACTACTGAGCCTGCGCGTCTGGAGCCTGTGCTCCGCAACAAGAGAGGCCGCGATAGTGAGAGGCCCGCCCACCGTGATGAAGAGTGGCCCCCGCTTGCCGCAACTAGACAAAAGCCTTCGCACAGAAACAAAGACCCAACACAGCCAAAAATAAATAAATAAATAATTAAAAAAAAAAAAAAAAGAAAGCAGGAGTGGCTAAATTAATTTTATATAAAAGTAGACTTCAGAGCAAAGAAAATAACCGGGAACAAAGAGGAATATTTCATAAAGATAAAAGGGTCAATCCACCAAGAAGACATAAGAATACTAAATGTATATAAACAAACCTACAAAGTACATAATATGTGAAGCAAAAATTGGTAGAGCTGAAAGAAGAAATAGACAAATCCCTCATAGTTGGAGACTTCAACACTCCTCTGTTAGCAATCAATAGAACAACTTTTCAGAACATTAACAAGGATATAGAAGAACTCAACAGGATCTAATTGATGTTTATAAAGCACTTTACCCGAAAACATCAGCATACACATTCTTTTCAAGTGTTCAAATAACATATACCAAAGAGAGCCCATGCCCTGGGTAATAAAGCAAACCTCAACAAATTTAAAAGAAGTGAAATCATACAGAGTTTGTTCTATGACTGCAATAGAATCAAACTAGAAGTCACTAACAGGAAGACAAGTGGTGTTTATTTCAGGGATTCAAGACTGCTTCAATATTTGAAAATCAATCAATGTCATCCACCACATTGAGGTTAAAGAATAAAAATCACATGATCATATCTATTGATGGAGAAATACAGTTCACTAAATTCAACACTCTTTTACAACAAGAACTCTTAGCAAACTAAGAATAGAGGGAGACATCCTAAGGTTGGTAAAGAACATATACAAAAGACCCACAGGTAATATCTTACTTAATGGTTAAAGACTGAATGTTCTCCTAAGATCTAAAACAAGGCAAGGATTTCTGTTATCATCATTGCTATTCAACACAGCACTGGAAGTTCTAATCAGTTCAATAAGGAAATAAAAGGCATACAGATAGGAAAGGAAGAAATAAAACTGTCTGTATTTGCAGAGGACATGATTGTCTATGTATCAAATCCCAAGGAAGCTACAATAAAACTCCTAGAACTAATGAGTAAGTTCAGCAAAGTCACAGGATATGAGATCAACTACAAAAGTCAATTTTATTCCTATATACTAGCAATGAACATGTAGAAACCAAAATTCAAAATACAAAACCATTTATAATATCATTCAAAAAATAAAAATTAAACACTTAGGTGTAAATCTAACAAAACTTGTATAAGATATGTATGTTGAAATTACAAAATGCTGATGAAAGACTTAAAAAAACAAGATTTAAATGGAGATATATACCGTGTTCATGGATTGGAAGATTCAACATAGTAAGGATGACAGTTCTCCCCAGAGTGTTATATAGGTTTAATGCAACCCTATCAAAATCCCAACAAGATTGTTTGTAGACATTAGACAAATTTGTTATAAAATTTACATGGAAATGAACAGGCTCTAGAATAGTTTTAAAAACTTTGTTTTTAATATCCCCAGACTGGAAACAACCACAACGTCCTACACAGGTGAATGGGTAAGCTATAGTAATATTAATATCATGGAATACTATTCAGCAATGAAAATGAATGATCTACTGATACATTCAACAACTTGGATGGATCTCAAAGGAATTATGTTGAGTGAAAAAAGCGAATCTCAAAAAGTCACATACTGTATGATTCCATTTATTTGACATTCTCAAATCACAAAATTATAGAGATGGAAAACAGTTCAATGGTTAACTGAGTTAAGGATAACAGGGGTAAGGGGGTGTTTGGAGTATAAAGGAGTAGCATGATGAACACCCTATGGTGATGGTATTGTTCTACATCTTGATTGCAGTGATTATTGCAGGAATACACACATATGATAAAATGACATTAAACTATCCACACACATTGATTGTACCAATGTCAATTTCCTATTTTGATATTATACTATAATTAAGATATAATCATTGGGAGAAACTGGGTGAAGGGTACATGGGACCACTCTGTACTATCTTTCCAATTTCCTGTGAATCTGTAATTATTTCAAAATAAGTTAAACAAATTTTGAAGAAAATGACTGTGTCTAAGTTGAAGACGTTGAAAATGACCATTTCAGTAGTAAAGGAGATGTTGAAGGTAGAGAAGAGAGAAAAGATAATGGAGCAAGGTTCTTGAGGAAACAGAATGTGAGATAAAGAGCACAGATGAAGAAATAAACCTTGGTTAGAAGGAGACACCTCTTTTTCTCTGAGGCATGAGGGATGAGGTTAGGGTAGTTGCAGGTGAAGATAAGTTTCTAGGTAGAGGAATAAAGTTGAGAGTTTCTGTCCTGATGATGTCTGCTTTCTTAGTGAAATAGGAGGCAAGTTCATCTACTGAATGTATTGGGAGATATGGTGGGTAGGGGACTTGAAGTGCTTGGTGAAAGTTTCAAATAGCCACTGAGGGTATTGAAAAGGGAATCTGATTAGGGTCACATAGGAAGATTTTCTGATCATTTGAAGATCAGGCAAAGGTTGGAGATCAAGATTTTATAGTGGTAGTAATCCACACGCTTGTGTGATTTTTCTCCAGTCATACTCAGCCTAAGATAGGTGAAAAAAGGGCAGGTGCATTGTTAGGGTACAGTGGAGGGACAAGATGGAAAGGGAGTAGCAGAGAGAGGACAGTAAAGAGGCGAAGTTATTGCTCAGGGGTTCTATGCTGGTTGAAGAATGTAACTTAAAGTCTCAATGAGACTGAAGAATTGATATCCTAGGAGTAAGGGAGTGAGAGAGTTAGAAGCATAGGAAAGCATGGTCGGATAATAGGATATTCAAGTTCAAGTTTTAGAAATGGAGCAGTTCTAAGTGCCAACAAAGTCTAAGGTAGGGTTGCAACTGAAGCAGAAAAGAGAAGGTCACCAGAATTAAAGAGAGAAAGAAGAACTGTGAGACCACATGGACGAATGGGTTAGTGACCACTGAAGTCCCCTGAGAATGGCAGTGAACCTTGTGTGAGAGAGGGAGAGATTAAGGGTAGGTTTCAAAGTCTTCAATAAATGTGGAAGAATGACCAGGAGGTTTTTACATGGTATTGATCACCTACTGAAAATACGAACCTCAAAAAAGGATATTTACATGAGGAGTAATTCTTTGGAAGCAGCAGTGGAGAATTAGAAAGATACTTGATACTGTCTCCTGACTGTGGCACACTTAAAAGGACTTAAGGAGAAGTGGTGTTCTTAGATGAGATTCATTCATGCATTTGTTCATTCATTCATTTGATAAATTACTACAGATCAGGGACCGTATACCCCGGTCTGCCTGGGGGCAGTCCAGGTTTATGCATATTTCACTGACATAATTGTTAAAAATGACCCCTGTCACTCTCAAAATGTTCCAGTTTGGATGATAAACTATATGGTCATTCTAGTTACAGAGTACTTATGGCCTGGTTAAGAAGAAAGATTTTTGTGCCTCTTTATTCTGTTTTCCTTCACATCTGATATCCTATCAATTTCATGTTTGGGGATGCTCATTCACCCTGTTGGGAATCATGAAATTCTACTATCATCCAGCCTCATTTCTCCAACTGTTGAAAAAAAAATATCAGGAGAGACTGTCTGGCACACAGATATGCCCTGCTTGTAGCATTTCCCTGAGTTAATAATCCCATAAATAGGGAAAATGAAGTTAGCCTGCCATGGGTAACACTTGGTGAGGTCTGCTTTGGTTTTTTTTTTTTTTAATATGCTAGTCCATTAACAATACATTTAGAAATATGGATCTGAATTAACACGAAACACACTGGTCAATAGTTTGCAGAATCCTTCTTTTTCCATTTTTTGAAAGTCAAAATTATATTTCTCCCAGACTTCATTCCTACTCACCGCCCCCTCCCCTGCAAAAACCCCTTTAGTTTCCCCTCTTTCTGACTTTGTGATATATTTAATGTTTGCAACCCACGATTTGACACTTAGTTGATCTTAAATAATTTCCATATTTTGCTTTCTTTCCTTGGGGACTTTGCACATGCTATTTCCTTTGCCAGGAATACCCTTCCATCCCCTTCACTCTCTTTTGCCTTGTTGATTTCTGCTTGTCCTTCAGTCTTTACCTTAGCCATCACCACCTCTTGGAAATATTTTCAGCCTCCAGGAAGCATAAAAGTGTCCCCTCCTCTATGTTCCTGTAGCACTGTTTCACTCCATGATAACCCATATCCCATGACTGTAACTGTGTGTTTACTTGTCTGTGTCTCTCACCAGATTACAAGCTCCATGAAGCCAGAGACTTTGTCTTGCTCATCACTGTATCCCTAGCACCTTGTACAGTGCTTGTCACACAGCAGACACCCAATAAATATATGTTGAATGACTGAAAAGCCAAACTTTCTAAACCAAGTCATTTAAGATGCTGTTTTGCAGCTATGAATATACAACGGGGATCATGGAGCAGAATATTTTAAATGAGGACTGATCTGGAAAACCCAGGCCTTTGGTAGCCAGATTCACTTGCTAGAGCTGTTTTCCCCACCCACATGGAGATCTCCTTTGAGAGAGCAAATTAAGTATTATGTCTCACCTACATCTCTCACAGCCTTACACAGTATGGAACACATACAAGCATCTTAAAAAATACTTTTCAATTTATAGATGATGCTAGAGTGTCATTTTGACTGCATATTATTTGATGCTGTTTCCATTTAATTAATTCAGAAAATGAGATGAAAAGCCCATTTCTCTCTCGCTATGATGGCCCAACCTTTCTCACAGGCATTTTTCTCTTTTGTTTACACCTATTTCAGGCTCTATCCACTTCCTGATTCCTGGAGATGAGTTTGGTGGTGGGAGATTGCATTTGGTTCTAGTGTCTCTTTGTCCCAATTCTCCTCAATCCTAGACCCACACAGGTGGCACCAGTGACCAATTGTATGTGGATGAGCACTGGTTCCTGGCTTAAAAGCCCAGATCTCACAGTAATTCACAAGGCAAATGCCTTTCCCTTCTGAAACACAGTGTCTTTATCTGTCAAGGGGAGGATTCAATTAGCTGATTTCTTAGTTCTAAAATTTATCTGATTCTCTCCTTTGTAGCTTTATTTCTAACCCCACAATAGGCAGCCATCCCTGGGGCCTCCAACGTACATCAAATTCTGTCATGCCTCAGATTTGAATCATAGCAAATAGATCCCTGGGAAGCAACCCAATGTATGAATTATTAATGTTACCACCACACAGTCTCTGTGTGAGTATTTACTTATATCACTGGGTATCTAATCCTGACAACAAATCATCATTTGAATGGTTTACTGATGTTTTCTCTTCCCCTCAGTGATCTGGCACGTGTCTTTCTTTCACCTTGAGGATTGTATAATTCTTTCTTCCCCCGTGAGACTCTGACATTGAACAGCAAAGAAAATGTCAACATCTGAATCCCACCTTTAATGTTTGTTTTCTATTCTTTTACAGATTGTTGCATCTTTCCCTCTATTCTCTATCTTCCTCTACCCCGACCCTGTCAAGTCATTCCCACATCCAGGAGATTGTCTTTTGCCTTCCCGGAAGGAAGCTCCAAGCGGCTGTAGCCACGGTTCTGCTCAATGAGGTTCTTAATATGCTCACTGATCTGGTTATTTCCCAGAGGGAAAAAAAAAACTTCCAGATATATTGGCTCTGTGCTATGGGGCTTGATCAGCAGCTGTTGCATCCTTCACCTTCTCTCTGGTCTTAGCTATCCAGTATTCCACTTACTCTCACCCTTCTCCATGAGCCTCTTATCTCCCTTCCCCCTCCCCCTTCCTCTCCCCCTTTCCTTTCACACAACACTTGCTGCAGGCTTGGTTTCAGCCAACACTTTTTTCTGCCTACAGGTTGGAGAAGCACTTTATTTCCTCAGAAATCCTCAGAGCTAACCTCCATTCATCACCTCTACTGGGGGTGGGTGCCACAACATTGGTTTAATTCAAGATGTAATAAAGTCAAGCTGCAGAAAACACTTAGAATGGCAATTCTCTGGCTTGTTACAAACCCCTCTCTGTACTGCCTTGCAGAATGGAAACTTGGGGGGCAGTGATCAAGTATATGGGCCATTTCTTATTCATGGTAGGATTGGGGAGTGCCCACTTCAATTGGTGTATGCCTTTCTGTAAGCCGGGGTATCCTAGTCAGCTTAGTCAGGATCTGGCATGATGAACTCAATTCCGAATGTGTGGGAGAACCTGAGTTGAATGTCATTGACTGGCATGCAGCGTGTGATTGGTGTATCAGATGGAAGTGCCTTTAGGAGGCACAGTCGGGATCAGCCCCTCCTGTCTGCTCTACTTGGCTATCTATTAAAACCAACTAACAAACATTACTGAAACTCATTTACCAAAGTGACCTGACAAATGTTTATGACATACAGTCAGCTACTTTGTCAAAAACCAAGGCAACAGAAGTGAAAGGTAAGTTGGATAGTGAGGGGGTCAGGGAAGACATTAATTTTGACAACCTATATGAGGGCAAATCAACAGGCTTGTTGCTGGAAGGACAGTGAGTTCTCACGGGGCTTGCTTTGGTCTAGAACTTTCTTTCACTCCTTACCTTGGGTCCCTGCAGTTCAGAACTAGAAAATGTCATGCTTCCCCTCAAACTTCCTTAAAGGGGACACCCCCATCATGAGTTAACTCTGACATTTCTCTTTGGCATGGTACATCCTGGGCAGGAAATAGGGCAAACTGAGGAGAAATTTAAGGATCCAGCACCAATCATTGTGCATTTCTCTAGGATGAGGTTGAGGGGGTTCATCATGGAGTATCTCTAGAAAGATTGACTATACCCTTGTTAGACTCAGCGACAAGGGTGAGGGAGAGGTTTGTGGCCCCTGTGCCCCTTGGCTGCCACCCACCACCTCTCTGACCTTGGAGTAAAGCAGGGGAAGAAAAGAGGTAGTAAGAAATGCTGATTTCCCCTGCTGACTCCAGATCTCTTTTCCTATTCTCTATCATACCTACCCCAGTCACTCACCATTACGGGAAGAATTTGCGCTAATGGTCTGGTAGAATTGGGAAGGCAAATTACTCCTCCTAGCTAATAAGGCCTAACATAGTGGAAGCAGCCTAGTATATATGGTTTGAGAGACAGATGACTTGTGTTTGATTTCTGGCTCTATCATTTTTTGCTATATGATCTAGAGCAAATTGCTTAATTTCCTTGTGTTTCAATTTCATTCTCTGTAAAATAACATGGTAATATTAGTACCTACCTCATTGGGGTGTTGAGAGGATTAAATAGCTCAATACATGTAACACCCTAAGAAACATGTTTTGTAATTAATAAGGTCTATATGAGAGTTTGCTCCCAGTATTCACGGAAGAATCACTGAAACTGAAGTTAAACTGATCTTCACCATTTATAAGTCACTTCACTTTCCTGTCCCCAGTGTTATTACTATAAAATGGTAGGAAAAACTCATCTCTTCTGATTCTTTTGGGCACTAAATAATAATGTACATCAAATATATGGCACGTAAGAGGCACCTGGGGATTCTTTTTTTATTCCCCCATCTTTTATTTCTTATAAAGAACCAATGCTTTAAGCCCTGGCAAATCCCATACCCTTAAGCCTCAAGATCCTTTCCCTAACTTGCTTTCACTAAGAATTCTAAAATCAAGTGATCTCTGCTAACTCTATTCCATTTCCATTATTTATTTAGGTAATGGTATTATTACTGCCATTTATTACGCATTCACTTATTGAAATGGCACTGCAGTGGCTGCTGAATGAGGCTATGCCACCGTCTATGAGAAATGTTTTCTAACACCCTCCCCTTGCCCACCCCACCCTCCAGCGAGTTCTTTTCTCTGTGCTCCCACAGTACCCTATGCATGATTTTACCTCTATTACAGTTTGTTGAATGAGTGAGCGAAGAAAGACAAAAAGACAAAAAGAAGCTTATCTCAGGTTCCAGAATATGCAGACATCACCCTGCCACTAATGACTAATGGAAGTGATGATCAAGCCACACTCCCTTGCCTAATTTCATCCATAAACATGATTCATGTTTGTTTCTGTTTGATTTTCAAGGTGAAATTGTGGATTAAGTTGGAAGCCGATTCTTATTAAATAGACATTTATGATACCCATTCCTTGCCAAGCACTATGCTATTAGGCACACTGGAACTATAAAGATAAATAAGACATGGTTGTTCCCTTCAATCAGCTCAGAATCAAGCTAGGGAGCTGAGAGAAACATGTGAAGAGAAGCCTAAGGACACCAGCCAGTGGAATAGTATGGGGAAAAGTGTGGTCTTAGGGATCACATAGCCTAGATGGGAACACTGTCTCCTCCACTTATTAGCCATGAACAAATAATTTAGCCTTCCTGAGCCTCAGTTTCCTCATTTATAAAATGAGGCTGTTAATCAAAGTACTTAGCTCTGGGCTTCTTGGGAGGATTAAATGAGATCATGCATTTAACTGCTTAGCATGATACCTGAGCACACACTAGGCACTCAGTAAGTGTTAGTCACTAGTAGTAATGTCAGAAGTTTGATGAAGACACTGAGAATTCCAGAGTCGAGAGACAAAGAGATCAGTGTGGGCTGGAGACCAAGTCACTGAGGCTCCACTTTGCAAGGTAGAATTTCATTTAGACTCTGATTAAGAGAGGTGTTAAGAAAGGGGAAAGGACATTTCAAACAAGGGATACAGTGTGTGCAAAGGTGTCCTGGGGAAAGGTACATTTGAGGACCAGTGGATATACTACTCCGAAGAAGGCAGTTCATGCAAGGGAGAATTGGGCAATAAGGGAAGGGAAAAAAGACTCTAGGAAAAAAGTACATTCAGACTATGCTCAAATCCTGGATTCACCACTTCTAGCTGTAAGATTTTAGACTAGTTACTTAATCTCTTTGTATTCCAGTTTCCTCATCTTTAAAATTCACTTTCCCGGGCTTTCTTCGATCTTTCCCCTGTCCCACTCAGTCTTCCTAGAAGGCATTGCTTTAAGGATTTTATATGAAATAGCCCACTTAATCTTCACCATGACCTTATCATGAAGGTGCTCTTATTATATATTTTTTGTAAGCAAAGAAACGGAGACAGAGAGCTTAAGTAACTTAATGAATATCACACAGATAGTAAGTGGTATGGATGCAAGTTGAATTCAAGTCTTTTAAAAAAAAATTTGAAAGCTAAGGGGAAAGAAAGCAGCATGCCAGTATATTGAAAGAAATAAGTTGACAAATCATGGCTGTCTGATCTTAAGTTTAGGCATACTTTGTCTTGGCTGATACAACTAACTAATTACCCTACCCCTTAGGTAAATAATAATAATAGCTACCCTTTATTGAACATCAAAGTCCTGTAAGTTAGGCACTGCATTAAGTCCTTTATAAACACATTTTCTTGTCACAGAAACCCTAGGAAGTAGGTACTGTTAGTCTCCCCATTTTACAGAGGAGGAAACGGGCACACAGAGGTTAACTCATTTGCCCAAGGCTCACATGGCAGAACTGAAATTTGAATTGAAGCAGCCTGGTTCCAGATACTGCTAACTGAGTCATAAGGCAGGATAGTTAATAACAGAGGAGTTGTGTTTTGGGGATACCTTTGAAAAAACAAAACAAAAACAATTATGAAATGTGATGAAGTTGGTTTCTTATTCTATATGATTGTTCTGGTTTCCTAGTCCATTTCCCTTTCCTGATTACACATTGGACATTCCCTTGTCCATATATTTGGGAGCATTTTAATATGTGTCTCACGTGTCAGAACAGGCTTATAGGTGACTAGCATGTGGATGGGGGTTAGCTCTACAGGAGATTAGAAGCTACCAAGAATCAATTCACAGTACCAATGCAGGCCCCTGCCTGGCACTTTTTTCATACCCACACATTAGGACCATTGTAAATGGGCCTGGTAGGTTGAAGGCTTTGAATGGCATATATTGTGGTGTTTCGTTCTTTCCCTAGTGTAACTGCCTGTCAGCTCTGTAAAGACAGCCTGACAATGCTCAGTTGATGTCTTATCTTTACACGAATGAAGGAAAAGACATCCACTGCCTTTCCTCTTGTTGTTGAAATAATTAGGAAGAATAGTTAGGGGTAGTTTGAGGTCATATTCACCCAAGAACCTCAAAGTGTGGCTATTTGCATTCCATAGTTATTATTCTGTTATATTCTGTTTAAGAAGCTTGAAAGGACACACAACTCATGGAAGAGCAAATAAACAAAGAAAATCTTAGGTCTGTTAAGAAGTAACCTCAGGAAAAAATGAAAACTTTCTTTTAGCACATTTTGTATTTTGTCTTTGATGTTTGAACTATACTCAGGGCCCCATGATACTGATTAGATGAATCCTACAGTCCCTTCTCTCAATGATATGAATTATGAACCTTGTTATAGAGTTGTGAATTGGTTCCATCATTTGTTTCCAGCAATGATTTTAGTTATGAAGTCCAATATCCTTTGTATCCATTGAGAAGAAGCTATAGCTCTCTTAACTATATTAAGAAATACATCTCTAGTCTATTTCTGTAATATACTAATTTGACCATATGTGGAAAAAAACAGTATTCTTATTCAACTGAGAACACTCAGAGATTATTTCTGTAGTAATAATTACAGCTCCATTCCTCTCTCCCCACGACTTCCAGTATTTCTGGAAAAAGGGGAGAAAAAGGACAAGGGAGCACTGGTCCCAGCAGAAGCAAAGAGGATGCTTCAGAAGCATCTCCCTAAATGGGGCTCACTCCATGTGTTTTGGCAACTACTGAGTCTCTCCTAGAGACAAGAGGGAAATATAGTCACTTGCCTCAAGGAATTTACACTGTATAGTAGTTAGGAAGATCAGACTAATCCCTATGAGAACAACTTTTAAGTCAGTGTTAGGTAATTCTGGGAGGAAGACAATATAAGCTGAGAAATTCTTCATACCCAAACTTGACTCTCTGAGAGACCTCAAGATATTTCCCTCATTAATAGAATCTAAGTTCAAGAGAATCTCCAAGAACTGGTAAATCTTCAGACATTTCCTCCTCACACAAATTGTTTCAGATGGCTTCCCACTAATTTTCCAGTGATCTTCATTTTTCAATGGTCTTTCAGATTGTGTTATTGTATAGTATAGACAGGTTTGGTTAGGTGCCTGGAATAACCCAATGTTTTCAACAAATATTTGTTGAGTACCAACTATATATCAGGTGCTGTTTTAGGAGTTGGGGATATAGCAGTGAAAGAAAAAAAACAGATCAAAATCTCTGCTCTCATGAAACTCATATTTCACTGGGACTGTGTTAATAATCCTCACCATCACCTATAGCAACACTTTATGCAAGGGTTCACACCACAGATATTTGCTCAAAGAGGAGACATTTGAGCATAGACCTGAATAATGCAAGAGAGTGAGTTGGGGGAAGAGTTTTACAGGTATGAGAACAGCAAGTGACAAAGCTCCCGCATGGGAGTGTTCAAGGAACAGGTTCGTAGAACAGAAAGGGGGCTAATATAGCTGGAATGCAAGGGATCAAGGAGATTGGATTCAAATTTCTCTTGAGCACCCACTGTTATGTTTCTCACTGTGCTAAACATCAGTGATACAATGGAAAGTAAAACAAATACAATCCCTGCCCCCCCACCCCCGGAGCTTACAGTCTAATGGGGGAGACAGACATCAATTAAATAATCACTCAGGCAAATCTAAAGGTCCAACTTTGAAAGTGCTGGGAAGGAAAACTTCCACGTGCTGTGAGAGAATAATTATGAGGGCCTAATTGAGACTGGGGAATTGCTATGTGGTAGAGATCTGAAGAATGAATAAAAGCTAAGTAGGTGAAGAATGAAGAAAAAGAAGAACACTTTAGGCTGAAGGAACAATGTGTTCAAAGACCCCATGGCAGTTGAGGCACTGAAAAGAGAAAAGTCTGAAAGAAAGCTAGTGTGACTGAGTGTAGAGAGTAGGGGGTGTATGCTTTGAGGTGTGGTTGGAGATATAGCAGGGGACAAACCATGGAAGGCCATGTTAAGAAGTTTTGTTTTCTAAAAGTAGTGGGGAAACACTGAGTAGTTTAAAACATGTGTATCATGATCAGATTGGCTTTCTGTAAAGGTCACTCTGACTGCAGTGTGGAGTGGATTGGTTGAAGGTGGCAAGTATGAACGTGGGAGGATACTGAGGTAGTCAGATGAGAGATGTTGGTGGCTTGGACTATGGAGGTAGCAGTGGAGGTTTGTATGGCAGGAGAGAAGTGGGTGAATATGTTCAGAATATGTTTGTGGGGTTGAGCTTACAGGATTCGCCGAATGAAGTGGGAATGAAGAAGTAGGATGTATCAAGGAAAATTTCCTAGGTTTTTCACCTGGTACAGATAGATGGGTGGTGGTATTATTTATTGAGTTTAGGAGTACAGGAAAAAGATAGGCCATAATGTGGAGGGGAATGTAATGATTTCCATACACATATATGCAGAATTGTGTATTGCCCCGTGTTCAATTTGGTTGAGAGTACTAACAGGGGAGATCATATAAATTCTGTATACTACTTCTATTACTTGCTGTAATAAGGTCTGAGGATCTAATGTATAACATGGTGACTATATTTGATATATATTTGACTACTGTATAACTGAAACTTGCTAAAAGAGTAGAACTTAAATGTTCTCATTTAAAAAAGGTAAATATGTAAGGTGATGAAGGGAATCCTTTTACAATGTAAATGTACATAAAATCATCATGTTGTACACTTTAAATATCTTACAATTTTGTTAATTATTCCTAAATAAATCTGGGGGAAAAGACTAAAGTACTGAAATTCAAAACCCATTATCAGAGAAAATAGTCTAAAATATTTCTTGAATTATATAGTAATAAATATGTCTGTGTAAAAAAAAGAAGGAAAATCTTTTATAATTGATTTAGTTATGGAAACTTTTGCGATGCAAAAGAAAAGAAAGTTATACTCTTAAATGAGTAAATGAGAAAACAATAAAATTGAATATGAAATTATTTTACGTATTTGGAATGTTAGTGCTTGAGGAAAATCAGGTTTAATTAGAGGAGGATGAAGAGGTAGGTTGAGAGTTTTGTGGAAATTCTAAGAGGACTTCTGAAAAGTTTCAAGTGCATTAGAGCCTGATGATGCTAGTTATACATTATGTTTAATTTCACTTCAAAACTTATTCAAAAGTTATCCTGGTGCAGGTGTATTTTAACACTATACTTATGTGTATCGATTATGATTAAGGTTTCTTTATTTTTCAGTTTGAAATTCTCCTTTGGTCACAAAGGCAGCAAATGCATACAGTTTTTTATTCAGGAGGTTATAAAATTTCTTTAATCTAGAAAGTACAATTATTTGTATCTTATCTCAGATTCTTTCTATCTGCTTATGGTCCTTCTCTGTGTTTATCTCTTTCTGACTACTTTTGGGCAGTATCATGTACTCTTGGTTTTACAGTCCCACAGCAAAGTGTCTCTTAGAAGTAATTAACCAACCAGACTCAGAATTCAGATCCATCCCCCACCTTCTGTCCTGCCTTCACACTTACTAGCTTCTCTCATCTAGTATGACCTTCAGCCAACAGACCGGGACACTTAGGACCTTCCTTTGAGGCTAGAACAAGCTGAGGGACCTATTCCATAACGTGGTGTTAACATTCTTTCTTAATGCATCCTGATCCCCCTAAAAGTCAGCCTCAGGGAGTTAAAGGATGGGAAGTCACGAGCAAAAGCAGAAAGGGAAGAATCTTGGGGGTGGAGGTGGCTCCCTGATGTTGATATAGAGATACCCATAAGGGAATTTAGATCAGTTCAGGAGTCAGACACAGTTTGTACAAGTGAAATTACAGACATCACTCACAAATGGATCCTGCTCTTACAACCATTTAAAAATTTTGTACACTGCCATTTTCAATTTAGTTGCTAAAATTTAGGTTCTGTGAGAGCAGAGACTTTGTTTTGTTCACTGCTATCTCCCCAGAACTTAAAACAAGGCATGGTATGGTGTAGTAACCCATAAGTATATTTTAAGTAAGTCAATGAATGAATTCCACTTCTTATTTAAAACCAGAGCTTTCTCTTACAGCTTTCCTGATGACTCAAAAAATGAGGCCCTTTCTGTACAATTCTTAATATTGTAGTTTCCTCAGGTGCTGTCTACAGAATCAACTAGAGCAAAGCCCCTTCCCTATATACCCGCCCCTGAAGTAACTGGTCCTGTTTTAAAGCTTTCATCATTAATTTCAAAACCCACATTTTCTCCAACAGCTCTCATCTCTCAGTGTCCTCCTTACCAGTCTTTCTAGGTGTCACTGAGGCAAGGTTTCTTACTTCTACAGACCTTGGTTTTCACACACAGTATTTGCCTGAACCAGAACACATTTACATATTAATTTCATTTTGTAATTCTAGTATAAGATAAAAAGGAGACTATTTTCAAACCACAGTTGATTGAATAAGAAGTAGGGCACTTTTTGCTGTCGAGTCCATTTTCTTGCACCATCAACTCATGCACAGTCCACCACCCACACTACCAAGGTATGAGAAGGGAACTTACTAATCACATCCCTTTGTGCATTTCTTTGGCTGTTTCTTTCAACAAGTAGGATTTAGCAAAGCTTTTTTCAAAGCCACAAATTTGGGGCTGATGATTTGTCTTGAAATTGTTAAAGCATTTCTTCTCTCATTCTGCTGTTTCATAATAACCTCGGTCTTATTTTGAATGTTGAACTTGGCTTTGATTTAGTTTATTTCTAATTTGGAGGTGAGCAATAAATAGCATTTGTGTGTTGTTGAAGCAGAAATATTTATAATCAAGCTGTGAATATCTGTTTATGTTACATTTATACACACTGAAGAGAAGACTGTCACCAAA